>NC_141019.1:37725903-37751898 GCF_052327205.1 Somniosus microcephalus | reverse complement strand
CTGTGTTTTAAAGCAAGGAGGAGGGGGTGTGGGGGAAATCTTGCCGAAGCAGCGAGAGAAATTCTGAGCCACTCGATCTGGGTGCAGGATCTGGTTTAAAGTATTTTTCATATCCTATTTTCATTCTGGAAAATATTTAAAATAAAATAGATTTTTATGATGTTTTCTCATGCAGATTCTGGCTTCTAATTGCGTTCATCTTTAAGGTGGTGGGGGGTGAGAGGAGTCCGAGCTCTGTGTGTGGGTCTCAGTACCGCTCTCCCGGTGATGGGGATCCCGAGCCTGCTCTGTGTGTGTGGGTCTCAGTACCGCTCTCCCGGCGATGGGGAGTCCGAGCCTGCTCTGTGTGTGCGCGCGCGTGTCTCAGTACCGCTCTCCCGGCGATGGGGAGTCCGAGCCTGCTCTGTGTGTGCGCGCGGGTCTCAGTACCGCTCTCCCGGCGATGGGGAGTCCGAGCCTGCTCTGTGTGTGGGTCTCAGTACCGCTCTCCCGGCGATGGGGAGCCCGAGCCTGCTCTGTGTGTGTGTGTGGGTCTCAGTACCGTTCTCCCGGTGATGGGGAGCCCGAGCCTGCTCTGTGTGTGGGTCTCAGTACCGCTCTCCCGGCGATGGGGAGTCCGAGCCTGCTCTGTGTGTGCGCGCGCGGGTCTCAGTACCGCTCTCCCGGTGATGGGGAGTCCGAGCCTGCTCTGTGTGTGGGTCTCAGTACCGCTCTCCCAGTGACGGGGAGCCCGAGCCTGCTCTGTGTGTGGGTCTCAGTACCGCTCTCCCGGCGATGGGGAGTCCGAGCCTGCTCTGTGTGCGCGCGCGCGGGTCTCAGTACCGCTCTCCCGGAGATGGGGAGCCCGAGCCTGCTCTGTGTGTGCGCGTGGGTCTCAGTACCGCTCTCCCGGCGATGGGGAGTCCGAGCCTGCTCTGTGTGTGGGTCTCAGTACCGCTCTCCCGGCGATGGGGAGCCCGAGCCTGCTCTGTGTGTGTGTGTGGGTCTCAGTACCGCTCTCCCAGTGATGGGGAGCCCGAGCCTGCTCTGTGTGTGGGTCTCAGTACCGCTCTCCCGGCGATGGGGAGTCCGAGCCTGCTCTGTGTGCGCGCGCGCGGGTCTCAGTACCGCTCTCCCGGTGATGGGGAGTCCAAGCCTGCTCTGTGTGTGTCTCAGTACTGCTCTCCCAGTGACGGGGAGCCCGAGCCTGCTCTGTGTGTGGGTCTCAGTACCGCTCTCCCGGCGATGGGGAGTCCGAGCCTGCTCTGTGTGCGCGCGCGGGTCTCAGTACCGCTCTCCCGGCGATGGGGAGTCCGAGCCTGCTCTGTGTGTGGGTCTCAGTACCGCTCTCCCAGTGACGGGGAGCCCGAGCCTGCTCTGTGTGTGGGTCTCAGTACCGCTCTCCCGGCGATGGGGAGTCCGAGCCTGCTCTGTGTGTGCGCGCGCGGGTCTCGGTACCGCTCTCCCGGAGATGGGGAGCCCGAGCCTGCTCTGTGTGCGCGCGCGGGTCTCAGTACCGCTCTCCCGGCGATGGGGAGTCCGAGCCTGCTCTGTGTGTGTCTCAGTACCGCTCTCCCAGTGACGGGGAGCCCGAGCCTGCTCTGTGTGTGGGTCTCAGTACCGCTCTCCCGGCGATGGGGAGTCCGAGCCTGCTCTGTGTGTGCGCGCGCGGGTCTCAGTACCGCTCTCCCGGCGATGGGGCGCCCGAGCCTGCTCTGTGTGTGTGTGCGGGTCTCAGTACCGCTCTCCCGGCGATGGGGAGCCCGAGCCTGCTCTGTGTGCGCGCGCGGGTCTCAGTACCGCTCTCCCGGCGATGGGGCGCCCGAGCCTGCTCTGTGTGCGCGCGCGGGTCTCAGTACCGCTCTCCCGGCGATGGGGCGCCCGAGCCTGCTCTGTGTGTGTGTGCGGGTCTCAGTACCGCTCTCCCGGCGATGGGGAGCCCGAGCCTGCTCTGTGTGTGTGTGCGGGTCTCAGTACCGCTCTCCCGGCGATGGGGCGCCCGAGCCTGCTCTGTGTGCGCGCGCGGGTCTCAGTACCGCTCTCCCGGCGATGGGGCGCCCGAGCCTGCTCTGTGTGTGTGTGCGGGTCTCAGTACCGCTCTTCCGGCGATGGGGAGCCCGAGCCTGCTCTGTGTGTGTGTGCGGGTCTCAGTACCGCTCTCCCGGCGATGGGGCGCCCGAGCCTGCTCTGTGTGCGCGCGCGGGTCTCAGTACCGCTCTCCCGGCGATGGGGCGCCCGAGCCTGCTCTGTGTGTGTGTGCGGGTCTCAGTACCGCTCTCCCGGCGATGGGGCGCCCGAGCCTGCTCTGTGTGTGTGCGGGTCTCAGTACCGCTCTCCCGGCGATGGGGCGCCCGAGCCTGCTCTGTGTGTGTGTGCGGGTCTCAGTACCGCTCTCCCGGCGATGGGGCGCCCGAGCCTGCTCTGTGTGTGTGTGCGGGTCTCAGTACCGCTCTCCCGGCGATGGGCTCCCGAGCCTGCTCTGTGTGCGCGCGCGGGTCTCAGTACCGCTCTCCGGCGATGGGGAGTCCGAGCCTGCTCTGTGTGCGCGCGCGGGTCTCAGTACCGCTCTCCCGGCGATGGGGCGCCCGAGCCTGCTCTGTGTGCGCGCGCGGGTCTCAGTACCGCTCTCCCGGCGATGGGGCGCCCGAGCCTGCTCTGTGTGTGTGTGTGCGGGTCTCAGTACCGCTCTCCCGGCGATGGGGCGCCCGAGCCTGCTCTGTGTGCGGGTCTCAGTACCGCTCTCCCGGCGATGGGGCGCCCGAGCCTGCTCTGTGTGTGTGTGGGGATTAATACCGCACCGGGACTGAGATCAGCTCACTCCGCACAGGCAGGGGGAGGAAAGAGTCAGCGATATTTCACACCACTAATTTATTATCAGAAAATCAGATTGTGATTTTCCAAGAGAATTTTCATCCGATTCGGATATAAATTACACACAGAGGTACTCCGGCAGAAGTCATTAATTGCGCGCCCGTGCAATCATTCAATCGCTCCCCGCACCCGTGTCACCGCCGCTCCCGCCTGCGTGGTTTGCGGCAGAGGTGCGGGTGGAACTGGGAGTTGTAGCGTCGCTCCCTGTCGTCTGTCTCTGGCTCTGGCCCCTCCTCCTCCCCGCGCCCGGCGACCAGAGCCTCGGCCCGCGCCCTCTCGGCCGCCTCCCGCCTCAGCCTCTCGGCCCGCAGTCCCTCCGCGGCCCCTCGCCCCGCCAGCCTGGGTCTCCGGGCCTTGCTCCCTCGCCGCCGGAGCTTCTCGATGACCAGCAGGGGGTCCATCTGCCTCTTGAGCCGGGCGTCCTTCTCCCCGCTGGCGCCGTCCGCCTCTTGCCCCCGGTGCCCGGGGGCCTCCTGGTACCACGGCTTGCTGGTCTGGGCTTCCGACGAGCTCTGGCCCAGGTAGGTCAGCAGTCCAATCGCCCGCTCTTGTTTCTCCTAAGGGTGGGGATGGAGGGAGCGAGAGAGAGGAGAGTTAGCGAGAATCGGTCCACACACATTCAAAATATCTCATCTCCACTCTTTTCCCCCCCCCCCCGCTCCCCTCACTGGGGCTTACAGGCCTCCCTACAGGCACTGACCCCTCACTGGGGGACTTACCACTGACTGATATCCCCTCTTTATCCCAGGAATCACTGGACAGTGATCAGGAACCCTGGCTGATTTCCCCTCTCTCTAACCCAGGGGTCACTGGACAGTGATCAGGAGCAGGAACCCTGGCTGATTTCCCCTCTCTCTAACCCAGGGATCACTGGACAGTGATCAGGAGCAGGAACCCTGGCTGATTTCCCCTCTCTCTAACCCAGGGGTCACTGGACAGTGATCAGGAGCAGGAACCCTGGCTGATTTCCTCTCTCTCTAACCCAGGGATCACTGGGTAGTGATCAGGAGCAGGAACCCTGGCTGATTTCCCTTCTCTCTAACCCAGGGATCACTGGGTAGTGATCAGGAGCAGGAACCCTGGCTGATTTCCCCTCTCTCTAACCCAGGGGTCACTGGACAGTGATCAGGAGCAGGAACCCTGCCTGATTTCCCCTCTCTCTAACCCAGGGATCACTGGACAGTGATCAGGAGCAGGAACCCTGGCTGATTTCCCCTCTCTCGAACCCAGGGATCACTGGGTAGTGATCAGGAGCAGGAACCCTGGCTGATTTCCCCTCTCTCTAACCCAGGGGTCACTGGACAGTGATCAGGAGCAGGAACCCTGCCTGATTTCCTCTCTCTCTAACCCAGGGATCACTGGGTAGTGATCAGGAGCAGGAACCCTGGCTGATTTCCCTCTCTCTCTAACCCAGGGGTCACTGGACAGTGATCAGGAGCAGGAACCCTGGCTGATTTCCCCTCTCTAACCCAGGGGTCACTGGGCAGTGATCAGGAGCAGGAACCGGGGCTGATTTCCCTCTCTCTCTAACTCAGGGGTTCACTGGATAGTGATCAGGAGCAGGAACCCTGGCTGATTTCCTCTCTCTCTAACCCAGGGATCACTGGACAGTGATCAGGAGCAGGAACCCTGGCTGATTTCCCCTCTCTCTCTAACCCAGGGGTCACTGGACAGTGATCAGGAGCAGGAACCCTGGCTGATTTCCCCTCTCTCTCTAACCCAGGGGTCACTGGGCAGTGATCAGGAGCAGGAACTCCGGCTGATTTCCCCTCTCTCTAACCCAGGGGTCACTGGACAGTGATCAGGAGCAGGAACCCTGGCTGATTTCCCCTCTCTCTCTAACCCAGGGGTCACTGGACAGTGATCAGGAGCAGGAACCCTGGCTGATTTCCCCCTCTCTCTAACCCAGGGGTCACTGGACAGTGATCAGGAGCAGGAACCGGGGCTGATTTCCCCTCTCTCTAACCCAGGGGTCACTGGACAGTGATCAGGAGCAGGAACCCTGCCTGATTTCCTCTCTCTCTAACCCAGGGGTCACTGGACAGTGATCAGGAGCAGGAACCCTGGCTGATTTCCCCTCTCTCTAACCCAGGGGTCACTGGGCAGTGATCAGGAGCAGGAACCCTGGCTGATTTCCCCTCTCTCTCTAACCCAGGGGTCACTGGGCAGTGATCAGGAGCAGGAACCCTGGCTGATTTCACCTCTCTCTAACCCAGGGGTCACTGGACAGTGATCAGGAGCAGGAACCCTGGCTGATTTCCCCTCTCTCTCTAACCCAGGGGTCACTGGGCAGTGATCAGGAGCAGGAACCCTGGCTGATTTCCCCTCTCTCTAACCCAGGGGTCACTGGACAGTGATCAGGAGCAGGAACCCTGGCTGATTTCCCCTCTCTCTAACTCAGGGGTCACTGGACAGTGATCAGGAGCAGGAACCCTGGCTGATTTCACCTCTCTCTAACCCAGGGGTCACTGGACAGTGATCAGGAGCAGGAACCCTGGCTGATTTCCCCTCTCTCTCTAACCCAGGGGTCACTGGGCAGTGATCAGGAGCAGGAACCCTGGCTGATTTCCCCTCTCTCTCTAACCCAGGGGTCACTGGGCAGTGATCAGGAGCAGGAACCCTGGCTGATTTCCCCTGTCTCTAACCCAGGGATCACTGGGCAGTGATCAGGAGCAGGAACCCGGGCTGATTTCCCCTCTCTAACCCAGGGGTCACTGGGCAGTGATCAGGAGCAGGAACCCTGGCTGATTTCCCCTCTCTCTAACCCAGGGGTCACTGGACAGTGATCAGGAGCAGGAACCCTGGCTGATTTCCTCTCTCTCTAACCCAGGAATCACTGGGCAGTGATCAGGAGCAAGAACACTGGCTGATTTCCCCTCTCTCTAACCCAGGGGTCACTGGGCAGTGATCAGGAGCAGGAACCCTGGCTGATTTCCCCTCTCTCTAACCTAGGGGTCACTGGACAGTGATCAGGAGCAGGAACCCTGGCTGATTTCCCCTCTCTCTCTAACCCAGGGGTCACTGGGCAGTGATCAGGAGCAGGAACCCTGGCTGATTTCCCCTCTCTCTAACCCAGGGGTCACTGGACAGTGATCAGGAGCAGGAACCCTGGCTGATTTCCCCTCTCTCTCTAACCCAGGGGTCACTGGACAGTGATCAGGAGCAGGAACCCTGGCTGATTTCCCCTCTCTCTAACCCAGGGGTCACTGGACAGTGATCAGGAGCAGGAACCCTGGCTGATTTCCCTCTCTCTAACCCAGGGGTCACTGGGCAGTGATCAGGAGCAGGAACCCTGGCTGATTTCCCCTCTCTCTAACCCAGGGGTCACTGGGCAGTGATCAGGAGCAGGAACCCTGGCTGATTTCCCCTCTCTCTCTAACCCAGGGGTCACTGGACAGTGATCAGGAGCAGAAACCCTGGCTGATTTCCCCTCTCTCTAACCCAGGGGTCACTGGACAGTGATCAGGAGCAGGAACCCTGGCTGATTTCCCCTCTCTCTCTAACCCAGGGGTCACTGGACAGGGATCAGGAGCAGGAACCCTGGCTGATTTCCCCCCTCTCTCTAACCCAGGGGTCACTGGGCAGTGATCAGGAGCAGGAACCCTGGCTGATTTCCCCTCTCTCTAACCCAGGGATCACTAGGCAGTGATCAGGAGCAGGAACCCTGGCTGATTTCCCCTCTCTAACCCAGGGGTCACTGGGCAGTGAGCAGGAACCGGGGCTGATTTCCCCTCTCTCTAACCCAGGGGTCACTGGGCAGTGATCAGGAGCAGGAACCGGGGCTGATTTCCCTCTCTCTCTAACCCAGGGGTCACTGGACAGTGATCAGGAACAGGAACCCTGGCTGATTTCCCCCTCTCTCTAACACAGGGGCTCACTGGACAGTGATCAGGAGCAGGAACCTTGGCTGATTTCCCCTCTCTCTCTAACCCAGGGGTCACTGGGCAGTGATCAGGAGCAGGAACCCTGGCTGATTTCCCCTCTCTAACCCAGGGGTCACTGGACAGTGATCAGGAGCAGGAACCAGGGCTGATTTCCCCTCTCTCTAACCCAGAGGTCATTGGACAGTGATCAGGAGCAGGAACCAGGGCTGATTTCCCCTCTCTAACCCAGGGGTCACTGGACAGTGATCAGGAGCAGGAACCCTGGCTGATTTCCCCTCTCTCTCTAACCCAGGGGTCACTGGACAGTGATCAGGAGCAGGAACCCTGGCTGATTTCCCCCCTCTCTCTAACCCAGGGGTCACTGGGCAGTGATCAGGAGCAGGAACCCTGGCTGATTTCCCCTCTCTAACCCAGGGGTCACTGGACAGTGATCAGGAGCAGGAACCGGGGCTGATTTCCCCTCTCTCTCTAACCCAGGGGTCACTGGACAGTGATCAGGAGCAGGAACCCTGGCTGATTTCCCCTCTCTAACCCAGGGGTCACTGGACAGTGATCAGGAGCAGGAACCCTGGCTGATTTCCCCTCTCTCTCTAACCCAGGGGTCACTGGGCAGTGATCAGGAGCAGGAACCCTGGCTGATTTCCCCTCTCTAACCCAGGGGTCACTGGACAGTGATCAGGAGCAGGAACCGGGGCTGATTTCCCCTCTCTCTAACCCAGGGATCACTGGACAGTGATCAGGAGCAGGAACCCTGGCTGATTTCCCCTCTCTCTAACCCAGGGGTCACTGGGCAGTGATCAGGAGCAGGAACCCTGGCTGATTTCCCCCTCTCTCTCTAACCCAGGGGTCACTGGGCAGTGATCAGGAGCAGGAACCCTGGCTGATTTCCCCTCTCTCTCTAACCCAGGGGTCACTGGACAGTGATCAGGAGCAGGAACCCTGACTGATTTCCCCTCTCTCTCTAACCCAGGGGTCACTGGACAGTGATCAGGAGCAGGAACCCTGGCTGATTTCCCCTCTCTCTAACCCAGGGGTCACTGGGCAGTGATCAGGAGCAGGAACCCTGGCTGATTTCCCCTCTCTCTCTAACCCAGAGGTCACTGGGCAGTGATCAGGAGCAGGAACCCTGGCTGATTTCCCCCTCTCTCTAACCTAGTGGTCACTGGACAGTGATCAGGAGCAGGAACCCTGGCTGATTTCCCCACTCTCTCTAACCCAGGGGTCACTGGGCAGTGATCAGGAGCAGGAACCCTGGCTGATTTCCCCACTCTCTAACCCAGGGGTCACTGGGCAGTGATCAGGAGCAGGAACCCTGGCTGATTTCCCCTCTCTCTCTAACCCAGGGGTCACTGGGCACAGATCAGGAGCAGGAACCCTGGCTGATTTCCCCTCTCTCTAACCCAGGGGTCACTGGACAGTGATCAGGAGCAGGAACCCTGGCTGATTTCCCCACTCTCTCTAACCCAGGGGTCACTGGGCAGTGATCAGGAGCAGGAACCCTGGCTGATTTCCCCTCTCTCTAACCCAGGGGTCACTGGACAGTGATCAGGAGCAGGAACCCTGGCTGATTTCCCCTCTCTCTAACCCAGGGGTCACTGGACAGTGATCAGGAGCAGGAACCCTGGCTGATTTCCCCTCTCTCTCTAACCCAGGGGTCACTGGGCAGTGATCAGGAGCAGGAACCCTGCCTGATTTCCCCTCTCTCTAACCCAGGGGTCACTGGACAGTGATCAGGAGCAGGAACCCTGGCTGATTTCCCCTCTCTCTAACCCAGGGGTCACTGGACAGTGATCAGGAGCAGGAACCCTGGCTGATTTCCCCTCTCTCTAACCCAGGGGTCACTGGGCAGTGATCAGGAGCAGGAACCCTGCCTGATTTCCCCTCTCTCTAACCTAGGGGTCACTGGACAGTGATCAGGAGCAGGAACCCTGGCTGATTTCCTCTCTCTCTAACCCAGGGGTCACTGGACAGTGATCAGGAGCAGGAACCCTGGCTGATTTCCCCTCTCTCTAACCCAGGGGTCACTGGACAGTGATCAGGAGCAGGAACCCGGGCTGATTCCCCCTCTCTCTAACCCAGGGGTTCACTGGGCAGTGATCAGGAGCTGCTGACATTCCCACGAGCACCCACCTTCTCCTGCCGTTTCTCTGCCTCGTACTCCTTGCTCCGGGTCTTCAGTTTCTTGCCCTCCTCCAGCTCGCTGAAGAGGTTGAAGTTCTTCGAGGTCCCGTCGGAGGTCGTGAGCGCGAGGGACTCCCTCTCGGTCTCCGGCAGAGCGAGACGGGCTTTGCCACGTAGAAAATGCGTCCGTGCCTAGAATGATAAACGCACTCGTCAACATCCATCTCCCTCTACACCGTCCCACTAGGCATTCACAGGGTGAGACTCAATATGTCCTCCCAGTTGGTCCTCCGGGCCACTGGTGGCGCTGTGGCTGAGTCTCTCAGTCCTCCCAGTTAGTCCTCCAGGCCACTGGTGGCGCTGTGGATGACAATCGATGAGTAATCAGTGTTACTTCTCCAGGCCACTGGGGGCGCTGTGGGTATGACTCTGTCCTCCCAGTTACTCCTCCAGGCCACTGGGGGTGCTGTGGGTGAGAATCAATGCATCACCCCAGTTACTTCTCCAGGCCACTGGGGCACTGTGGGTAATTCTTACTGAGTCCTCCGAGTTGGTCCTCCAGGCCACCGGTGGCGCTGTGGCTGAGAATCAATGAGTCCTCATAGAAACAGAAGATAGGAGCAGGAGTCGGCCATTCGGCCCCTCGAGCCTGCTCCACCATTCAATGAGATCATGGCTGATCATCCAAATTCAGTACCCGGTCCCTGCTTTCTCCCCATATCCCTTGATCCCTTTAGCCTTAAGAAATATATCCAACTCCTTCTTGAATATATTTAATGAATTGGCCTCAACTGCCCTCTGTGGTAGAGAATTCCACAGGTTCACCATTCTCTGGGTGAAGAAATTCCTCCTCATCTCAGTCCTAAATGGCTTACCCCTTATCCTTAGACTGTGACCCCTGGATCTGGACTCCCCCGCCATCGGGAACATCCTTCCTGCATCTAGTCTGTCTAGTCCTGTTAGAATTTAATAAGTTTCAATGAGATCCCCTCTCATTCTTCTAAACTCCAGCGAGTATAAGCCGACCCAATCTCTCCTCATACGTCATTCCTGCCATCCCAGGTATCAGTCTGGTGAATCTTCGCTGCACTCCCTCCATGGCAAGAACATCCTTCCTCAGATAAGGTGACCAAAACTGCACACAATACTCAAGGTGTGGTCTCACCAAGGCCCTGTACAACTGCAGCAAGACATCCTTGTTCCTGTACTCGAACCCTCTCGCTACGAAGGCCAACATACCATTTGCCTTCTTAACCGCCTGCTGCACCTGCATGCTTACCTTCAGCGACTGGTGCACAAGAACACCCAGGTCTCGTTGCACTTCCCCTTCTCCCAATCTATTGCCATTCAGATAATAATCTGCCTTTCTGTTTTTGCCACCAAAGTGGATAACCTCGCATTTATCCACATTATATTGCATCTGCCATGCATCTGCCCAATCACCCAACCTGTCCAAATCATCCTGGAGTTTCTCGGCATCCTCCTCACAGCACACACGCCCACCCAGCTTTGTGTCGTCTGCAAACTTGGAGATATTACATCTAGTTCCCTTGTCTAGATCATTTATATATATTGTGAATAGCTGGGGTCCTAGCACCGATCCCTGCGGTACCCCACTAGTCACTGCCTCTGAAAAAGACCCGTTTATTCCAACTCTTTGCTTCCTCTCTGCCAACCAGTTCTCCATCCAAGTCAGTACCTTGCCCCCAATCCCATGTGCCTTAACTTTACACGCTAATCTCATGCAGGACCTTATCGAAAGCCTTCGGAAAATCCAAATACACCACATCCACTGGTTCTCCCTTATCTATTCTACCAGTTACATCCTCAAAAAATTCCAGATTAGTTAAGCACGATTTACCTTTTGTAAATCCATGTTGACTTTGTCCGATCCTGTCACTGTTTTCCAAGTGCTCTGCTATTACATCTTTTATAGTGGACTCTAGCATTTTCCCCACTACCGATGTCAGGCTTACCGGTCTGTAATTCCCCGTTTTCTCTCTACCACCTTTTTTGAATAGTGGGGTAACATTAGCTACCCTCCAATCCATGGGTACTGTTCCAGAGTCTATCGAATTTTGGAAGATGACCAGCAATGCATCTACTATTTCTAGGGCCACTTCCTTAAGTACCCTAGGATGTCGATTATCAGACCCTGGGGATTTATCGGCCTTCAATCCCGTCAATTTCCCTAACACCATTTCCCTAAAAATACTGATTTCATTCAGTTCCTCCCTTTCATTAGACCCTATGTTCCCCGACATCTCTGGGAGGTTATTTGTGTCCTCCTTTGTGAAGACAGAACCAAAGTATGTATTTAATTGGTCTGCCATTTCTTTGTTCCCCATTATTTCTTAAGGCTAAAGGGATCAAGGGATATGGGGAGAAAGCAGGGACAGGGTACTGAATTTAGATGATCAGCCATGATCTCATTAAATGGCGGCGCAGGCTCGAGGGGCCGAATGGCCTACTCCTGCTCCTATCTTCTATGTTTCTATAAATTCCCCCGATTCTGACTGCAAGGGACCTACGCTTGACTTCACCAATCTTTTTCTCTTCACATATCTATAGAAGCTTTTACAGTCAGTTTTTATGTTCCCTGAAAGCTTACTCTCATACTCTATTTCCCCCCACTTAATTAATCCCTTTGTCCTTCTTTGCTGAATCCTAAACTGCTCCCAATCCTCAGGTTTACTGCTTTTTCTGGCCAATTTATATGTCCTCTCCTTGGATCTTATGCTATCCCTAATTTCCCTTGTTAGCCACGGTTGAGTCACCTTTTTTGTTTTATTTTTATGCCAAACAGGGATGAACAAATTCTGTAGTTCATCCATGCGATCTTTGAATGTTTGCCATTGCCTATCCACCGTCAACCCTTTGAGTAACATTCCCCAATCAATCCTACCCAACTCGCGCCTCATACCATCGTAGTTTCCTTTATTTAAATTCAGGACCCTTGTCTCTGAGTCAACTACTTCACTCTCCATCTTAATGAAGAATTCTATCATATTATGATCGCTCCGCCCCAAGGGGCCTCGCACAAGATTGCTAATTAATCCTTTCTCATTACATAATACCCAGTCTAAGATGGCTTGATCTCTAGTTGGATCCTCGACATATTGGTCCAGGAAACCATCCCGTATACACTCCAGGAATACCTCTTCCACAGTATTTTTACTAATTTGGTTAGCCCAATCTATATGTAGATTAAAGTCACCCATGATAACTGCTGTGCCCTTATTGGACGCGTCTCTAATTTCCTGTTTAATGCTATCCCCAACCTCCGCATTACTCTTTGGGGGTCTGTATACCACTCCCACTAACGTTTTCAGCACGGTGGCATAGTGGTTAGCACTGTTGCCTCACAGCGCCAGGGACCCGGGTTCGAATCCGGCCTCGGGTGACTGTGCAAACTCCACACAGACATTCTCCCCGTGTTTGCGTGGGTTTCCTCCGGGTGCTCCGGTTTCCTCCCACAGTCCAAAGATGTGCGGGTTAGGATGATTGGCTATGATAAATTGACCCTTAGTGTTAGGGGGGATTAAATACGTGGGGTTACGGGGATAGGGTGGGATATGTGTTGGTGTAGGGGTTACGGGGATCGGGTGGGATATGTGTCGGTGCAGGCTCGATGGGCCAAAATGGCCTCTATCTCCACTGTGGGGTTTCTGGTTTCTGTGATTGCTCAGGTCTACTCATACAGATTCCACATCATCAGAGCTAATATCCTTCCTTACAATTGTGTTAATCTCCTCTTTAACCAGCAATGCTACCCCACCTCCTTTTCCTTTTTGCCTGTCTTTCTTGAATATTGAATACCCCTGGATGTTGAGTTCCCAGCGTTGGTCACCCTGGAGCCACGTTTCTGTAATCCCAATCATATCATATCTGTTTACATCTCCAAAGAGTGCGGGTTAGGTTGATTGGCTATGATAAATTGACCCTGAATGTTAGGGGGATTAAATACGTGGGGTTACGGGGATAGGGTGGGATATGTGTTGGTGTAGGGGTTACGGGGATCGGGTGGAATATGGGCCGAAATGGCCTCTATCTGCACTGTGGGGTTTCTGTGATTTCTGTGATCTATTTGCGCAGCTAATTCATCCACCTTATTACGAATGTTTCAATGAGATCCCCTCTCATTCTTCTAAACTCCAGCGAGTACAAGCCCAATCGACCCAACCTCTCCTCATACGTCATTCCTGCCATCCCAGGTATCAGTCTGGTGAATCTTCGCTGCACTCCCTCCATGGCAAGAACATCCTTCCTCAGATAAGGCGACCAAAACTGCACACAATACTCAAGCTGTGGTCTCACCAAGGCCCTGTACAACTGAAGCAAAACATCCTTGCTCATTGATTCTCAGATACTCCTCCAGGACACTGGTGGCGCTGTAGCTGAGAATCAATGAGTCCTCCCAGATGTCCACTGGGGGCGCTGTAGCTGAGAATCAACCAGTCCTCCAAGTTGGTCATCCAGGCCACTGGTGGCGCTGTAGCTAAGAATAAACGAGTCCTCCCAATTGGTCATCCAGGCCACCGGTGGCGCTGTTGCTGAGAATCAACTGGTCCTCCCAGTTGGTCCTCCAGGCCACCGGTGGCGCTGTAGCTGAGAATCAACGAGTCCTCCCAGGTGGTCCTCCAGGCCACCGGTGGCGCTGTACCGCAGAAGCTGCCGGCCCAGTACGAATGCGCCGAAACCCCCCCCCACCCCCGAGTCCTCCAAGCTGGTCCTCCGAGAAATGGCGGCCGCTTTTCTTCCCCGCCCGCCGCGGACTCCTCACCTCCTGCTCGGCCAGCGCCACCCTCCGCTGCGCTTCCCGGCCCTCGGCGGCCGCCCGCTCCTCGTCGCGCCGCACCCGCGCCACATTGTCCCGGTTGCGGACGTGCCAGCTCTTCTTGGGCAGGATATTCATCGGGCTGAAGGGGAAACGACACGGCCTAAGCGGGACAGAAAATGGCCACCGTCCGCCCAATCCGACCACGTGATGTCTTCCTCCCGAACCCGCCCCCCGCGCCTGCCGATTGGCCGCCCGTGGCCCGTCAATCAAAAGGGATGACGTCCAGCTTGGGTTGCGCAGGCGCAGTGGGCATCCTTAAAGCAGCCCGCAGCGCCACGGCCGGCTGGAGGACTCCAATGGGAGGACTCCTTAAAGCAGCCCGCAGCGCCACCGGTGGCTGGAGTACTCGTTAAAGCAGGCTGCAGCGCCACCGGTGGCTGGCGGACTCACTGCGAGGTCTCCGTAAAGCAGGCTGCAGCGCCACCGGTGCCTGGAGGACTGCACTGGGAGGACCGCAGCTAGAGCCGCCTGCAGCGCCACCAGAGGCTGCAGGACTGGACTTGGAGGACTCCTTAAAGCGGACTGCAGTGCACCCTGTAGGCTGGAGGACTGCGCTGGGAGGACGGCAGCTAGAGCAGCTTGCAGCGCCCCCGGTGTCCTGGAGGACTCATTGGGAGAACTCCTCCCCCCAGGCACCGCCCCCCACCCCCGCAAAGTGTTGGGGACATCACAAGCCAATGACATCACAAGATGGTCATCTCACTCCCCCCCCCACCGCCGTCCAATCAGCACCTCCGGCTTGGACGCCCCACGGAGCAGGCCCCAACCCCAGCAACTGCGATTGGCCAACATGGCGGCCAATCAGGGGGCGGTCTTACTTGCCCCCACACATCTCTTCCCCCCCCCCCCCCCCCCTCCAATCACAGCCCAAACCCCTGCCCCCCTTAACGCGCACACAAACAACCAATCACCTCGCAATCACCCTTGGTGTGGCGGCAGCGGCGGCCAACTTGCGCACAGCAAGATCCCACACACAACCATGTGGTGAATGACGCAGCCCTTCCGCCCCCCCTCCGCGACGACCTGTTGGGTTACGGGCAGGAATATCGGATGCCCAGGCACCGGGAAAACAGACGGGCATTTCTGCAGCGCCTCTCACCATCTCAAGGCGTCCGAAAGCACCTCGCAGCCCAGGCAGTACATTTTCTTTGAAGTGTAGTCACGGCTGTAACGTAGGAAACTCGGCAGCCAATCTGCGCACAGCAAGCTCCCACAAACAGCAATGTGATAATGGTTGAGGGATAAATATTGGCCCCAGGACGCAAGGGATATATATTGCCCCTGCTATTCTTCGAAATAGCGGCCGTGGGTTCATTTACGTCCACCTGAGAGAGCAGACGGGGCCTCGGTTCAACGTCTCGTCCCGAAAGACGGCACCTCTGACAGTGCAACACTCCCTCAGTACTGGCACCGGGGAGTGTGGGCCTGGATTATGGGGCTCGAGTCCGAGAGTATATACATCTACCTCCGACAGTGCAGCGCTCCCTCAGTACTGGCACCGGGGAGTGTGGGCCTGGATTATGGGGCTCGAGTCCTAGAATATATACATCTACCTCCGACAGTGCAGTGCTCCCTCAGTACTGGCACCGGGGAGTGTGGGCCTGGATTATGGGGCTCGAGTCCTAGAGTATATACATTTACCTCCGACAGTGCAGCGCTCCCTCAGTACTGGCACCGTGGAGTGTGGGCCTGGATTATGGGGCTCGAGTCCTGGAGTATATACATCTACCTCCGACAGTGCAGCGCTCCCTCAGTACTGGCACCGGGGAGTGTGGGCCTGGATTATGGGGCTCGAGTCCTAGAGTATATACATCTACCTCCGACAGTGCAGCGCTCCCTCAGTACTGGCACCGGGGAGTGTGGGCCTGGATTTTGGAGCTCGAGTCCTAGAGTATATACATCTACCTCCGACAGTGCAGCGCTCCCTCAGTACTGGCACCGGGGAGTGTGGGCCTGGATTATGGGGCTCGAGTCCTAGAGTATATACATCTACCTCCGACAGTGCAGCACTCCCTCAGTACTGGCACCGGGGAGTGTGGGCCTGGATTATGGGGCTCGAGTCCTAGAGTATATACATCTACCTCCGACAGTGCAGCGCTCCCTCAGTACTGGCACCGGGGAGTGTGGGCCTGGATTATGGGGCTCGAGTCCTAGAGTATATACATCTACCTCCGACAGTGCAGCGCTCCCTCAGTACTGGCACCGGGGAGTGTGGGCCTGGATTATGGAGCTCAAGTCCTAGAGTATATACATCTACCTCCGACAGTGCAGCGCTCCCTCAGTACTGGCACCGGGGACTGTGGGCCTAGATTATGGGGCTCGAGTCCTAGAGTATATACATCTACATCCGACAGTGCAGCACTCTCTCAGTACTGGCACCGGGGAGTGTGGGCCTGGATTATGGAGTTCGAGTCCGAGAGTATATACATCTACCTCCGACAGTGCAGCGCTCCCTCAGTACTGGCACCGGGGAGTGTGGGCCTGGATTATGGGGCTCGAGTCCTAGAGTATATACATCTACCTCCGACAGTGCAGCGCTCCCTCAGTACTGGCACCGGGGAGTGTGGGCCTGGATTATGGGGCTCCAGTCCTAGAGTATATACATCTACCTCCGACAGTGCAGCGCTCCCTCAGTACTGGCACCAGGGAGTGTGGGCCTGGATTATGGAGCTCGAGTCCTAGAGTATATACATCTACCTCCGACAGTGCAGCGCTCCCTCAGTACTGGCACCGGGGAGTGTGGGCCTGGATTATGGGGCTCGAGTCCTAGAGTATATACATCTACCTCCGACAGTGCAGCGCTCCCTCAGTACTGGCACCGGGGAGTGTGGGCCTGGATTATGGAGCTCGAGTCCTAGAGTATATACATCTACCTCCGACAGTGCAGCACTCCCTCAGTACTGGCACCGGGGAGTGTGGGCCTGGATTATGGGGCTCAAGTCCTAGAGTATATACATCTACCTCCGACAGTGCAGCGCTCCCTCAGTACTGGCACCGGGGAGTGTGGGCCTGGATTATGGGACTCGAGTCCTAGAGTATATACATCTACCTCCGACAGTGCAGCACTCCCTCAGTACTGGCACCGGGGAGTGTGGGCCTGGATTATGGGGCTCGAGTCCTAGAGTATATACATCTACCTCCGACAGTGCAGCGCTCCCTCAGTACTGGCACCGGGGAGTGTGGGCCTGGATTATGGGGCTCGAGTCCTAGAGTATATACATCTACCTCCGACAGTGCAGCGCTCCCTCAGTACTGGCACCGGGGACTGTGGGCCTGGATTATGGGGCTCCTGTCACTGGAGTCCAACTTTAACCAACAACTTTCTGATTCAGATCCAAGAGTGCGACCCACTGAGCAACAGCAAACACTATATGAAGGGGTTGGCGAGCAGATGATTAGAAAAAGAAACACTTCGATAATTTAACTTTTATTTCAGGGCAATTTGTGCAGAGCAGCACAACTAGATTATCCATTCGCTCAGCTTAGATCGGTATTCGATATATAGTGACACCGTCTGAGGGAGTGTTACAGTGAGGGGTGTGGGGTATATCAGAGTGTTACAGTGAGGGGTGTGGGGTATATCAGAGTGTTACAGTGAGGGGTGTGGGGTATATCAGTGTTACAGTGAGGGGTGTGGGGTATATCAGTGTTACAGTGAGGGGTGTGGGGTATATCAGAGTGTTACAGTGAGGGTGTGGGGTATATCAGTGTTACAGTGAGGGGTGTGGGGTATATCAGTGTTACAGTGAGGGGTGTGGGGTATATCAGAGTGTTACAGTGAGGGGTGTGGGGTATATCAGTGTTACAGTGAGGGGTGTGGGGTATATCAGTGTTACAGTGAGGGGTGTGGGGTATATCAGTGTTACAGTGAGGGGTGTGGGGTATATCAGTGTTACAGTGAGGGGTGTGGGGTATATCAGTGTTACAGTGAGGGGTGTGGGGTATATCAGTGTTACAGTGAGGGGTGTGGGGTATATCAGTGTTACAGTGAGGGGTGTGGGGTATATCAGTGTTACAGTGAGGGTTGTGGGGTATATCAGAGTGTTACAGTGAGGGTGTGGGGTATATCAGTGTTACAGTGAGGGGTGTGGGGTATATCAGTGTTACAGTGAGGGGTGTGGGGTATATCAGTGTTACAGTGAGGGGTGTGGGGTATATCAGTGTTACAGTGAGGGGTGTGGGGTATATCAGTGTTACAGTGAGGGGTGTGGGGTATATCAGTGTTACAGTGAGGGGTGTGGGGTATATCAGAGTGTTACAGTGAGGGGTGTGGGGTATATCAGTGTTACAGTGAGGGGTGTGGGGTATATCAGTGTTACAGTGAGGGGTGTGGGGTATATCAGTGTTACAGTGAGGGGTGTGGGGTATATCAGTGTTACAGTGAGGGGTGTGGGGTATATCAGTGTTACACTGAGGGGTGTGGGGTATATCAGTGTTACAGTGAGGGGTGTGGGGTATATCAGTGTTACAGTGAGGGGTGTGGGGTATATCAGTGTTACAGTGAGGGGTGTGGGGTACATCAGAGTGTTACAGTGAGGGATGTGGGTATATCAGTGTTACAGTGAGGGGTGTGGGGTATATCAGTGTTACAGTGAGGGGTGTGGGTATATCAGTGTTACAGTGAGGGGTGTGGGGTATATCAGTGTTACAGTGAGGGGTGTGGGGTATATCAGTATTACAGTGAGTGGTGTGGGGGACATCAGTGTTACAGTGAGGGGTGTGGGGTATATCAGAGTGTTACAGTGAGGGGTGTGGGGTATATCAGTGTTACAGTGAGAGGTGTGGGGTACATCAGTGTTACAGTGAGGGGTGTGGGGTATATCAGAGTGTTACAGTGAGGGGTGTGGGGTATATCAGTGTTAGTGAGGGGTGTGGGGTATATCAGTGTTACAGTGAGGGGTGTGGGGTATATCAGTGTTACAGTGAGTGGTGTGGGGTATATCAGAGTGTTACAGTGAGGGGTGTGGGGTATATCAGTGTTACAGTGAGGGGTGTGGTGTATATCAGTGTTACAGTGAGGGGTGTGGGGTATATCAGTGTTACAGTGAGGGGTGTGGGGTATATCAGTGTTACAGTGAGGGGTGTGGGGTATATCAGAGTGTTACAGTGAGGGGTGTGGGGTATATCAGTGTTACAGTGAGGGGTGTGGGGTATATCAGTGTTACAGTGCAGGGTGTGGGGTATATCAGTGTTACAGTGAGGGTGTGGGGTATATCAGTATTACAGTGAGGGGTGTGGGGTATATCAGAATTTTACAGTGAGGGGAGTGGGGTATATCAATGTTACAGTGAGGGGTGTGGGGTATATCAGAGTATTACAGTGAGGGGTGTGGGGTATATCAGCGTGTTACAGTGAGGGGTATATCAGTGTTACAGTGAGGGTTGTGGGGTATATCAGTGTTACAGTGAGGGGTGTGGGGTATATCAGTGTTACAGTAAGGGGTGTGGGGTATATCAGTCTTACAGTGAGGGGTGTGGGATATATCAGCGTGTTACAGTAAGGGGTGTGGGATATATCAGCGTGTTACAGTGAGGGGTGTGGGGTATATCAGTGTTACAGTGAGCGGTGTGGGGTATATCAGTGTGTTACAGTGAGAGGTGTGGGGTATATCAGTGTTACAGTGAGGGGTGTGGGGTATATCAGTGTTACAGTGAGGGGTGCGGGGTATATCAGTGTTACAGTGAGGGGTGTGGGGTATATCAGTGTTACAGTGAGGGGTGTGGGGTATATCAGTGTTACAGTGAGGGGTGCGGGGTATATCAGTGTTACAGTGAGGGGTGTGGGGTATATCAGAGTGTTACAGTGAGGGGTGTGGGGTATATCAGAGTGTTACAGTGAGGGGTGTGGGGTATATCAGTGTTACAGTGAGGGGTGTGGGGTATATCAGAGTGTTACAGTGAGGGGTGTGCGGTATATCAGTGTTACAGTGAAGGGTGTGGGGTATATCAGTGTTACAGAGAAGGGTGTGGGGTATATCAGTGTTACAGTGAAGGGTGTGGGGTATATCAGTGTTACAGTGAGGGGTGTGGGGTATATCAGTGTTACAGTGAAGGGTGTGGGGTATATCAGTGTTACAGTGAGGGGTGTGGGGTATATCAGTGTTACAGTGAAGGGTGTGGGGTATATCAGTGTTACAGTGAGGGGTGTGGGGTATATCAGAGTGTTACAGTGAGGGGTGGGGTATATCAGAGTGTTACAGTGAGGGGTGTGGGGTATATCAGTGTTACAGTGAGCGGTGTGGGGTATATCAGAGTGTTACAGTGAGGGGTGTGGGGTATATCAGTGTTACAGTGAGGGGTGTGGGGTATATCAGAGTATTACAGTGAGGGGTGTGGGATATATCAGCGTGTTACAGTGAGGGTTGTGGGGTATATCAGTGTTACAGTGAGGGGTGTGGGGTATATCAGTGTTACAGTGAGGGGTATATCAGTGTTACAGTGAGGGGTGTGGGATATATCAGCGTGTTACAGTGAGGGGTATGGGATATATCAGCGTGTTACAGTGAGGGGTGTGGGATATATCAGCGTGTTACAGTGAGGGGTGTGGGGTATATCAGTGTTACAGTGAGGCGTGTGGGGTATATCAGTGTTACAGTGAGGGGTGTGGGGTATATCAGTGTACAGTGAGGGGTGTGGGGTATATCAGTGTGTTACAGTGAGGTTTGTGGTGTATATCAGAGTGTTACAGTGAGGGGTGTGCGGTATATCAGAGTGTTACAGTGAGGTTTGTGGTGTATATCAGAGTGTTACAGTGAGGGGTGTGGAGTATATCAGTGTTACAGTGAGGGGTGTGGGGTATATCAGAGTGTTTCAGTGAGGGGTGTGGGGTATATCAGTGTTACAGTGAGGGGTGTGGGGTATATCAGTGTTACAGTGAGGGGTGTGGGGTATATCAGTATTACAGTGAGGGGTGTGGGGTATATCAGTGTTACAGTGAGGGGTGTGGGGTATATCAGAGTGTTACAGTGAGGGGTGTGGGGTATATCAGTGTTACAGTGAGAGGTGTGGGGTACATCAGTGTTACAGTGAGGGGTGTGGGGTATATCAGAGTGTTACAGTGAGGGGTGTGGGGTATATCAGTGTTACAGTGAGGGGTGTGGGGTATATCAGTGTTACAGTGAGTGGTGTGGGGTATATCAGAGTGTTACAGTGAGGGGTGTGGGGTATATCAGTGTTACAGTGAGGGGTGTGGTGTATATCAGTGTTACAGTGAGGGGTGTGTGGTATATCAGTGTTACAGTGAGGGGTGTGGGGTACATCAGTGTTACAGTGAGGGGTGTGGTGTATATCAGTGTTACAGTGAGGGGTGTGGGGTATATCAGTGTTACAGTGAGGGGTGTGGGGTATATCAGTGTTACAGTGAGGGGTGTGGGGTATATCAGAGTGTTACAGTGAGGGGTGTGGGGTATATCAGTGTTACAGTGAGGGGTGTGGGGTATATCAGTGTTACAGTGCAGGGTGTGGGGTATATCAGTGTTACAGTGAGGGTGTGGGGTATATCAGTATTACAGTGAGGGGTGTGGGGTATATCAGAGTTTTACAGTGAGGGGAGTGGGGTATATCAATGTTACTGTGAGGGGTGTGGGGTATATCAGTGTTAATGTGAGGGGTGTGGGGTATATCAGTGTATTACAGTGAGGGGTGTGGGGTATATCAGTGTTACAGTGAGGGGTGTGGGGTATATCAGAGTATTACAGTGAGGGGTGTGGGGTATATCAGCGTGTTACAGTGAGGGGTATATCAGTGTTACAGTGAGGGTTGTGGGGTATATCAGTGTTACAGTGAGGGGTGTGGGGTATATCAGTGTTACAGTAAGGGGTGTGGGGTATATCAGTCTTACAGTGAGGGGTGTGGGATATATCAGCGTGTTACAGTAAGGGGTGTGGGATATATCAGCGTGTTACAGTGAGGGGTGTAGTGTATATCAGAGTGTTAAAGTGAGGGGTGTGGGGTATATCAGTGTTACAGTGAGCGGTGTGGGGTATATCAGTGTGTTACAGTGAGAGGTGTGGTGTATATCAGTGTTACAGTGAGGGGTGCGGGGTATATCAGTGTTACAGTGAGGGGTGTGGGGTATATCAGTGTTACAGTGAGGGGTGTGGGGTATATCAGTGTTACAGTGAGGGGTGCGGGGTATATCAGTGTTACAGTGAGGGGTGTGGGGTATATCAGAGTGTTACAGTGAGCGGTGTGGGGTATATCAGAGTGTTACAGTGCGGGGTGTGGGGTATATCAGAGTGTTGCAGTGAGGGGGGTGGGGTATATCAGTGTTACAGTGAGGGGTGTGGGGTATATCAGAGTGTTACAGTGAGGGGTGTGGGGTATATCAGAGTGTTACAGTGAGGGGTGTGGGGTATATCAGAGTGTTGCAGTGAGGGGGGTGGGGTATATCAGTGTTACAGTGAGGGGTGTGGGGTATATCAGAGTGTTACAGTGAGGGGTGTGCGGTATATCAGTGTGTTACAGTGAGGGGTGTGGGGTATATCAGTGTTACAGTGAAGGGTGTGGGGTATATCAGTGTTACAGTGAGGGGTGTGGGGTATATCAGTATTACAGTGAGGGGTGTGGGGTATATCAGTGTTACAGTGAAGGGTGTGGGGTATATCAGTGTTACAGTGAGGGGTGTGGGGTATATCAGTGTTACAGTGAAGGGTGTGGGGTATATCAGTGTTACAGTGAGGGGTGTGGGGTATATCAGAGTGTTACAGTGAGGGGTGTGGGGTATATCAGAGTGTTACAGTGAGGGGTCTGGGGTATATCAGAGTGTTACAGTGAGGGGTCTGGGGTATATCAGAGTGTTACAGTGAGGGGTGTGTGGGTATATCAGTGTTACAGTGAGGGGTGTGGGGTATATCAGAGTATTACAGTGAGGGGTGTGGGATATATCAGCGTGTTACAGTGAGGGGTGTGGGGTATATCAGAGTGTTACAGTGAGGGGTGTGGGGTATATCAGTGTTACAGTGAGGGGTGTGGGGTATATCAGAGTGTTACAGTGAGGGGTGTGCGGTATATCAGTGTGTTACAGTGAGGGGTGTGGGGTATATCAGTGTTACAGTGAAGGGTGTGGGGTATATCAGTGTTACAGTGAGGGGTGTGGGGTATATCAGTGTTACAGTGAAGGGTGTGGGGTATATCAGTGTTACAGTGAGGGGTGTGGGGTATATCAGTGTTACAGTGAAGGGTGTGGGGTATATCAGTGTTACAGTGAGGGGTGTGGGGTATATCAGAGTGTTACAGTGAGGGGTGTGGGGTATATCAGAGTGTTACAGTGAGGGGTCTGGGGTATATCAGAGTGTTACAGTGAGGGGTGTGGGGTATATCAGTGTTACAGTGAGGGGTGTGGGGTATATCAGTGTTACAGTGAGGGGTATATCAGTGTTACAGTGAGGGGTGTGGGATATATCAGCGTGTTACAGTGAGGGGTATGGGATATATCAGCGTGTTACAGTGAGGGGTGTAGGGTATATCAGAGTGTAAAAGTGAGGGGTGTGGGGTATATCAGTGTTACAGTGAGGCGTGTGGGGTATATCAGTGTTACAGTGAGGGGTGTGGGGTATATCAGTGTACAGTGAGGGGTGTGGGGTATATCAGTGTGTTACAGTGAGGTTTGTGGTGTATATCAGAGTGTTACAGTGAGGGGTGTGGGGTATATCAGAGTGTTACAGTGAGGGGTGTGGGGTATATCAGTGTTACAGTGAGGGGTGTGGGGTATATCAGTGTTACAGTGAGGGGTGTGGGGTATGTCAGAGTGTTACAGTGAGGGGTGTGGGGTATATCAGTGTTACAGTGAGGGGTGTGGGGTATATCAGTGTTACAGTGAGGGGTGTGGAGTATATCAGAGTGTTACAGTGAGGGGTGTGGGGTATATCAGAGTGTTACAGTGAGGGGTGTGGGATATATCAGTGTTACAGTGAGGGGTGTGGGGTATATCAGTGTTACAGTGAGGGGTGTGGGGTATATCAGAGTGTTACAGTGAGGGGTGTGGGGTATATCAGAGTGTTTCAGTGAGGGGTGTGGGGTATATCAGTGTTACAGTGAGGGGTGTGGGGTATATCAGTGTTACAGTGAGGGGTATGGGGTATATCAGTGTTACCGTGAGGGGTGTGGGGTATATCAGAGTGTTACAGTGAGGGGTGTGGGGTATATCAGAATGTTACAGTGAGGTGTGTGGGGTATATCAGAGTGTTACAGTGAGGGGTGTGGGGCATATCAGTGGTACAGTGAGGGTGTGGGGTATATCAGTGGTACAGTGAGGGGTGTGGGGTATATCAGTGTTACAGTGAGGGGTGTGGGGTATATCAGAGTTTTACAGTGAGGGGTGTGGGGTATATCAGTGTTACAGTGAGGGGTGTGAGGTATATCAGAGTGTTACAGTGAGGGGTGTGGGGTATATCAGAGTGTTGCAGTGAGGGGTGTGGGGTATATCAGAGTGTTACAGTGAGGGGTGTGGGGTATATCAGAGTGTTACAGTGAGGAGTGTGGGGTATATCAGTGTTACAGTGAGGGGTGTGGGGTATATCAGTGTTACAGTGAGGGGTGTGGGGTATATCAGTGTTACAGTGAGGGGTGTGGGGTATATCAGTGTTACAGTGAGGGGTGTGGGGTATATCAGAGTGTTACAGTGAGGGGTGTGGGGTATATCAGAGTGTTACAGTGAGGGGTGTGGGGTATATCAGTGTTACAGTGAGGGGTGTGGGGTATATCAGAGTTTTACAGTGAGGTGTGTGGGGTATATCAGTGTTACAGTGAGCGGTGTGGGGTATATCAGAGTGTTACAGTGAGGGGTGTGGGTATATCAGAGTGTTACATTGAGGGGTGTGGGGTATATCAGAGTGTTACAGTGAGGGGTGTGGGGTATATCAGTGTTACAGTGAGGGGTGTGGGGTATATCAGTGTTACAGTGAGGGGTGTGGGGTATATCAGTGTTACAGTGAGGGGTGTGGGGTGTATCAGTGTTACAGTGAGGGGTGTGGGGTATATCAGTGTTACAGTGAGGGGTGTGGGGTATATCAGAGTGTTACAGTGAGGGGTGTGGGGTATATCAGTGTTACAGTGAGGGGTGTGGGGTATATCAGAGTTTTACAGTGAGGGGTCTGGGGTATATCAGAGTGTTACAGTGAGGGGTGTGGGGTATATCAGTGTTACAGTGAGGGGTGTGGGGTATATCAGTGTTACAGTGAGGGGTATATCAGTGTTACAGTGAGGGGTGTGGGATATATCAGCGTGTTACAGTGAGGGGTATGGGATATATCAGCGTATATCAGAGTGTTACAGTGAGGGGTGTGGGGTATATCAGTGTTACAGTGAGGGGTGTGGGGTATATCAGTGTTACAGTGAGGGGTGTGGGGTATATCAGTGTTACAGTGAGGGGTGTGGGGTATATCAGTGTTACAGTGAGGGGTGTGAGGTATATCAGAGTGTTACAGTGAGGGG
Source organism: Somniosus microcephalus (assembly GCF_052327205.1). Taxonomy (NCBI): domain Eukaryota; kingdom Metazoa; phylum Chordata; class Chondrichthyes; order Squaliformes; family Somniosidae; genus Somniosus; species Somniosus microcephalus. Next base: position 37,726,771 of record NC_141019.1, on the reverse strand, counting down.
TGTGGGGTATATCAGAGTGTTGCAGTGAGGGGTGTGGGGTATATCAGAGTGTTACAGTGAGGGGTGTGGGGTATATCAGAGTGTTACAGTGAGGAGTGTGGGGTATATCAGTGTTACAGTGAGGGGTGTGGGGTATATCAGTGTTACAGTGAGGGGTGTGGGGTATATCAGTGTTACAGTGAGGGGTGTGGGGTATATCAGTGTTACAGTGAGGGGTGTGGGGTATATCAGAGTGTTACAGTGAGGGGTGTGGGGTATATCAGAGTGTTACAGTGAGGGGTGTGGGGTATATCAGTGTTACAGTGAGGGGTGTGGGGTATATCAGAGTTTTACAGTGAGGTGTGTGGGGTATATCAGTGTTACAGTGAGCGGTGTGGGGTATATCAGAGTGTTACAGTGAGGGGTGTGGGGTATATCAGAGTGTTACATTGAGGGGTGTGGGGTATATCAGAGTGTTACAGTGAGGGGTGTGGGGTATATCAGTGTTACAGTGAGGGGTGTGGGGTATATCAGTGTTACAGTGAGGGGTGTGGGGTATATCAGTGTTACAGTGAGGGGTGTGGGGTGTATCAGTGTTACAGTGAGGGGTGTGGGGTATATCAGTGTTACAGTGAGGGGTGTGGGGTATATCAGAGTGTTACAGTGAGGGGTGTGGGGTATATCAGAGTGTAAAAGTGAGGGGTGTGGGGTATATCAGTGTTACAGTGAGGCGTGTGGGGTATATCAGTGTTACAGTGAGGGGTGTGGGGTATATCAGTGTACAGTGAGGGGTGTGGGGTATATCAGTGTGTTACAGTGAGGTTTGTGGTGTATATCAGAGTGTTACAGTGAGGGGTGTGGGGTATATCAGAGTGTTACAGTGAGGGGT
>NC_141019.1:37708908-37725403 GCF_052327205.1 Somniosus microcephalus | reverse complement strand
ACTCATTCCCCCCCCCCACAGGACTCATTCCCCCCCCCCCACAGGACTCATTCCCCCCCCCCCACAGGACTCATTCCCCCCCCCCCACAGGACTCATCCCCCCCCCCCACAGGACTCATTCCCCCCACCACAGGACTCATTCCCCCCCCCCACAGGACTCATTCCCCCCCCACAGGACTCATTCCCCCCCCCACAGGACTCATTCCCCCCCCCCACAGGACTCATTTCCCCCCCCACAGGACTCATTCCCCCCCCCCACAGGACTCATTTCCCCCCCCCCCCCACAGGACTCATTTCCCCCCCCCCCACAGGACTCATTCCCCCCCCCCACAGGACTCATTCCCCCCCCCCACAGGACTCATTCCCCCCCCCCCACAGGACTCATTCCCCACCCCCCACAGGACTCATTCCCCCCCCCCACAGGACTCATTCCCCCCGACCCCCCCCACAGGACTCATTCCCCCCCCCCACAGGACTCATTCCCCACCCCCCACAGGACTCATTCCCCCACCCCCCACAGGACTCATTCCCCCCCCCCCACAGGACTCATTCCCCCCCCCCACAGGACTCATTCCCCCCCCCACAGGACTCATTCCCCCCCCCCACAGGACTCATTCCCCCCCCCCCACAGGACTCATTCCCCACCCCCCACAGGACTCATTCCCCCCCCCCACAGGACTCATTCCCCACCCCCACAGGACTCATTCCCCCCCCCCCACAGGACTCATTCCCCCCCCCCACAGGACTCATTCCCCCCCCCCACAGGACTCATTCCCCCCCCCCCACAGGACTCATTCCCCCCCCCCACAGGACTCATTCCCCCCCCCCCACAGGACTCATTCCCCACCCCCCACAGGACTCATTCCCCACCCCCCACAGGACTCATTCCCCCCCCCACAGGACTCATTCCCCCCCCCACAGGACTCATTCCCCCCCCCCCACAGGACTCATTCCCCCCCCACAGGACTCATTCCCCCCCCCACCGGACTCATTCCCCACCCCCCACAGGACTCATTCCCCCCCCCCCACAGGACTCATTCCCCCCCCCCACAGGACTCATTCCCCCCCCCCACCGGACTCATTCCCCACCCCCCACAGGACTCATTCCCCCCCCCCACAGGACTCATTCCCACCCCCCCACAGGACTCATTCCCCACCCCCCACAGGACTCATTCCCCACCCCCACAGGACTCATTCCCCCCCCCACAGGACTCATTCCCCCCCCACAGGACTCATTTCCCCCCCCCCCCACGGGATTCATTCCCCACCCCCCCACAGGACTCATTCCCCCTCCCTACAGGACACATTCCCCACCCCCCCCACAGGACTCATTCCCCCTCCCCACAGGACTCATTCGCCCCCCCCTACAGGACTCATTCCCCCTCCCCACAGGACTCATTCGCCCCCCCCTACAGGACTCATTTCCCCCCCCCCACGGGATTCATTCCCCACCCCCCCACAGGACTCATTCCCCCTCCCTACAGGACACATTCCCCACCCCCCCCACAGGACTCATTCCCCCTCCCCACAGGACTCATTCGCCCCCCCCTACAGGACTCATTCCCCCCTCCCCACAGGACTCATTCGCCCCCCCCTACAGGACTCATTTCCCCCCCCCCCCACAGGACTCATTCCCCACCCCCCACAGGACTCATTTCCCCCCCCCCACAGGACTCATTCCCCACCCCCCACAGGACTCATTCCCCACCCCCACAGGACTCATCCCCCCCCACAGGACTCATTTCCCCCCCCACCCCACAGGATTCATTCCCCACCCCCACAGGACTCATTCCCCCCCCCCACAGGACTCATTTCCCCCCCACAGGACTCATTCTCCCCCCCCCCCACAGGACTCATTCTCCCCCCCCCACAGGACTCATTCTCCCCCCCCCCCCCACAGGACTCATTCCCCCCCCCACAGGACTCATTCCCCCCCCCACAGGACTCATTCCCCACCCCCACAGGACTCATCCCACCCCCACAGGACTCATTCGCCCCCCCCTACAGGACTCATTTCCCCCCCCCCCCACAGGACTCATTCCCCACCCCCCACAGGACTCATTCCCCCCCCACAGGACTCATTCCCCACCCCCCACAGGACTCATTCCCCCCCCCCACAGGACTCATTCCCCCCCCCCCCACAGGACTCATTCCCCACCCCCCCACAGGACTCATTCCCCCCCCCCACAGGACTCATTCCCCCCCCCACAGGACTCATTCCCCCCCCCCACAGGACTCATTCCCCCCCCCCCACAGGACTCATTCCCCCCCCCCCACAGGACTCATTCCCCCCCCCCCACAGGACTCATCCCCCCCCCCCACAGGACTCATTCCCCCACCACAGGACTCATTCCCCCCCCACAGGACTCATTCCCCCCCCACAGGACTCATTTCCCCCCCCACAGGACTCATTTCCCCCCCCCACAGGATTCATTTCCCCACCCCACAGGACTCATTTCCCCCCCCACCCCACAGGCCTCATTCCCCCCCCACCCCACAGGACTCATTCCCCCCCCACCCCACAGGACTCATCCCCCACCCCACAGGACTCATTCCCCCTCCCACAGGACTCATTCCCCCCCCCCACAGGATTCATTCCCCCCCCACAGGACTCATTCCCCCCCCCACAGGACTCATTCCCCCCCCCCCACAGGACTCATTCCCCCCCCCCCCCACAGGATTCATTTCCCCCCCACAGGACTCATTCCCCCCCCCCACAGGACTCATTTCCCCCCCCCCCCCCACAGGACTCATTTCCCCCCCCCCCACAGGACTCATTCCCCCCCCACAGGACTCATTCCCCCCCCACAGGACTCATTCCCCCCCCCCCACAGGACTCATTCCCCACCCCCCACAGGACTCATTCCCCACCCCCACAGGACTCATTCCCCCCCCCCCCACAGGACTCATTCCCCCCCCCCCACAGGACTCATTCCCCACCCCCCACAGGACTCATTCCCCACCCCCCACAGGACTCATTCTCCCCCCCCCCACAGGACTCATTCCCCCCCCCCCACAGGACTCATTCCCCCCCCCACAGGACTCATTCCCCCCCCCCACAGGACTCATTCCCCCCCCCCCACAGGACTCATTCCCCACCCCCCACAGGACTCATTCCCCCCCCCCACAGGACTCATTCCCCACCCCCACAGGACTCATTCCCCCCCCCCCCCACAGGACTCATTCCCCCCCCCCACAGGACTCATTCCCCCCCCCACAGGACTCATTCCCCCCCCCACAGGACTCATTCCCCCCCCCCACAGGACTCATTCCCCCCCCCCACAGGACTCATTCCCCACCCCCCACAGGACTCATTCCCCCCCCCCTCCCCCCCCACAGGACTCATTCCCCCCCCCACAGGACTCATTCCCCCCCCCACAGGACTCATTCCCCCCCCCCACAGGACTCATTCCCCCCCCACAGGACTCATTCCCCCCCCCACATGACTCATTCCCCACCCCCCACAGGACTCATTCCCCCCCCCCCCACAGGACTCATTCCCCCCCCCACAGGACTCATTCCCCCCCCCACCGGACTCATTCCCCACCCCCCACAGGACTCATTCCCCCCCCCACAGGACTCATTCCCACCCCCCCACAGGACTCATTCCCCACCCCCCACAGGACTCATTCCCCACCCCCACAGGACTCATTCCCCCCCCCACAGGACTCATTCCCCCCCCACAGGACTCATTTCCCCCCCCCCCCACGGGATTCATTCCCCACCCCCCCACAGGACTCATTCCCCCTCCCTACAGGACACATTCCCCACCCCCCCCACAGGACTCATTCCCCCTCCCCACAGGACTCATTCGCCCCCCCCTACAGGACTCATTCCCCCTCCCCACAGGACTCATTCGCCCCCCCCTACAGGACTCATTTCCCCCCCCCCACGGGATTCATTCCCCACCCCCCCACAGGACTCATTCCCCCTCCCTACAGGACACATTCCCCACCCCCCCCACAGGACTCATTCCCCCTCCCCACAGGACTCATTCGCCCCCCCCTACAGGACTCATTCCCCCCTCCCCACAGGACTCATTCGCCCCCCCCTACAGGACTCATTTCCCCCCCCCCCCACAGGACTCATTCCCCACCCCCCACAGGACTCATTTCCCCCCCCCCACAGGACTCATTCCCCACCCCCCACAGGACTCATTCCCCACCCCCACAGGACTCATCCCCCCCCACAGGACTCATTTCCCCCCCCACCCCACAGGATTCATTCCCCACCCCCACAGGACTCATTCCCCCCCCCCACAGGACTCATTTCCCCCCCACAGGACTCATTCTCCCCCCCCCCCACAGGACTCATTCTCCCCCCCCCCACAGGACTCATTCTCCCCCCCCCCCCACAGGACTCATTCTCCCCCCCCCCCCAGAGGACTCATTCCCCAGCCCCCACAGGACTCATTCCCCAGCCCCCACAGGACTCATTCCCCCCCCCACAGGACTCATTTCCCCCCCCCCCACAGGACTCATTCCCCACCCCCACAGGACTCATCCCCCCCCACAGGACTCATTTCCCCCCCCACCCCACAGGATTCATTCCCCACCCCCACAGGACTCATTCCCCCCCCCACAGGACTCATTTCCCCCCCACAGGACTCATTCCCCACCCCCACAGGACTCATCCCCCCCCACAGGACTCATTTCCCCCCCACCCCACAGGATTCATTCCCCACCCCCACAGGACTCATTCCCCACCCCCACAGGACTCATTCCCCCCCCCCCCCACAGGACTCATCCCCCCCCCCCCACAGGACTATTTCCCCCACCCACAGGACTCATTCCCCCCCCCACAGGACTCATTCCCCCCCCACAGGACTCATTCCCCCCCCACAGGACTCATTCCCCCCCCACCGGACTCATTCCCCACCCCCCACCGGACTCATTCCCCACCCCCCACGGGACTCATTCCCCCTCCCCACAGGACTCATTCCCCCCCCCCCACAGGACTCATTCTCCCCCCCACAGGACTCATTCCCCCCCCCACAGGACTCATTCCCCCCCCCCACAGGACTCATTCCCCCCCCCCACAGGACTCATTTCCCCCCCCCCCACAGAACTCAGTGCCCCCCCCAACAGGCCTCATTCCCCCCCCCCACAGGACTCATTCCCCCCCCCCACAGGACTCATTTTCCCCCCCCCCCACAGAACTCAGTGCCCCCCCCAACAGGCCTCATTCCCCCCCCCCACAGGACTCATTCCCCCCCCCCACAGGACTCATTCCCCCCCACAGGACTCATTCCCCCCCCACAGGACTCATTCCCCCCCCACAGGACTCATTCCCCCCCCCACAGGACTCATTCCCCCCCCCCCACAGGACTCATTCCCCCCCCCCACAGGACTCATTCCCCCCCCCACAGGACTCATTTCCCCCCCCCACAGGACTCATTCCCCCCCCACTCCACAGGACTCATTCCCCCCCCACAGGACTCATTCCCCGCCCCCGTTCTCTCCGATTCCCCGTTCTCTCCGGTTCCCCGTTCTCTCCGGTTCCCCGTTCTCTCCGGTTCCCCGTTCTCTCCGGTTCCCCGTTCTCTCCGGTTCCCCGTTCTCTCCGGTTCCCCATTGGCTCCGATTCCCCGTTCTCTCCGGTTCCCCGTTCTCTCCGATTCCCCGTTGGCTCCGATTCCCCGTTCTCTCCGATTCCCCGTTGGTTCCGATTCCCCGTTCTCTCCGATTCCCCGTTCTCTCCGGTTCCCCGTTGGCTCCGATTCCCCGTTCTCTCCGATTCCCCGTTGGCTCCGATTCCCCGTTCTCTCCGATTCCCCGTTCTCTCCGGTTCCCCGTTGGCTCCGATTCCCCGTTCTCTCCGATTCCCCGTTCTCTCCGATTCCCCGTTGGCTCCGATTCCCCGTTCTCTCCGATTCCCCGTTGGCTCCGATTCCCCGTTCTCTCCGATTCCCCGTTCTCTCCGATTCCCCGTTCTCTCCGGTTCCCCGTTGGCTCCGATTCCCCGTTCTCTCCGATTCCCCGTTCTCTCCGATTCCCCGTTGGCTCCGGTTCCCCGTTGGCTCCGGTTCCCCGTTCTCTCCGGTTCCCCGTTGGCTCCGATTCCCCGTTCTCTCCGGTTCCCCGTTCTCTCCGGTTCCCCGTTCTCTCCGGTTCCCCGTTGGCTCCGGTTCCCCGTTCTCTCCGGTTCCCCGTTCTCTCCGATTCCCCGTTCTCTCCGGTTCCCCGTTGGCTCCGGTTCCCCGTTCTCTCCGGTTCCCCGTTCTCTCCGGTTCCCCGTTCTCTCCGATTCCCCGTTCTCTCCGATTCCCCGTTCTCTCCGGTTCCCCGTTGGCTCCGGTTCCCCGTTGGCTCCGGTTCCCCGTTGGCTCCGGTTCCCCGTTGGCTCCGGTTCCCCGTTGGCTCCGGTTCCCCGTTGGCTCCGATTCCCCGTTCTCTCCGATTCCCCGTTGGCTCCGATTCCCCGTTGGCTCCGATTCCCCGTTGGCTCCGGTTCCCCGTTGGCTCCGGTTCCCCGTTGGCTCCGGTTCCCCGTTGGCTCCGGTTCCCCGTTCTCTCCGGTTCCCCGTTGGCTCCGATTCCCCGTTGGCTCCGATTCCCCGTTGGCTCCGATTCCCCGTTCTCTCCGGTTCCCCGTTCTCTCCGATTCCCCGTTGGCTCCGATTCCCCGTTGGCTCCGATTCCCCGTTGGCTCCGATTCCCCGTTCTCTCCGGTTCCCCGTTCTCTCCGATTCCCTGTTGGCTCCGATTCCCCGTTGGCTCCGATTCCCCGTTGGCTCCGATTCCCCGTTCTCTCCGGTTCCCCGTTGGCTCCGGTTCCCCGTTGGCTCCGGTTCCCCGTTGGCTCCGATTCCCCGTTGGCTCCGATTCCCCGTTGGCTCCGATTCCCCACCCCACAGGCTCCCATGGAGCTGGGTGGTTCTATGATGAAGAAGTGGGGCTTGCGTAGAATCCAGCAGGGAATCAGGATTCTCGCGGCTCTGATCAAGGCTTCTGCACAATCACGTTCCACAACATTCAGCGCTCCCGACAGGGCATGGTTACAGAGTGTTGAAATGTCCAAATCTCCTCAATGAGGGACTTGAATGGATTTCTAAAACTTCAATTGCCATCAGATTCCAACAGTTTATTCAGAAATAAACAGAAAAACGACTTTTTAAATAGTTTCCACAGTTACCTCCATCTGATCATCTGTGTGAGAAACGTACAACGAACAGACTGTATTAACACGATGGTTCACACTCCCTCCACCAATGACGCATCATGAGCGAAGGAGGGTGCGTGACAACCATCTCCAAGGCAACCAAATTAAAACAGGTCACAGCTCACTCTCAATTATCATAAAATCTGAAAATATACTTTTAGATGCAGTGCCTGTGTCAGAGGCTCTTTACTCTCTCAGCACCAGAACTACGGGGAAAACTGTTAGCTCAACACACTAATGTTGCTCAAAAACATTTCATAACTCTTAATCCACCAACTCCAATTCCCACCAGACCCGTAACCACCAGTACTGTACCCCAGTGATAGTGACAGACCCGTACCCACCAGTACTGTACCCCAGTGATAGTGACAGACCTGTACCCACCAGTACTGTACCCCAGTGATAGTGACAGACCTGTACCCACCAGTACTGTACCCCAGTGTTATACAGTGACAGACCTGTACCCACCAGTACTGTACCCCAGTGATAGTGACACACCTGTACCCACCAGTACTGTACCCCAGTGTTATACAGTGACAGACCTGTACCCGCCAGTACTGTACCCCAGTGTTATACAGTGACAGACCTGTACCCACAATACTGTACCCCAGGGTTATACAGCGACAGACCCGTACCCACCAGTACTGTACCCCAGTGTTATACAGTGACAGACCTGTACCCACCAGTACTGTACCCCCAGTGTTATACAGTGACAGACCTGTACTCACCAGTACTGTACCCATGTTATACAGTGACAGACCTGTACCCACCAGTACTGTACCCCAGAGTTATACAGTGACAGACCTGTACCCACCAGTACTGTACCCCCAGTGTTATACAGTGACAGACCTGTACTCACCAGTACTGTACCCATGTTATACAGTGACAGACCTTTACCTACCAGTACTGTACCCCAGTGTTATACAGTGACAGATCTGTACCCACCAGTACTGTACCCGTGTTAGCGACAGACCTGTACACACCAGGACTGTACCCCAGTGTTATTGTGACAGACCTGTACCCACTTGTACTGTACCTCAGTGTTATTGGCAGACCTGTATCCACTACTACTGTATCCCCAGTGTTATACAGTGACAGATCTGTACCCACCAGTACTACACCCCAGTGTTATACAGTGACAGACCGCTACCCACCAGTACTGTACCCCAGTGTTATACAGTTACAGACCTGTACCCACCAGTACTGTACCCCAGTGTTATACAGGGACAGACCTGTACCCACCAGTACTGTACCCCAGTGTTATACAGGGACAGACCTGTACCCACCAGTACTGTACCCATGTTATACAGTGACAGACCTGTACCCACCAGTACTGTACCCCAGTGTTATACAGTGACAGACCTGTACCCACCAGTACTGTACCCCCAGTGTTATACAGTGACAGACCTGTACTCACCAGTACTGTACCCATGTTATACAGTGACAGACCTGTACCCACCAGTACTGTACCCCAGTGATATACAGTGACAGACCTGCACCCACCAGTACTGTACCCCAGTGTTATACACTGACAGACCTGTACCCACCAGTACTGTACCAGTGTTAGTGACAGACCTGTACCCACCAGTACTGTACCCGTGTTCTACAGTGACAGACCTGTACCCACCAGTACTGTACCCCAGTGTTATATAGTGACAGACCTGTACCCACCAGTACTGTACTCCAGTGTTATACAGTGACAGACCTGTACCCACCAGTACTGTACCCGTGTTCTACAGTGACAGACCTGTACCCACCAGTACTGTACCCCGGTGTTATACGGTGACAGATTTGTACCCACCAGTACTGTACCCCAGTGTTATACGGTGACAGACCTGTACCCACCAGTACTGTACCCGTGTTAGTGACAGACCTGTACCCACCAGTACTGTACCTCAGTGTTATTGGCAGACCTGTACCCACCAGTACTGTATCCCCAGTGTTATACAGCGACAGATCTGTACCCACCAGTACTGCACCCCAGTGTTATACAGTGACAGACCTCTACCCACCAGTACTGTACCCCAGTGTTATACAGTGACAGACCTGTACCCACCAGGACTGTACCCATGTTATACAGTAACAGACGAGTACCCACCAGTACTGTACCCCAGTGTTATACAGTGACAGACCTGTACCCACCAGTACTGTATCCCAGTGTTATACAGTGAGAGACCTGCACCCACCAGTACTGTACCCCAGTGTTATACAGTGACAGACCTTTACCTACCAGTACTGTACCCCAGTGTTATACAGTGACAGACCTGTACCCACCAGTACTGTACCAGTGTTAGTGACAGACCTGTACCCACCAGTACTGTACCCCAGTGTTATACAGTGACAGACCTGTACCCACCAGTACTGTACCCCAGTGTTATATAATGACAGACCTGTACCCACCAGTACTGTACCCCAGTGTTATACAGTGACAGACCTGTACCCACCAATACTGTACCCGTGTTATACAGTGACAGACCTGTACCCACCAGTGCTGTACCCCGGTGTTATACGGCGCCAGACCTGTACCCACCAGTACTGTACCCCAGTGTTACACGGTGACAGACCTGTACCCACCAGTACTGTACCCGTGTTAGTGAAAGACCTGTACCCACCAGTACTGTACCCCAGTGTTATACAGTGACAGACCTGTACCCACCAGTACTGTACCCGTGTTGGTGACAGACCTGTACCCACCAGTACTGTACCCATGTTATACAGTGACAGACCTGTACCCACCAGGACTGTACCCCAGTGTTATACAGTGACAGACCTGTACCCGCCAGTACTGTACCCGTGTTATACAGTGACAGACCTGTACCCACCAGTGCTGTAGCACGGTGTTATACAGTGACAGACCTGAACCCACCAGTACTGTACCCCAGGGTTATACAGTGACAGACCTGTACCCACCAGTACTGTACCCCAGTGTTATACAGCGACAGACCTGTGCCCACCAGTACTGTACCCCAGTGTTATGCAGTGACAAACCTGCACCCACCAGTACTGTACCCCAGTGTTATACAGTGACAGACCTGTACCCACCAGTACTGTACCCCAGTGTTATAAAGTGACAGACCTGTACCCACCAGTACTGTACCCCAGTGTTATACAGTGACAGACCTGTACCCAGCAGTACTGTGCCCCAGTGTTATACAGTGACAGACCTGTACCCACCATTACTGTACCCCAGTGTTATACAGTGACAGACCTGTACCCACCAGTACTGTGCCCCAGTGTTATACAGTGACAGACCTGTACCCACCAGTACTGTACCCCAGTGTTATACAGTGACAGACCTGTACCCACCAGTACTGTACCCGTGTTACAGTGACAGACCTGTACCCACCAGTACTGTGCCCCAGTGTTATACAGTGACAGACCTGTACCCACCAGTACTGTACCCCAGTGTTATACAGTGACAGACCTGTACCCACCAGTACTGTACCCGTGTTACAGTGACAGACCTGTACCCACCAGTACTGTACCCCAGTGTTATACAATGACAGACCTATACCCAACAGTGCTGTACCCCAGTGTTATACAGTGACAGACCTGTACCCTCCAGTACTGTGCCCCAGTGTTATACAGTGACAGACCTGTACCCACCAGTACTGTACCCAAGTGTTATACAGGGACAGACCTGTACCCACCAGTACTGTACCCCAGTGTTATACAGGGACAGACCTGTACCCACCAGTACTGTACCCCAGTGTTATACAGGGACAGACCTGTACCCACCAGTACTGTACTCCAGTGTTATACAGTGACAGACCTGTACCCACCAGTACTGTACCCCAGTGTTAAACAGCGACAGACTTGTACCCACCAGTACTGTACCCCAGTGTTATACCGTGACAGACTTGTACCCACCAGTACTGTACCCCAGTGTTAGAGACAGGCCTGTACCCACCAGTACTGTACCCCAGTGTTATACAGTGACAGACTTGTACCCACCAGTGCTGTACCCCAGTGTTATACAGTGACAGTCCTGTACCCACCAGTACTGTACCCCAGAGTTATACAGTAACAGACTTGTACCCACCAGTACTGAACCCCAGTGTTATACAGTGACAGACCTGTACCCACCAGTACTGCACCCCAGTGTTATACCGTGACAGTCCTGTACCCACCAGTACTGTACCCAGTGTTATACAGTGACAGACTTGCACCCACCAGTACTGTACCCCAGTGTTACACAGTGACAGACTTGTACCCACCAGTACTGTACCCCAGTGTTAGTGACAGACCTGTACCCACCAGTACTGTACCCCAGTGTTAGTGACAGACCTGTGCCCACCAGTACTGTACCCCAGTGTTATACAGTGACAGACCAGTACTGTACCCCAGTGTTATACAGTGACAGACCTGTACCCACCAGTACTGTACCCCAGTGTTATACACTGACAGACCTGTACCCACCAGTACTGTACCCCAGTGTGAAACAGCGACAGACCTGTACCCGCCAGTACTGTACCCCAGTGTTATACAGTGACAGACCTGTACCCACCAGTACTGTACCCCAGTGTTATGCAGTGACAGACCTGTATCCACAAGTGCTGTACCCCAGTGTTATACAGTGACAGACCCGTACCCACCAGTACTGTACCCCAGTGTTATACAGTGACAGACCTGTACCCACCAGTACTGTACCCCAGTGTTATACAATGACAGACCTGTACCCACCAGTACTGTACCCCAGTGTTATACAGTGACAGACCTGTACCCACCAGTACTGTACCCCAGTGTTATACAGTGACAGACCTGTACCCACCAGTACTGTACCCCAGTGTTATACAGTGACAGACCTGTACCCACCAGTACTGTACCCCAGTGTTAAACAGCGACAGACTTGTACCCACCAGTACTGTACCCCAGTGTTACACAGGGACAGACTTGTACCCACCAGTACTGTACCCCAGTGTTATACAGTGACAGACCTGTACCCACCAGTACTGTACCCCATTGTTATACCGTGACAGACTTGTACCCACCAGTACTGTACCCCAGTGTTATACAGTGACAGACTTGTACCCACCAGTACTGTACCCCAGTGTTATACAGTGACAGACTTGTACCCACCAGTACTGTACCCCAGTGTTATACAGTGACAGTCCTGTACCCACCAGTACTGTACCCCAGTGTTGTACAGTGACAGACTTGTACCCACCAGTACTGTACCCCAGTGTTATACAGTGACAGACTTGTACCCACCAGTACTGTACCCCAGTGTTAGTGACAGACCTGTACCCACCAGTACTGTACCACAGTGTTAGTGACAGACCTGTGCCCACCAGTACTGTACCCGTGTTATACAGTGACAGACCAGTACTGTACCCCAGTGTTATACAGTGACAGACCTGTACCCACCAGTACTGTACCCCAGTGTTATACAGTGACAGACCTGTACCCACCAGTACTGTACCCCAGTGTTATACAGCGACAGACCTGTACCCGCCAGTACTGTACCCCAGTTTTATACAGTGACAGACCTGTACCCACCAGTACTGTACCCCAGTCTTATGCAGTGACAGACCTGTATCCACCAGTGCTGTACCCCAGTGTTATACAGTGACAGACTCGTACCCACCAGTACTGTACCCCAGTGTTATACAGTGACAGACCTGTACCCACCAGTACTGTACCCCAGTGTTATACAATGACAGACCTGTACCCACTAGTACTGTACCCCAGTGTTATACAGTGACAGACCTGTACCCACCAGTACTGTACCCCAGTGTTAGTGCCAGACCTGTACCCACCAGTACTGTACCCCAGTGTTATACAGTGACAGACCTGTACCCACTAGTACTGTACCCAAGTGTTAGTGACAGACCTGTACCCACCAGTACTGTACCCCAGTGTTATACAGTGACAGACTTGTACCCACCAGTACTGTACCCCAGGGTTATACAGTGACAGACCTGTACCCACCAGTACTGTACCCCAGTGTTATACAGCGACAGACCTGTGCCCACCAGTACTGTACCCCAGTGTTATACAGTGACAGACCTGCACCCACCAGTACTGTACCCCAGTGTTATACAGTGACAGACCTGTACCCACCAGTACTGTACCCCAGTGTTATAAAGTGACAGACCTGTACCCACCAGTACTGTACCCCAGTGTTATACAGTGACAGACCTGTACCCACCAGTACTGTACCCAGTGTTATACAGTGACAGACCTGTACCAACAATACTGTACCCCAGTGTTATACAGGGACACACCTGTGCCCACCAGTACTGTACCCCAGTGTTATACAGTGACAGACCTGTACCCACCAGTGCTGTACCCGTGTTACAGTGACAGACCTGTATCCACCAGTACTGTACCCCAGTGTTATACAATGACAGACCTAAACCCAACAGTGCTGTACCCCAGTGTTATACAGTGACAGACCTGTACCCACCAGTACTGTGCCCCAGTGTTATACAGTGACAGACCTGTACCCACCAGTACTGCACCCCAGTGTTATGCAGTAACAGAATTGTACCCACCAGTACTGTACCCCAGTGTTATACAGTGACAGACCTGTACCCACCAGTACTGTGCCCCAGTGTTTCCCGGGACAGACCTGTACCCACCAGTACTGTACCCCAGTGTTATACAGTGACAGACCTGTACCACCAGTACTGTACCCCAGTGTTATACACTGACAGACCTGTACCCACCAGTACTGTACCCCAGTGTTATACAGTGACAGACCTGTACCCACCAGTACTGTACCCCAGTGTTATACAGTGACAGACCTGTACCCGCCAGTACTGTACCCCAGTGTTATACAGTGAGAGACCTGTACCCGCCAGTACTGTACCCCAGTGTTATCCAGTGACAGACCTGTACCCACCAGAACTGTACCCCAGTGTTATACAGTGACAGACCTGTACCCACCAGTACTGTACCCCAGTGTTATACAGTTACAGACCTGTACCCACAATACTGTACCCCAGTGTTATACAGTGACACACCTGTGCCCACCAGTACTGTACCCCAGTGTTATACAGTGACAGACCTATACCCAACAGTGCTGTACCCCAGTGTTATACAGTGACAGACCTGTACCCACCAGCACTGTACCCCAGTGTTATACAGTGACAGACCTGTACCCACCAGTACTGTACCCCAGTGTTATACAGTGAGAGACCTGTACCCACCAGTACTGTACCCCAGTGTTATACAGTGACAGACCGGTACCCACCAGTACTGTACCCGTGTTACACAGTGACAGAGCTGTACCCACCAGTACTGTACCCCAGTGTTATACAGGGACATACCTGTACCCACCAGTACTGTACCCCACTGTTATACAGTGACAGACCTGTACCCACCAGTACTGTACCCCAGTGTTATACAGTGACAGACCTGTACCCACCAGTACTGTACCCCAGTGTTATACAGTGACAGACCTGTACCCACCAGTACTGTACCCCAGTGTTAGTGACAGACCTGTACCCACCAGTACTGTACCCCAGTGTTATACAGTGACAGACCTGTACCCACCAGTACTGTACCCCAGTGTTATACAGTGACAGACCTGTACCCACCAGTACTGTACCCCAGTGTTAGTGACAAACCTGTGCCCACCAGTACTGTATCCCAGGGTTATACAGTGACAGACCTGTACCCACCAGTACTGTAACCCTGTGTTATACAGTGACAGACCTGTACCCAGCAGTACTGTGCCCCCGTGTTATACAGTGACAGACCTGTACCCACCAGTACTGTGCCCCAGTGTTATACAGTGACAGACCTGTACCCACCAGTGCTGTACCCCGGTGTTATACGGTGACAGACCTGTACCCACCAGTACTGTACCCCAGTGTTACACGGTGACAGACCTGTACCCACCAGTACTGTACCCGTGTTAGTGAAAGACCTGTACCCACCAGTACTGTACCCCAGTGTTATATAGTGACAGACCTGTACCCACCAGTACTGTACCCGTGTTGGTGACAGACCCGTACACACCAGTACTGTACCCCAGGGTTATACAGTGACAGACCTGTACCCACCAGTACTGTAACCCTGTGTTATACAGTGACAGACCTGTACCCAGCAGTACTGTGCCCCCGTGTTATACAGTGACAGACCTGTACCCACCAGTACTGTACCCATGTTATACAGTGACAGACCTGTACCCACCAGGACTGTACCCCAGTGTTATACAGTGACAGACCTGTACCCGCCAGTACTGTACCCGTGTTATACAGTGACAGACCTGTACCCACCAGTGCTGTAGCACGGTGTTATACGGTGACAGACCTGTACCACCCGGAACTGTACCCCAGTGTTATACAGCGACAGACCTGCACCCGCCAGTACTGTACCCCAGTGTTATACAGTGACAGACCTGTACCCACCAGTACTGTACCCCAGTGTTATGCAGTGACAGACCTGTATCCACCAGTACTGTACCCCAGTGTTGTACAGTGACAGACCCGTACCCACCAGTACTGTACCCCAGTGTTACACAGTGACAGACCTGTACCCACCAGTACTGTACCCCAGTGTTATACAATGACAGACCTGTACCCACCAGTACTGTACCCCAGTGTTATACAGTGACAGACCTGTACCCACCAGTACTGTACCCCAGTGTTAGTGCCAGACCTGTACTCACCAGTACTGTACCCCAGTGTTATACAGTGACAGACCTGTACCCACCAGTACTGTACCCCAGTGTTATACAGTGACAGACCTGTACCCACCAGTACTGTACCCCAGTGTTAGTGACAGACTTGTACCCACCAGTACTGTACCCCAGGGTTATACAGTGACAGACCTGTACCCACCAGTACTGTACCCCAGTGTTATCAAGTGACAGACCTGTACCCACCAGTACTGTACCCCAGTGTTATACAGTGACAGACCTGTACCCAGCAGTACTGTGCCCCAGTGTTATACAGTGACAGACCTGTACCCACCAGTACTGTACCCAAGTGTTATACAGGGACAGACCTGTACCCACCAGTACTGTACCCCAGTGTTATACAGGGACAGACCTGTACCCACCAGTACTGTACCCCAGTGTTAAACAGGGACAGACCTGTACCCACCAGTACTGTACCCCAGTGTTATACCGTGACAGACTTGTACCCACCAGCACTGTACCCCAGTGTTAGAGACAGGCCTGTACCCACCAGTACTGTACCCCAGTGTTATACAGTGACAGACTTGTACCCACCAGTACTGTACCCCAGTGTTATACAGTGACAGACCTGTGACCACCAGTACTGTACCCGTGTTACAGTGACAGACCTGTACCCACCAGTACTGTACCCCAGTGTTATACAATGACAGACCTATACCCAACAGTGCTGTACCCCAGTGTTAT
>NC_141019.1:37690369-37708408 GCF_052327205.1 Somniosus microcephalus | reverse complement strand
TACAGGTCTGTCACTGTATAACACTGGGGTACAGTACTGGTGGGTACAGGTCTGTCACTATAACACTGGGGGTACAGTGCTGGTGGGTACAGTCTGTCACTGTATAACACTGGGGTACAGTACTGGGTGGGTACAGGTCTGTCACTGTATCACACTAGGGTACAGTACTGGTGGGTACAGGTCTGTCACTGTCTAACACTGGGGTACAGTACTGATGGGTACACGTCTGTCACTGTATAACACTGGGGTACAGTACTGGTGGGTACAGGTCTGTCGCTGTATAACACTGGGGTACAGTGCTGGTGGGTACAGGTCTGTCACTGTATAACACTGGGGTACAGTACTGGTGGGTACAGATCTGTCACTGTATAACACTGGGGTACAGTACCTGGTGGGTACAGGTCTGTCACTGTATAACACTGGGGTACAGATACTGGTGGGGTACAGGTCTGTCACTGTATAACACTGGGGTACAGTACTGGTGGGTACAGGTCTGTCACTGTATAACACTGGGGTACAGTACTGGTGGGTACAGGTCTGTCACTGTGATAACACTGGGGTACAGTACTGGTGGGTGCAGGTCTGTCACTGTATAACACTGGGGTACAGTACTGGTGGGTACAGGTCTGTCACTGTATAACACTGGGGTACAGTACTGGTGGGTACAGGTCTGTCACTGTCTAAACACGGGTACAGTACTGGTGGGTACAGGTCTGTCACTGTATAACACTGGGGTACAGTACTGGTGGGTACAGGTCTGTCACTGTATAACACTGGGGTACAGGGCTGGTGGGTACAGGTCTGTCACTGTATAACACTAGGGTACAGTACTGGTCGGGTACAGGTCTGTCATTGTATAACACTGGGGTACAGTACTGGTGGGTACAGTCTGTCACTGTATAACACTGGGGTAACAGTACTGGGGGTACAGGTCTGTCACTGTATAACACTGGTACAGGACTGGTGGGTACAGGTCTGTCACTGTATAACACTGGGGTACAGTACTGGTGGGTACAGGCTCTGTCACTGTATAACACGGGTACAGTGCTGGTGGGTACAGGTCTGTCACTGTATAACACTGGGGTACAGTACTGGTGGGTACAGGTCTGTCACTATAACACTGGGGTACAGTGCTGGTGGGTACAGGTCTGTCACTGTATAACACTGGGGTACAGTACTGGTGGGTACAGGTCTGTCACTGTATCACACTAGGGTACAGTACTGGTGGGTACAGGTCTGTCACTGTCTAACACTGGGGTACAGTACTGATGGGTACACGTCTGTCACTGTATAACACTGGGGTACAGTACTGGTGGGTACAGGTCTGTCGCTGTATAACACTGGGGTACAGTGCTGGTGGGTACAGGTCTGTCACTGTATAACACTGGGGTACAGTACTGGTGGGTACAGATCTGTCACTGTATAACACTGGGGTACAGTACTGGTGGGTACAGGTCTGTCACTGTATAACACTGGGGTACAGTACTGGTGGGTACAGGTCTGTCACTGTATAACACTGGGGTACAGTACTGGTGGGTACAGGTCTGTCACTGTATAACACTGGGGTACAGTACTGGTGGGTACAGGTCTGTCACTGTATAACACTGGGGTACAGTACTGGTGGGTGCAGGTCTGGTCACTGTATAACACTGGGGTACAGTACTGGTGGGTACAGGTCTGTCACTGTATAACACTGGGGTACAGTGCTGGTGGGTACAGGTCTGTCCACTGTATAACACTGGGGTACAGTGCCTGGTGGGTACAGGTCTGTCACTGTATAACACTGGGGTACAGTGCTGGTGGGTACAGGTCTGTCACTGTATAACACTGGGGTACAGTACTGGTGGGTACAGGTCTGTCACTGTATAACACTGGGGTACAGTACTGCGTGGGTACAGGTCTGTCACTGTATAACACTGGGGTACAGTACTGGTGGGTACAGGTCTGTCACTGTATAACACTGGGGTACAGTACTGGTGGGTACAGGTCTGTCACTATAACACTGGGGTACAGTGCTGGTGGGTACAGGTCTGTCACTGTATAACACTGGGGTACAGTACTGGTGGGTACAGGTCTGTCACTGTATCACACTAGGGTACAGTACTGGTGGGTACAGGTCTGTCACTGTCTAACACTGGGGTACAGTACTGATGGGTACAACGTCTGTCACTGTATAACACTGGGGTACAGTACTGGTGGGTACAGGTCTGTCGCTGTATAACACTGGGGTGACAGTGCTGGTGGGTACAGGTCTGTCACTGTATAACACTGGGGTACAGTACTGGTGGGTACAGATCTGTCACTGTATAACACTGGGGTACAGTACTGGTGGGTACAGGTCTGTCACTGTATAACACTGGGGTACAGTACTGGTGGGTACAGGTCTGTCACTGTATAACACTGGGGTACAGTACTGGTGGGTACAGGTCTGTCACTGTATAACACTGGGGTACAGTACTGGTGGGTACAGGTCTGTCACTGTATAACACTGGGGTACAGTACTGGTGGGTGCAGGTCTGTCACTGTATAACACTGGGGTACAGTACTGGTGGGTACAGGTCTGTCACTGTATAACACTGGGGTACAGTGCTGGTGGGTACAGGTCTGTCACTGTATAACACTGGGGTACAGTGCTGGTGGGTACAGGTCTGTCACTGTATAACACTGGGGTACAGTGCTGGTGGGTACAGGTCTGTCACTGTATAACACTGGGGTACAGTACTGGTGGGTACAGGTCTGTCACTGTATAACACTGGGGTACAGTACTGGTGGGTACAGGTCTGTCACTGTATAACACTGGGGTACAGTACTGGTGGGTACAGGTCTGTCACTGTATAACACTGGGGTACAGTACTGGTGGGTACAGGTCAGTCACTGTATAACACTGGGGTACAGTACTGGTGGGTACAGGTCTGTCACTGTATAACACTGGGGTACAGTACTGGTGGGTACAGGTCTGTCACTGTATAACACTGGGGTACAGTACTGGTGGGTACAGGTCTGTCACTGTATAACACTGGGGTACAGCACTGGTGGGTACAGGTCTGTCACTGTATAACACTGGGGTACAGTACTGGTGGGTACAGGTCTGTCACTGTATAACACTGGGGTACAGTACTGGTGGGTACAGGTCTGTCACTATAACACTGGGGTACAGTGCTGGTGGGTACAGGTCTGTCACTGTATAACACTGGGGTACAGTACTGGTGGGTACAGGTCTGTCACTGTATCACACTAGGGTACAGTACTGGTGGGTACAGGTCTGTCACTGTCTAACACTGGGGTACAGTACTGATGGGTACACGTCTGTCACTGTATAACACTGGGGTACAGTACTGGTGGGTACAGGTCTGTCGCTGTATAACACTGGGGTACAGTGCTGGTGGGTACAGGTCTGTCACTGTATAACACTGGGGTACAGTACTGGTGGGTACAGATCTGTCACTGTATAACACTGGGGTACAGTACTGGTGGGTACAGGTCTGTCACTGTATAACACTGGGGTACAGTACTGGTGGGTACAGGTCTGTCACTGTATAACACTGGGGTACAGTACTGGTGGGTACAGGTCTGTCACTGTATAACACTGGGGTACAGTACTGGTGGGTACAGGTCTGTCACTGTATAACACTGGGGTACAGTACTGGTGGGTGCAGGTCTGTCACTGTATAACACTGGGGTACAGTACTGGTGGGTACAGGTCTGTCACTGTATAACACTGGGGTACAGTACTGGTGGGTACAGGTCTGTCACTGTCTAACACGGGTACAGTACTGGTGGGTACAGGTCTGTCACTGTATAACACTGGGGTACAGTACTGGTGGGTACAGGTCTGTCACTGTATAACACTGGGGTACAGGGCTGGTGGGTACAGGTCTGTCACTGTATAACACTAGGGTACAGTACTGGTGGGTACAGGTCTGTCATTGTATAACACTGGGGTACAGTACTGGTGGGTACAGGTCTGTCACTGTATAACACTGGGGTACAGTACTGGGGGTACAGGTCTGTCACTGTATAACACTGGTACAGGACTGGTGGGTACAGGTCTGTCACTGTATAACACTGGGGTACAGTACTGGTGGGTACAGGTCTGTCAGTGTATAACACTGGGGTACAGTACTGGTGGGTACAGGTCTGTCACTGTATAACACTGGTACAGGACTGGTGGGTACAGGTCTGTCACTGTATAACACTGGGGTACAGTACTGGTGGGTACAGGTCTGTCACTGTATAACACTGGGGTACAGTACTGGTGGGTACAGGTCTGTCACTGTATAACACTGGGGTACAGTACTGGTGGGTACAGGTCTGTCCCTGTATAACACTGGGGTACAGTACTGGTGGGTACAGGTCTGTCACTGTATAACACTGGGGTACAGTACTGGTGGGTACAGGTCTGTCACTGTATAACACTGGGGTACAGTACTGGTGGGTACAGGTCTGTCACTGTATAACACAGGGGTACAGTACTGGTGGGTACAGGTCTATCACTGTATAACACTGGGGTACAGTACTGGTGGGTACAGGTCTGTCACTGTATAACACTGGGGTACAGCACTGGTGGGTACAGGTCTGTCATTGTATAACACTGGTACAGGACTGGTGGGTACAGGTCTGTCACTG
Organism: Somniosus microcephalus; assembly: GCF_052327205.1. Classification (NCBI taxonomy): domain Eukaryota; kingdom Metazoa; phylum Chordata; class Chondrichthyes; order Squaliformes; family Somniosidae; genus Somniosus; species Somniosus microcephalus. Next base: position 37,703,782 of record NC_141019.1, on the reverse strand, counting down.
TAACACTGGGGTACAGTACTGGTGGGTACAGGTCTGTCACTGTATAACACTGGGGTACAGTACTGGTGGGTACAGGTCTGTCACTGTATAACACTGGGGTACAGTACTGGTGGGTACAGGTCTGTCACTGTATAACACTGGGGTACAGTACTGGTGGGTACAGGTCTGTCATTGTATAACACTGGGGTACAGTACTGGTGGGTACAGGTCTGTCACTGTATAACACTGGGGTACAGTACTGGTGGGTACAGGTCTGTCACTGTATAACACTGGGGTACAGTACTGGTGGGTACAGGTCTGTCACTGTATAACACTGGGGTACAGTACTGGTGGGTACAGGTCTGTCACTGTATAACACTGGGGTACAGTACTGGTGGGTTCAGGTCTGTCACTGTATAACACTGGGGTACAGGACTGGTGGGTACAGGTCTGTCACTGTATAACACAGGTACAGTACTGGTGGGTACAGGTCTGTCGCTGTATAACACTGGGGTACAGTACTGGTGGGTACCGGTCTGTCACTGTATAACACTGGGGTACAGTACTGGTGGGTACAGGTCTGTCACTGTATAACACTGGGGTACAGTACTGGTGGGTACCGGTCTGTCACTGTATAACACTGGGGTACAGGACCGGTGGGTACAGGTCTGTCACTGTGTAAGACTGGGGTACAGTACTGGTGGGTACAGGTCTGTCACTGTATAACACTGGGGTACAGTACTGGTGGGTACAGGTCTGTCACTGTATAACACTGGCATACAGGTCTGGTGGGTACAGGTCTGTCACTGTATAACACTGGGGTACAGTACTGGTGGGTACAGGTCTGTCACTGTATAACACTGGCATACAGGTCTGGTGGGTACAGGTCTGTCACTGTATTACACTGGGGTACAGTACTGGTGGGTACAGGTCTGTCACTGTATAACACTGGGGTACAGTACTGGTAGGTGCAGGTCTGTCGCTGTATAACACTGGGGTACAGTACTGGTGGGTACAGGTCTCTCACTGTATAACACTGGGGTACAGTACTGGTGGGTACAGGTCTGTCACTGTATAACACTGGGGTACAGTACTGGTGGGTTCAGGTCTGTCACTGTATAACACTGGGGTACAGTACTGGTGGGTACAGGTCTGTCACTGTATAACACTGGGGTACAGTACTGGTGGGTACAGGTATGTCACTGTATAACACGGGTACAGTACTGGTGGGTACAGGTCTGTCACTGTATAACACTGGGGTACAGTACTGGTGGGTACAGGTCTGTCACTGTATAACACTGGGGTACAGTACTGGTGGGTACAGGTCTGTCACTGTATAACACTGGGGTACAGTACTGGTGGGTACAGGTCTGTCACTGTATAACACTGGGGTACAGTACTGGTGGGTACAGGTCTGTCACTGTATAACACTGGGGTACAGTACTGGTGGGTACAGGTCTGTCACTGTATAACACTGGGGTACAGTACTGGTGGGTACAGGTCAGTCGCTGTATAACACTGGGGTACAGTACTGGTGGGTACAGGTCTGTCACTGTATAACACTGGGGTACAGTACTGGTGGGTACAGGTCTGTCACTGTATAACACTGGGGTACAGGACTGGTGGGTACAGGTCTGTCACTGTATAACACTGGGGTACAGTACTGGTGGGTACAGGTCTGTCACCGTATAACACTGGGGTACAGGACTGGTGGGTACAGGTCTGTCACTGTATAACACTGGGGTACAGTACTGGTGGGTACAGGTCTGTCACTGTATAACACGGGTACAGTACTGGTGGGTACAGGTCTGTCACTGTATAACACTGGGGTACAGTACTGGTGGGTACAGGTCTGTCACTGTATAACACTGGGGTACAGTACTGGTGGGTACAGGTCTGTCGCTGTATAACACTGGGGTACAGTACTGGTGGGTACAGGTCTGTCACTGTATAACACTGGGGTACAGTACTGGTGGGTACAGGTCTGTCACTGTATAACACTGGGGTACAGTACTGGTGGGTACAGGTCTGTCACTGTATAACACTGGGGTACAGTACTGGTGGGTACAGGTCTGTCACTGTATAACACTGGGGTACAGTACTGGTGGGTACAAGTCTGTCACTGTATAACACTGGGGTACAGTACTGGTGGGTACAGGTCTGTCACTGTATAACACTGGGGTACAGTACTGGTGGGTACAGGTCTGTCACTGTATAACACTGGGGTACAGTACTGGTGGGTACAGGTCTGTCACTGTATAACACTGGGGTACAGTACTGGTAGGTGCAGGTCTGTCGCTGTATAACACTGGGGTACAGTACTGGTGGGTACAGGTCTGTCGCTGTATAACACTGGGGTACAGTACTGGTGGGTACAGGTCTGTCACTGTATAACACTGGGGTACAGTACTGGTGGGTACAGGTCTGTCACTGTATAACACTGGGGTACAGTACTGGTGGGTACAGGTCTGTCACTGTATAACACTGGGGTACAGTACTGGTGGGTACAGGTCTGTCACTGTATAACACTGGGGTACAGTACTGGTGGGTACAGGTCTGTCACTGTATAACACTGGGGTACAGTACTGGGGGGTACAGGTCTGTCGCTGTATAACACTGGGGTACAGTACTGGTGGGTACAGGTCTGTCATTGTATAACACTGGGTTCAGTACTGGTGGGTACAGGTCTGTCACTGTATAACACTGGGGTACAGTACTAGTGGGTACAGGTCTGTCACTGTATAACACGGGTACAGTACTGGTGGGTACAGGTCTGTCTCTGTATAACACTGGGGTACAGTACTGGTGGGTACAGGTCTGTCACTGTATAACACTGGGGTACAGTGCTGGTGGGTACAGGTCTGTCACTGTATAACACTGGGGTACAGTACTGGTGGGTACAGGTCTGTCACTGTATAACACTGGGTTCAGTACTGGTGGGTACAGGTCTGTCACTGTATAACACTGGGGTACAGTACTGGTGGGTACAGGTCTGTCATTGTATAACACTGGGGTACAGTACTGGTGGGTACAGGTCTGTCATTGTATAACACTGGGGTACAGTACTGGTGGGTACAGGTCTGTCACTGTATAACACTGGGTTCAGTACTGGTGGGTACAGGTCTGTCGCTGTATAACACTGGGGTACAGTACTGGGGGGTACAGGTCTGTCACTGTATAACACTGGGGTACAGTACTGGTGGGTACAGGTCTGTCATTGTATAACACTGGGGTACAGTACTGGTGGGTACAGGTCTGTCACTGTATAACACTGGGGTACAGTACTGGTGGGTACAGGTCTGTCACTGTATAACACTGGGGTACAGTACTGGTGGGTACAGGTCTGTCACTGTAACACTGGGGTACAGTACTGGTGGGTACAGGTCTGTCGCTGTATAACACTGGGGTACAGTACTGGTGGGTACAGGTCTGTCACTGTATAACACTGGGGTACAGTACTGGTGGGTACAGGTCTGTCACTGTATAACACTGGGGTACAGTACTGGTGGGTACAGGTCTGTCACTGTAACACTGGGGTACAGTACTGGTGGGTACAGGTCTGTCGCTGTATAACACTGGGTTCAGTACTGGTGGGTACAGGTCTGTCACTGTATTACACTGGGGTACAGTACTGGTGAGTACAGGTCTGTCACTGTATAACACTGGGGTACAGTACTGGTGGGTACAGGTCTGTCACTGTATAACACTGGGGTACAGTACTGGTGGGTACAGGTCTGTCACTGTATAACACTGGGGTACAGTACTGGTGGGTACAGGTCTGTCACTGTATAACACTGGGGTACAGTACTGGTGGGTACAGGTCTGTCCCTGTATAACACTGGGGTACAGTACTGGTGGGTACAGGTCTGTCCCTGTATAACACTGGGGTACAGTACTGGTGGGTACAGGTCTGTCACTGTATAACACTGGGGTACAGTACTGGTGGGTACAGGTCTGTCCCTGTATAACACTGGGGTACAGTACTGGTGGGTACAGGTCTGTCCCTGTATAACACTGGGGTACAGTACTGTTGGGTACAGGTCTGTCCCTGTATAATACTGGGGTACAGTACTGGTGGGTACAGGTCTGTCCCTGTATAACACTGGGGTACAGTACTGGTGGGTACAGGTCTGTCACTGTATAACACTGGGGTACAGTACTGGTGGGTACAGGTCTGTCACTGTATAACACTGGGGTACAGTACTGGTGGGTACAGGTCTGTCACTGTATAACACTGGGGTACAGTACTGGTGGGTACAGGTCTGTCACTGTATAACACTGGGGTACAGTACTGGTGGGTACAGGTCTGTCACTGTATAACACTGGGGTACAGTACTGGTGGGTACAGGTCTGTCACTGTATAACACTGGGGTACAGTACTGGTGGGTACAGGTCTGTCACTGTATAACTGGGGTACAGTACTGGTGGGTACAGGTCTGTCACTGTATAACACTGGCATACAGGTCTGGTGGGTACAGGTCTGTCACTGTATAACACTGGCATACAGGTCTGGTGGGTACAGGTCTCTCTCTGTATAACACTGGCATACAGGTCTGGTGGGTACAGGTCTGTCACTGTATAACACTGGGGTACAGTACTGGTGGGTACAGGTCTCTCTCTGTATAACACTGGGGTACAGTACTGGTGGGTACAGGTCTGTCCCTGTATAACACTGGGGTACAGTACTGGTGGGTACAGGTCTGTCACTGTATAACACTGGGGTACAGTACTGGTGGGTACAGATCTGTCACTGTATAACACTGGGGTACAGTACTGGTGGGTACAGGGCTGTCACTGTATAACACTGGGGTACAGTACTGGTGGGTACAGGTTGGTCACTGTGTAACACTGGGGTACAGGACTGGTGGGTACAGGTCTGTCACTGTATAACACTGGGGTACAGTACTGGTAGGTGCAGGTCTGTCACTGTATAACACTGGGGTACAGTACTGGTGGGTACAGGTCTGTCACTGTATAACACTGGGGTACAGGACTGGTGGGTACAGGTCTGTCACTGTATAACACTGGGGTACAGTACTGGTGGGTACAGATCTGTCACTGTATAACACTGGGGTACAGTACTGGTGGGTACAGGTTGGTCACTGTGTAACACTGGGGTACAGTACTGGTGGGTACAGGGCTGTCACTGTATAACACTGGGGTACAGTACTGGTGGGTACAGGTTGGTCACTGTGTAACACTGGGGTACAGGACTGGTGGGTACAGGTCTGTCACTGTATAACACTGGGGTACAGGACTGGTGGGTACAGGTCTGTCACTGTATAACACTGGGGTACAGTACTGGTGGGTACAGGTTGGTCACTGTGTAACACTGGGGTACAGGACTGGTGGGTACAGGTCTGTCACTGTATAACACTGGGGTACAGTACTGGTGGGTACAGGTTGGTCACTGTGTAACACTGGGGTACAGTACTGGTGGGTACAGGGCTGTCACTGTATAACACTGGGGTACAGTACTGGTGGGTACAGGTTGGTCACTGTGTAACACTGGGGTACAGGACTGGTGGGTACAGGTCTGTCGCTGTATAACACTGGGGTACAGGACTGGTGGGTACAGGTCTGTCACTGTATAACACTGGGGTACAGTACTGGTGGGTACAGGTTGGTCACTGTGTAACACTGGGGTACAGGACTGGTGGGTACAGGTCTGTCACTGTATAACACTGGGGTACAGGACTGGTGGGTACAGGTCTGTCACTGTATAACACTGGGGTACAGTACTGGTGGGTACAGGTCTGTCACTGTATAACACTGGGGTACAGTACTGGGGGGTACAGGTCTGTCACTGTATAACACTGGGGTACAGTACTGGTGGGTACAGGTCTGTCGCTGTATAACACTGGGGTACAGTACTGGTGGGTACAGGTCTGTCACTGTATAACACTGGGGTACAGTACTGGTGGGTACAGGTCTGTCACTGTATAACACTGGGGTACAGTACTGGTGGGTACAGGTCTGTCACTGTATAACACTGGGGTACAGTACTGGTGGGTACAGGTCTGTCACTGTATAACACTGGGGTACAGTACTGGTGGGTACAGGTTGGTCACTGTGTAACACTGGGGTACAGTACTGGTGGGTACAGGTCTGTCACTGTATAACACTGGGGTACAGTACTGGTGGGTACAGGTCTGTCACTGTATAACACTGGGGTACAGTACTGGTGGGTACAGGTCTGTCACTGTATAACACTGGGGTACAGTACTGGTGGGTACAGGTCTGTCACTGTATAACACTGGGGTACAGTACTGGGGGGTACAGGTCTGTCACTGTATAACACTGGGGTACAGTACTGGTGGGTACAGGTCTGTCACTGTATAACACTGGGGTACAGGACTGGTGGGTACAGGTCTGTCCCTGTATAACACTGGGGTACAGTACTGGTGGGTACAGGTCTGTCACTGTATAACACTGGGGTACATTACTGGTGGGTACAGGTCTGTCACTGTACAACACTGGGGTACAGTACTGGTGGGTGCAGGTCTGTCACTGTATAACACTGGGGTATAGTACTGGTGGGTACAGGTCTGTCACTGTCTAACACTGGGGTACAGGACTGGTGGGTACAGGTCTGTCACTGTATAACACTGGGGTACAGTATTGGTGGGTACAGGTCTGTCACTGTATAACACTGGGGTACAGTATTGGTGGGTACAGGTCTGTCACTGTATAACACTGGGGTACAGTACTGGTGGGTACAGGTCTGTCACTGTATAACACTGGGGTACAGTACTGGTGGGTACAGGTCTGTCACTGTATAACACTGGGGTACAGTACTGGTGGGTACAGGTCTGTCACTGTATAACACGGGTACAGTACTGGTGGGTACAGGTCTGTCACTGTATAACACTGGGGTACAGTACTGGTGGGTACAGGTCTGTCACTGTATAACACTGGGGTACAGTACTGGTGGGTACAGGTTGGTCACTGTGTAACACTGGGGTACAGTACTGGTGGGTACAGGTCTGTCACTGTATAACACTGGGGTACAGTACTGGTGGGTACAGGTCTGTCACTGTATAACACTGGGGTACAGTACTGGTGGGTACAGGTCTGTCAGTGTATAACACTGGGGTACAGTACTGGTGGGTACAGGTCTGTCACTGTATAACACTGGGGTACAGTACTGGTGGGTACAGGTCTGTCACTGTATAACACTGGGGTACAGTACTGGTGGGTACAGGTCTGTCACTGTATAACACTGGGGTACAGTACTGGTGGGTACAGGTCTGTCACTGTATAACACTGGGGTACAGTACTGGTGGGTACAGGTCTGTCACTGTATAACACTGGGGTACAGTACTGGTGGGTACAGGTCTGTCACTGTATAACACTGGTACAGTACTGGTGGGTACAGGTCTGTCATTGTATAACACTGGGGTACAGTACTGGTGGGTACAGGTCTGTCAGTGTATAACACTGGGGTACAGTACTGGTGGGTACAGGTCTATCACTGTATAACACTGGGGTACAGTACTGGTGGGTACAGGTCTGTCACTGTACAACACTGGGGTACAGTACTGGTGGGTACAGGGCTGTCACTGTATAACACTGGGGTACAGTACTGGTAGGTGCAGGTCTGTCGCTGTATATAATAAAGGAGCAAAGGAAGAATAAAGATGCTTACCGGCCCCACGAACCCCAGTAGTCCTGATCGAACGAAGGGAAATTCACCAACGGGAGCTCCTGCAGAAGTGATAGGGATTACCTGTAGGGGGGAGGGAGGAAGAGAGAGAGAGAGAGAGAGAGACAGAGAATGAGGAACAGGAGAAAAAGAGATGGGGATGGGAATGAGTGTGTGTGTGAATGAGAATGAAACAGAGACAGAGGGAGAGAGAGGGAGGGATGAAGGAAGAGAAACAGGGACAGAGGAATGAAGGGAGAGAGGGGGAGGAACAGATCGGATGAAGGGAGAGCGAGAACGAGAGAAACACAAACACCAGTCACCAATGAGGATGTAGCCCGACGTCCGTCCGTACACCAGATTAACTAGCGGAGCCCGGGATCGGCGCTCGCGTTTGTAACCGAGACCCGTGTGCGGAGGAGGGAGGGAGGGAGGGAGTGCGACCCTCCTCACACCAGAGCCCGCAGGAGTCAGCACCTGCATTCAACCAGAGGCCGCCCAACCCCCTCAGCCCAGGCCACGAGAAGCTAATTCAGTGCCAGGCCTGATCAAACTTCCCCGTAAACGCATCTCCGCTGTTCGCCTCCACCACTCCCTGTGGGAGCGAGTTCCACATTCTCACCACTCTCTGGGTAAAGAAGTTTCTCCTGAATTCCCCATTGGATTTATTAGTGACTGTCTTATATTGATGGCCCCTAGTTCTGGTCTCCCCCACAAGTGGAAACATCTTCTCTACGTCTACCCTATCGAACCCCCTTCATAATTTTAAAGACCTCCATGAGGTCACCCCTCAGCCTTCTCTTTTCTGGAGAAAAGAGCCCCAGCCTGTTCAATCTTTCCTGATAGATGATACCAGAACTATACCTGTGTAAAACTACAGGAAACTTTCGATTTACCGGCACCGAAATAACCGGAAATCTCGGTTAACCGGCAAAATTCAGGAGTAGGTTCAGGTAAGTTTTATTACTTGCCTTCCTCCATCTGTTGCTGTGCAAGGGTGTGGCTGCAGCTGTTGCTAAGCTACAGAGACGCTTGGAGCTTGTGGCCATTGTTCTGAACCTGTTGCTAAGCAACAGGGTTTGTTGCTTTATACAGAGCTCTCAGCTCTCCGTATCTTTTACTATAGCTTTCGGTTATCCGGAATTGTTGATGAACCGGCACCACGTCGGTCCCGGATAAAGAAAAGTTTCCTGTACTTTGCACCTTCTCCAGTGCCTCTATATCCTTTTTTATAATATGGAGACCAGAACTGTGCACGGTGCTCCAAGTGTGGTCTAAACAAGGTATATGGAGACCAGAACTGTGCACAGTGCTCCAAGTGTGGTCTAACCAAGGTATATGGAGACCAGAACTGTGCACAGTGCTCCAAGTGTGGTCTAACTAAGGTATATGGAGACCAGAACTGTGCACGGTGCTCCAAGTGCAGTCTAACCAAGGTATATGGAGCACTGTGCACAGTTCCGGTCTCCAAGTGTGGTCTACCCAAGGTATACAGAGACCAGAACTGTGCACAGTGCTCCAAGTGTGGTCTAACCAGGGTATATGGAGACCAGAACTGTGCACAGTGCTCCAATTGTGGTCTAACCAAGGTATATGGAGACCAGAACTGTGCACAGTGCTCCAAGTGTGGTCCAACCAAGGTATATGGAGACCAGAACTGTACACAGTGCTCCAAGTGTGGTCTAACCAAGGTATACGGAGACCAGAACTGTGCACGGTGCTCCAAGTGTGGTCTAACCAAGGTATACAGAGACCAGAACTGTGCACAGTGCTCCAAGTGTGGTCTAACCAAGGTATACAGAGACCAGAACTGTGCACAGTGCTCCAAGTGTGGTCCAACCAAGGTATATGGAGACCAGAACTGTACATGGTGCTCCAAGTGTGGTCTAACCAAGGTGTATGGAGACCAGAACTGTGCACAGTGCTCCAAGTGTGGTCTAACTCAGGTTCTCTTCTTTTCAATTCTATCCCTCTAGAAATGAACCCGTGTGCTTTTTTTATGGCCTCCTTATTCTTCCTACCAGTCTGTCAGATTAGGTAACCACACCTCCACCCCCCGACCCTGAACACGGGGGCCCCACAAGGATGTGTGCTGAGCCCCCTCCTCTACTCCCTCTTCACCCACGACTGTGTGGCTGTTCATGGTTCCAACACCATCATCAAGTTTGCGGATGATACCACGGTGGTAGGCCAGATCACCAACAACGATGAGTCAGCCTACAGGGAGGAGGTCCAACATCTCGTGAAGTGGTGCGCCGATAACAACCTGGCCTTTAACATCAAGAAAACAAAAGAAATCATTGTGGACTTCAGGAAGTCTAAAGGCGGAACTCACACCCCCATCCACATCCATGGGGCTGTGGTGGAAAGGGTGGACAGCTTTAAGTTCCTCAGAGTCCACATCACGGAAGACCTCTCCTGGTCCCTCAATACCTCCTCTCTGGTGAAGAAGGCCCAGCAGCGCCTATATTTCCTAAGGAGGCTGAAGGGATGTAACCTGTCACCCCTGATCCTCTCTAACTTTTACCGCTGCACAATAGAGAGCATCCTGACGAACTGTATCACGGTGTGGTATGGCAGCTGTAGCTACTATGACCGGAAAGCCCTGCAGCGGGTAGTCAAAACTGCCCAACGCATTACCGGCACCCGGCTACCGACCATAGAGCACATATACCAGAAACGCTGTTTACAGAGGTCACGGTCCATCATCAAAGACCCTACCCACCCCAGCCACAGTCTGTTCACCCTCCTGCCATCTGGGAGACGCTACAGATGCATTCGCACCCGAACGACCAGATTTAGGAACAGCTTCTTTCCCAGGGCTGTCATCCTACTGAACTCCACAAATAAACTCTAAAGCCTGCACATCTGCCAATACACTTTATTATGGTTATGTTTTACAAGCCAAATGAATGTTGAATGTTAAATGTCTTAATCTAAAGGTACACTCTCGGGAGCCGCAAGCCTACATTTCGTTGTACTGCACTTGTGCACTAACAATGACAATAAAAGTTGATTATTATTATTATATTGAAATTAATTTTCCATTTATCGGTCTCAGTCACTGCGGCCAGTGAGCGGTGTCACACTCACCTCAAAGGTGTTCTTCGTGACTCCGGGGAGTCCGTAATACAAACAGCAGCCTGCCCGGGAACTGGTGCAGATCTCCCCGATCTCGTCCGTCTTGCACAGCTGGGGCGGTCCGTCAAGCTTCACGATGCACATCAGAGCTGCGCGACACACGGAACGCGTTAGAGAGAGAGACAGAGAGTACCCAACCGCAGAGCTGGGTAACCACCGCTGACCCCTCGCTGGGGGAACATAGGAACAGGAGGAGGCCATTCAGCCCCCCTCGAGCCTGTTACATTAGGAACAGGAGGAGGCCATTCAGCCCCTCGATCCTGTTACATTAGGAACAGGAGGAGGCCATTCAGTCCCCCTCGAGCCTGTTACATTAGGAACAGAAGGAGGCCATTCAGCCCCCCTCGAGCCTGTTACATTAGGAACAGGGGGAGGCCATTCAGCCCCCCTCGAGCCTGTTACATTAGGAACAGGAGGAGGCCATTCAGTCCCCCTCGAGCCTGTTACATTAGGAACAGAAGGAGGCCATTCAGCCCCTCTCGAGCCTGTTACATTAGGAACAGGAGGAGGCCATTCAGTCCCCCTCGAGCCTGTTACATTAGGAACAGGAGGAGGCCATTCAGTCCCCCTCGAGCCTGTTACATTAGGAACAGGAGGAGGCCATTCAGCCCCTCTCGAGCCTGTTCCGCAATTCAACGAGATCATGGCTGATCTGCGACCTAACTCCATCTACCCGCCTTTGCCCCGTATCCCTTAATACCCTTTGGTTAACAGAAATCTATCAATCTCAGATTTAAAATGAACAATTGACCCCCCCCAGCATCAATTGCCGTTTGCGGAAGAGAGTTCCAAACTTCTACCAACCCTTTGTGTGTCGAAGTGTTTCCTAACTTCACTCCTGAAAGGTCTGGCTCTAATTTTTAGACGATGTCCCCTAGTCCTAGACTCCCCAACCAGCGGAAATAGTTTCTCTCTCTCTACCCTGTCTGTACCCCTTAATATCTTGAAAACTTCCATCAGGTAATCTCTTAATCTTCTAAATTCTAGGGAATAAAACCCTAGTTTGTGTAATCTCTCCTCGTAACTGAACCCCTGGAGTCCGGGTATCATTCTGGTAAACCTGCGCTGCACTCCCTCCGAGGCCAGTATATCCTTCCTAAGGTGTGGTGCCCAGAACTGCTCACAGTACTCCAGGTGTGGTCTGACCAGGGTTTTGGCCCCACAGGCACTGACCCCTCGCTGGGGGGGGAATGGAGCGTTGACCCCTCGTTGGTGGGCATGGGTTACACACACACACACACTCTGTGCGCGCGGAGCTCCGCCTCGACCCTTCCCCCCTCGCCCCCGCCGTACCTCCAGGCATGACGTGCCCGACGTCCTGGACCGTCAGCGCCGAGTTCTTCTCTTCGGTGTTCACTCTGATCACGCCATAGCTCAGCCCGCCCATCGAGAGGATCGCACGGCCTGGAACAGGCGTCCCGTGCTGTCCGGACCTACAAACCAATTGACCAGTCAGCCACGCCTCCCGATAATCTGCCGAAAATCCAACATCTCTGCCCGTCCATTCTAAACCCCCATGTCAACATTACAATGGAAACTTCCTATGTAAACCCGTCACGCTGTAATTACACACTCCGCCCTAGTGGTGGCGCTGTAGTGTCTCCCAGCTCCTCAGCCGGGACTGTAGGGAAATTCTCACGCCGGAACCAACAGGCGAGAGTCTAACCACCGCCCCTTGACATTCAACGGCATTACCATCGCCGAATCCCCCACCATCAACATCCTGGGGGGGGGTCACCATTGACCAGAAACTTAACTGGACCAGCCACATAAATACTGCGGCTACAAGAGCAGGTCAGAGGCTGGGTATTCTGCAGCGAGTGTCTCACCTCCCAACTCCCCAAAGCCTTTCCACCATCTACAAGGCACAAGTCAGGAGTGTGATGGAATAATCTCCACTTGCCTGGATGAGTGCAGCTCCAACAACACTCGAGAAGCTCGACACCATCCAGGACAAAGCAGCCTGCTTGATGGGCACCCCATCCACCACCTTAAACATTCACTCCCTCCACCACCGGCGCACCGTGGCTGCAGTGTGTACCATCTACAAGATGCACTGCAGCAACTCGCCAAGGCTTCTTCGGCAGCACCTCCCAAACCCGCGACCTCTTCCGCCTAGAAGGACAAGGGCAGCAGGCGCACGGGAACACCACCACCTCCAAGTTCCACCTCCGAGTCACACACACCATCCCGACTTAGAAATATATCGGCTGTTCCTTCATCGTCACTGGGTCAAAGTCCTGGAACTCCCTCCCTAACAGCACTGTGGGAGCACCTTCACCACACGGACTGCAGCGGTTCAAGAAGGCGGCTCACCACCACCTTCTCAAGGGGCGACTAGGGATGGACAATAAATGCTGGGCTTGCCAGCGACGCCCACATCCCCAGAACGATAAATAAACCCGACGACTCAAATTGGTGGAGGCTGCTGCAACAGATCGGAGTGGAGTGGATTGGAACTGCTCGGATCGGAGCGGCTTGGCGAGGATCGGTATGGATGGCAGTGGATTGGATCGGATCGGATCGGCTCCTTACCTGCGGATCGCCACGGTCAGTCCCTCGGGCGAGGTCGCACACGGGCAGATGACCTCCGGCTTCAGGCCGTGACTCTGAAAGACGTTGAGGAAAGCATCGCAGGAGGAGACCGA
>NC_141019.1:37675196-37689869 GCF_052327205.1 Somniosus microcephalus | reverse complement strand
CGCGAGTCTGGAGATGACAAAATTTCAGCAGCAGTTAGGCGGGGCCAGGGGCGGAGAGGGGCGATGTTACGGAGTGTAGAAGTAGGCGGTCTTAGCGACAGAGCAGGATCACCCCCAGGTGTTCAGTCCCCTCCTAAATCTCTGGCGAATGTCTATCCCAGCCTGCTACCCAATCCACACAAGACCCGTGGGGAGGTGAAAATTAACTTTAGGAAGGATGTCAAGGGCCTTGGAGAGGGTGTGGAGGTGATTGACCAGAACGGTACCAGGGGATGAGAGACTGGAGAAGCTGGGGTTGTTCTCATTAGAGCAGAGAAGGTTAAGAGGAGATTTGATGGAGGTGTTCAGAAATCTTCAGGACTGCCACTCCGACAGTGCGGCGCTCCCTCAGTACTGCCCCTCCGACAGTGCGGCGCTCCCTCAGTACCGCCCCTCCGACAGTGCGGCGCTCCCTCAGTATTGCCCCTCCGACAGTGCGGCGCTCCCTCAGTACCGCCCCTCCAACAGTGCGGCGCTCCCTCAGTACCGCCCCTCCGACAGTGCGGCACTCCCTCAGTACCGCCCCTCCGACAGTGCGGCGCTCCCTCAGTACCGCCCCTCCGACAGTGCGGCACTCCCTCAGTACCGCCCCTCCGACAGTGCGGCGCTCCCTCAGTACCGCCCCTCCGACAGTGCGGCGCTCCCTCAGTACTGCCCCTCCGACAGTGCGGCACTCCCTCAGTACCGCCCCTCCGACAGTGCGCCGCTCCCTCAGCACCGCCCCTCCGACAGTGCGCCTCTCCCTTAGCACTGCCCCGGTGACACCAGCTCGCCCCCCGGGAGCTGCTCCGGCTGTAAGCTCCGATTCTCTTACCTTTGTGCGCGTGTACCCTCTGTACCCAGGACAAGGGAGTGGTTTTCATCACAGCGTAGGGAACGCTGATCGTGTGAATCTTGTTCACCACGCTCTGCAACAGAGGAACGCATCGTAAAGGGTCAGGGCGCGAAAACCACCGCCACGTTTTAACCTCCTCTTCAATCAACTCGCTCACTGGCATCTCGCTGGAGGGCGAAGGAGGAGGAGAGGGCGAAGGAGTGGGGGGGGGGGGGGGGGGGGGGAGGGCGAAGGAGTGGGGGGGGGGGGGAGGGCGAAGGAGTGGGGGGGGAGGGCGAAGGAGTGGGGGGGGGGAGGGCGAAGGAGTGGGGGGGGGGAGGGCGAAGGAGTGGGGGGGGGAGGGCGAAGGAGTGGGGGGGGGAGGGCGAAGGAGTGGGGGGGGGAGGGCGAAGGAGTGGGGGGGGGAGGGCGAAGGAGTGGGGGGGGGGAGGGCGAAGGAGTGGGGGGGGGGAGGGCGAAGGAGTGGGGGGGGGAGGGCGAAGGAGTGGGGGGGGGCGGGCGAAGGAGTGGGGGGGGGAGGGGGGAAGGAGGATGGGGGGAGGGGGAAGGAGGATGGGGGAGGGGGAAGGAGGATGGGGGGGAGGGGGAAGGAGGATGGGGGGAGGGGGAAGGAGGATGGGGGGAGGGGGAAGGAGGATGGGGGGAGGGGGAAGGAGGATGGGGGGAGGGGGAAGGAGGATGGGGGGAGGGGGAAGGAGGATGGGGGGAGGGGGAAGGAGGATGGGGGGAGGGGGAAGGAGGATGGGGGGAGGGGGAAGGAGGATGGGGGGAGGGGGAAGGAGGATGGGGGGAGGGGGGAAGGAGGATGGGGGGAGGGGGAAGGAGGATGGGGGGAGGGGGAAGGAGGATGGGGGGAGGGGGAAGGAGGATGGGGGGAGGGGGAAGGAGGATGGGGGGAGGGGGAAGGAGGATGGGGGGAGGGGGAAGGAGGATGGGGGGAGGGGGAAGGAGGATGGGGGGAGGGGGGAAGGAGGATGGGGGAGGGGGAAGGAGGATGGGGAGGGGGAAGGAGGATGGGGAGGGGGAAGGAGGATGGGGAGGGGGAAGGAGGATGGGGAGGGGGGAAGGAGGATGGGAGGGGAGGGAGGCAGTAGGAGAGAGGAGAGGGAGGGAGTGAGTGGAGGGAGGGTGCGGAGAGGGAGGGTGTGGGGGCGGGGGGGAGTGGAGACGAGCGGAAAGGGGAACCCATTCCATGGGCTCGGGACAATGGGTCACCTCCTGGTCCGTCTGCCAGGCCCAGGACAGACCCAAGCGAGCGAGACTCCCCCCCAATACGACCATCGAAAGCCTGGACGGTCAACATCGACTGACATTACACCCCCCCGCCCACCCGCCCCCTCCCACCCTGCAGCACTCACCGTCAGCACACTGTGCCACAGCCCGACGTCCTTCTTGAAGTCTAGCACGTTAACCACGGTTTCACCTGTGCCGAGAGGAGAGAGAGAAGGGTCTCGGTTAAAGCCACACTGCTCCGGAATAAAGCGTCTCGTTCTCCGTGTGGAAAAACCCGGCGGGCAGGGGGGGAAATGTACGCTCACCTTCATTGTAGCTGCAGGCTTGAGTGAGAGACTGGGAGTGGAGCAAGAGCGCGGACCGAGATACCGACACCCCCATCACACTGCCCTCCTTACTGGTTTTGTACTGCAAGAGAGAGAGAGAGAGAGAACCGGGATCAGAGACTCCGGTAGTACACACACCGGGATCAGAGACTCCTGGCGCGCACACCGGGATCAGAGACTCCTGGCGAGCGCACACCGGGATCAGAGACTCCTGGCGCGCACACCGGGATCAGAGACTCCTGGCGCGCGCACACCGGGATCAGAGACTCCTGGCGCGCGCACACCGGGATCAGAGACTCCTGGCGCGCGCACACCGGGATCAGAGACTCCTGGCGCGCGCACACCGGGATCAGAGACTCCTGGCGCGCGCACACCGGATCAGAGACTGCTGGCGCGCGCACACCGGGATCAGAGACTGCTGGCGCGCGCACACCGGGATCAGAGACTGCTGGCGCGCGCACACCGGGATCAGAGACTGCTGGCGCGCGCACACCGGGATCAGAGACTGCTGGCGCGCGCACACCGGGATCAGAGACTGCTGGCGCGCGCACACCGGGATCAGAGACTGCTGGCGCGCGCACACCGGGATCAGAGACTGCTGGCGCGCGCACACCGGGATCAGAGACTGCTGGCGCGCGCACACCGGGATCAGAGACTGCTGGCGCGCGCACACCGGGATCAGAGACTGCTGGCGCGCGCACACCGGGATCAGAGACTGCTGGCGCGCGCACACCGGGATCAGAGACTGCTGGCGCGCGCACACCGGGATCAGAGACTGCTGGCGCGCGCACACCGGGATCAGAGACTGCTGGCGCGCGCACACCGGGATCAGAGACTGCTGGCGCGCGCACACCGGGATCAGAGACTGCTGGCGCGCGCACACCGGGATCAGAGACTGCTGGCGCGCGCACACCGGGATCAGAGACTGCTGGCGCGCGCACACCGGGATCAGAGACTGCTGGCGCGCGCACACCGGGATCAGAGACTGCTGGCGCGCGCACACCGGGATCAGAGACTGCTGGCGCGCGCACACCGGGATCAGAGACTGCTGGCGCGCCACCGGATCAGACTGCTGGCGCGCGCACACCGGGATCAGAGACTGCTGGCGCGCGCACACCGGGATCAGAGACTGCTGGCGCGCGCACACCGGGATCAGAGACTGCTGGCGCGCGCACACCGGGATCAGAGACTGCTGGCGCGCGCACACCGGGATCAGAGACTGCTGGCGCGCGCACACCGGGATCAGAGACTGCTGGCGCGCGCACACCGGGATCAGAGACTGCTGGCGCGCGCACACCGGGATCAGAGACTGCTGGCGCGCGCACACCGGGATCAGAGACTGCTGGCGCCGCGCACACCGGGATCAGAGACTGCTGGCGCGCGCACACCGGGATCAGAGACTGCTGGCGCGCGCACACCGGGATCAGAGACTGCTGGCGCGCGCACACCGGGATCAGAGACTGCTGGCGCGCGCACACCGGGATCAGAGACTGCTGGCGCGCGCACACCGGGATCAGAGACTGCTGGCGCGCGCACACCGGGATCAGAGACTGCTGGCGCGCGCACACCGGGATCAGAGACTGCTGGCGCGCGCACACCGGGATCAGAGACTGCTGGCGCGCGCACACCGGGATCAGAGACTGCTGGCGCGCGCACACCGGGATCAGAGACTGCTGGCGCGCGCACAACCGGGATCAGAGACTGCTGGCGCGCGCACACCGGGATCAGAGACTGCTGGCGCGCGCACACCGGGATCAGAGACTGCTGGCGCGCGCACACCGGGATCAGAGACTGCTGGCGCGCGCACACCGGGATCAGAGACTGCTGGCGCGCGCACACCGGGATCAGAGACTGCTGGCGCGCGCACACCGGGATCAGAGACTGCTGGCGCGCGCACACCGGGATCAGAGACTGCTGGCGCGCGCACACACCGGGATCAGAGACTGCTGGCGCGCGCACACCGGGATCAGAGACTGCTGGCGCGCGCACACCGGGATCAGAGACTGCTGGCGCGCGCGCACACCGGGATCAGAGACTGCTGGCGCGCGCACACCGGGATCAGAGACTGCTGGCGCGCGCACACCGGGATCAGAGACTGCTGGCGCGCGCACACCGGGATCAGAGACTGCTGGCGCGCGCACACCGGGATCAGAGACTGCTGGCGCGCGCACACCGGGATCAGAGACTGCTGGCGCGCGCACACCGGGATCAGAGACTGCTGGCGCGCGCACACCGGGATCAGAGACTGCTGGCGCGCGCACACCGGGATCAGAGACTGCTGGCGCGCGCACACCGGGATCAGAGACTGCTGGCGCGCGCACACCGGGATCAGAGACCTGCTGGCGCGCGCACACCGGGATCAGAGACTGCTGGCGCGCGCACACCGGGATCAGAGACTGCTGGCGCGCGCACACCGGGATCAGAGACTGCTGGCGCGCGCACACCGGGATCAGAGACTGCTGGCGCGCGCACACCGGGATCAGAGACTGCTGGCGCGCGCACACCGGGATCAGAGACTGCTGGCGCGCGCACACCGGGATCAGAGACTGCTGGCGCGCGCACACCGGGATCAGAGACTGCTGGCGCGCGCACACCGGGATCAGAGACTGCTGGCGCGCGCACACCGGGATCAGAGACTGCTGGCGGCGCGCACACCGGGATCAGAGACTGCTGGCGCGCGCACACCGGGATCAGAGACTGCTGGCGCGCGCACACCGGGATCAGAGACTGCTGGCGCGCGCACACCGGGATCAGAGACTGCTGGCGCGCGCACACCGGGATCAGAGACTGCTGGCTGCGCGCACACCGGGATCAGAGACTGCTGGCGCGCGCACACCGGGATCAGAGACTGCTGGCGCGCGCACACCGGGATCAGAGACTGCTGGCGCGCGCACACCGGGATCAGAGACTGCTGGCGCGCGCACACCGGGATCAGAGACTGCTGGCGCGCGCACACCGGGATCAGAGACTGCTGGCGCGCGCACACCGGGATCAGAGACTGCTGGCGCGCGCACACCGGGATCAGAGACTCCTGGCGCGCGCACACCGGGATCAGAGACTCCTGGCGCGCGCACACCGGGATCAGAGACTCCTGGCGCGCGCACACCGGGATCAGAGACTCCTGGCGCGCGCACACCGGGATCAGAGACTCCTGGCGCGCGCACACCGGGATCAGAGACTGCTGGCGCGCACACACCGGGATCAGAGACTCCTGGCGCGCGCACACCGGGATCAGAGACTCCTGGCGCGCACACACCGGGATCAGAGACTCCTGGCGCGCGCACACCGGGATCAGAGACTGCTGGCGCGCACACACCGGGATCAGAGACTCCTGGCGCGCACACACCGGGACCATAGATTCCGCACCCGCACACACCGGGACCGGGACCGGGGATTCCGCGCGCACCTCGGTATCGCCACGGAGGAATCCCCCGCCCACCCCATCCCACCCCCTCCTCACCTCGATGTAGGCTGGCTCTGTTCCGGCTGGTTTGATGTTCGGCTGCCAGTCCTTGGAGGGTTTGGACAGGTACTTGGAGTCAGTGACCACCCACTTCAGCCGAGGCCAACCTGGGAGGGACAGAGGACAGGTTATGCTGGACCAACCCAGGGCAGAGGTCAGGACAGGCGAGATCTTCCTTGAGCAAGGACACGGGAAAGGAAGAGAAGGCTGGCGCGATCGCACCGCGCGTTTCCCGATGATAACCTCCCATGGCGCGCCCGCTCTCACGCTCCCCTCCACGCCCTCTACACCCCCGCGCCGCGCTCAGCTAACCTTTGAAGAGCGTGATCTCTCCAGCCTGAGTCTTCGGCAGTCCCTTCAGGCAGATCTCGCTGGTCAACGCCAGTCGCACCCCACAGCTGCCCAGGAGAAACCCCACCTGCTGACTCCCAGCGTCCTGCGGGAGAGACACGGAAAAATCACCAACAATTCCAGAAATCACCCCCTGCCCTCGACTGAGCTCCTCACACACACAAACTCGCTGCCTCCCTCCCTCGCACGCACACACACTCTCCCTCTCACACACACAAACTCGCTGCCTCCCTCTCACACACACAAACTCGCTGCCTCCCTCTCTCGCACACACACACACTCTCCCTCACACACACACACACTCTCCCTCACACACACACACACTCTCCCTCACACACACACACACTCTCCCTCACACACACACACTCTCCCTCACACACACACACTCTCCCTCACACACACACACTCTCCCTCACACACACACACTCTCCCTCACACACACACACTCTCCCTCACACACACACACTCTCCCTCACACACTCTCTCTCTCTCTCTCTGTCTCTCTCTCTGTCTCAATTCAATTCAATTCACTTCATATCGCTTTATTGGGATGATAAGGTACATTTTATGTTGCCAAAGCATCGAAAAACATTTATGGTTGAACACAAACGCAGATCTATCCATACAGTGTATAAACAGATATATCCCTGAGTGTATAAATATACATTTGTATAATTTGTATATACTCTTTTTTTCAGATTTAATGGTTGTCCCTCTGTTTATGGCAAGCTGTAACATAGTGTGCCGCTAAGGTTACACAGTTTCTCTGTTCCCCTAGTAGGTATGGGAGTTTTTGGTCGTCATTCAAATTTCTCAATTCCAGGTATATTTGTGAGAATTTTTGGTAGAAATTCTCCCTGATGCCCTGATATTTTCTACAAGCTGTGAGGAAGTGCATCTCTGTCTCCACCACTCCCTGACTGCAGTGAGAGCATATCCTGTCCTCTCTTGGCAGCCGGGTCTGCCTGTGTCTACCTTTTTCGATCGCCAGGCTATGTTCACTAAGTCTGTACATTGTCAAGGTTTTTCTCAGTTTGCTAT
Source organism: Somniosus microcephalus (assembly GCF_052327205.1). Lineage (NCBI taxonomy): Eukaryota > Metazoa > Chordata > Chondrichthyes > Squaliformes > Somniosidae > Somniosus > Somniosus microcephalus. The sequence goes on along the minus strand of NC_141019.1, from coordinate 37,682,581 downwards.
CCTTCACCATGGTCAGGTATTCAGCCATGTTGTATTGTCTGTTTAGGGCCAAGTAGCAATTGAGTTTGTTTTGGGTTTTTGTTGTTTCTGCCCAATATGACAGGTATTTTTCCTTTTGCTTAGTGACAATTGTGTTGACACTCTCTCTCTCGCACACACACACACTCTCTCTCTCTCGCACACACACACTCTCTCTCGCACACACACACACTCTCTCCCTCACACTGAGCAGGAACAGCCCAGGGTCCCGTTTCCCCCGGCCTGGGCGGAGCTCGCCGATCTTACCTTCTTGGTCAGTGGCACCTCGATGGGCACTGGGACCACCTCAGCCAGCAGACACCCGCAGAACGCCACCAGGAACATGATGGGGTCACTGTTGGGGTAAACTAGGGCGACCTGCAGGGGGGGTACAGGAACAAGAGCGAGGTCATCAAACTGCCTTCGCGCCCCCACCCCCCAACCCCCTCACCACAGGGGCATCACCGACCCCGTTATCGCCCGTCCGACATTCGACCCTCAACACCCTGACCACCCACCCTCAGAGACACCGCGGAAAGGGAGGGGGGATTCGATGGGGGGAGGGAGTTAACGTTCTCACCCGATCGCCAGGTTTGAGCACAGACTCGTTCTTGACACCCAGTTTATTGAGCAGGGTGTAGGCTAGCTTCAGGCTCCTGGTCCAGAGTTTACCTGTGGAGAGGGTAGAAAGGGGAGAGAGAGTGAGAGAGAGAGAGAGAGAGAGAGAGAGAGAGAGAGAGGCGAAACCCCCAGACTACACAGGGAGGGAGGGACTCCGAAACTCGCCCCGCGGGGGACGCTGCACTCACCGTAGGTTAGTGTGTACGCGGGCTTGCCACTCGTGTCCAGTGCGGTCAGGCAGGGCGACTTGGCCTGGGTCGTCCCCCAGCGCTGCAGAGCAGTCTCCAGGGCGGGCGGCCAGTTCCCCGCCACCCCCAGCGGCTCCCCTTTCACCGGGGTCAGCTGCCTGCCCTCGGGTCTCGGCTGGTGGGGGTCCGGCCGGGGGACTGTGGGGAGAGAAGGAAGAGGGCTGGTTACTGACGCTCGCACACTCGCCCGCGTTCACACACGCCTCTCACACTCGCCCGCGTTCACACACGCCTCGCACACTCGCCCCGCGCTCGCATACACGCCTCACACTTGCCCCGCCGTTCACACACACACCTCGCACACTCGCCCCACACTCGTTCCGCCGTGCACACATGCCTCGCACACTCGCCCCACGTTCGCACACTCGCTCCACCGTTCACACTCGCCTCGCACACTTGCTCCGCCATTCACACTCGCCTCGCACACTCGCCCCACTACTGTCACTCGCACCTTTCCACTCACTCACTCGCGCACCGCCTCCTGAATCTCGACCTACCTTCTATAATCTCCTCGAAGTCGTCCACGAAGAACTCCTTCAGTGGCTGTCGTTTTGGCCTCTTCAGGGTGTTCAAGAGCTGCTGGATCTTCGTGGAGACGCGACTGTTCACTGGGACACCTGACCGGGACGGGGGGAGGGAGACAGAGAGGGTGAGAGAAGTGGAAAGGAAGTGTCAGAACCGAATGTCACAGTAATACAGACACCCGACAACTCCCCTCACTCCACCCGCCCACCTATTGGTTTTAGCGATACACTGACCAGCTGGAGCCTCCGCTCCCTGACCCCTCACCCCGACAACTACGAGGGGCAAAGCGAAAAGCCCCTTCGCCACCCCCCCACACCCACCGCCGTTCCCCAGCACTCACCGCCCGCGGTGTCCATTAGCGATGGGCTGCCGAAACCCTGGGACAGGCGGTTCGACAAAATGGACTGGCGCTGATCCTGGATCCCCAAACGGTCAGACAGACCCGTGGAGGTGACATCGGGAGGAGCCGACTGGTTCTCTGCAACTGGGGGGGGGGGGGGGGGGGGGGGGGGGGGAAGAGAGCGAAAGGGGGGAAAAAAGAGAGGGAGAGAGAAAACACATACAGATGTCAGTATATCCCAGACACTTTCTCCTTGACCCACCCTCGCACCCCACTCCAAACGTCCTCACTCCTGTCCAGAGGGTGCAGACCCTTGACTTGTACCCCAGAGCGCTACAGGAGCAAGGCAGGAGTCAGACGGGGATGTTCCTGGACGAATAATCTAGAGAACGCGGGTTAAATCCCGCCCTGGGCGGTGCGAGGATTTAAATTCTAATTTTAATAATTCTGGAAAAAGCTGCTGTCAGGGACAGGAGGAGGCCATTCAGCCCCCTCGAGCCTGTTACATTAGGAACAGGAGGAGGCCATTCAGCCCCCTCGAGCCTGTTACATTAGGAACAGGAGGAGGCCATTCAGCCCCCTCGAGCCTGTTACATTAGGAACAGGAGGAGGCCATTCAGCCCCCCTCGAGCCTGTTACATTAGGAACAGGAGGAGGCCATTCAGCCCCCTCGAGCCTGTTACATTAGGAACAGGAGGAGGCCATTCAGCCCCCCTCGAGCCTGTTACATTAGGAACAGGAGGAGGCCATTCAGCCCCCCTCGAGCCTGTTACATTAGGAACAGGAGGAGGCCATTCAGCCCCCTCGAGCCTGTTACATTAGGAACAGGAGGAGGCCATTCAGCCCCCTCGAGCCTGTTACACTAGGAACAGGAGGAGGCCATTCAGCCCCCTCGAGCCTGTTACATTAGGAACAGGAGAAGGCCATTCAGCCCCTCGAGCCAGATAGTTAGGGAGTTCCAGGATTTTGACCCAGCGATGATGAAGGAACGGCCGATATATTTCCAAGTCAGGATGGTGTGTGTGACTCGGAGGGGAACTTGGAGGTGGTGGTGTTCCCATGCGCCTGCTGCCCTTGTCCTTCTAGGTGGTAGAGGTCGCGGGTTTGGGAGGTGCTGCCGAAGAAGCCTTGGTGAGTTGTTGCAGTGCATCTTGTAGATGGTACACACTGCAGCCACGGTGCGCCGGTGGTGGAGGGAGTGGATGTTTAAAGTGGTGGATGGGGTGCCCATCAAGCGGGCTGCTTTGTCCTGGATGGTGTTGAGCTTCTTGAGTGTTGTTGGAGCTGCACTCATCCAGGCAAGTGGAGAGTGTTCCATCACACTCCTTACTTGTGCCTTGTAGATGGTGGAAAGGCTTTGGGGAGTCGGGAGGTGAGACACTCGCCGCAGAATACCCAGCCTCTGAGCTGCAGTATTTATGTGGCTGCTCCAGTTAAATTTCTGGTCAATGGTGACCCCCAGCATGTTGATGGTAGGGGATTCGAACCATAGTCCAGAGACTTGAGATCCATAATCCAGGCCGACACTCCCAGTGCCAGTACTGAGGGAGCGCCGCACTGTCGGAGGGGCAGTACTGAGGGAGCGCCGCACTGTCGGAGGGGCAGTACTGAGGGAGCGCCGCACTGTCGGAGGGGCAGTACTGAGGGAGCGCCGCACTGTCGGAGGGGCGGTACTGAGGGAGCGCCGCACTGTCGGAGGGGCAGTGCTGAGGGAGCGCCGCACTGTCGGAGGGGCGGTACTGAGGGAGCACCGCACTGTCGGAGGGGCGGTACTGAGGGAGCACCGCACTGTCGGAGGGGCGGTACTGAGGGAGCACCGCACTGTCGGAGGGGCGGTACTGAGGGAGCGCCGCACTGTCGGAGGGGCGGTACTGAGGGAGCGCCGCACTGTCGGAGGGGCAGTACTGAGGGAGCGCCGCACTGTCGGAGGGGCGGTACTGAGGAAGCGCCGCACTGTCGGAGGGGCGGTACTGAGGGAGCACCGCACTGTCGGAGGGGCGGTACTGAGGGAGCGCCGCACTGTCGGAGGGGCGGGTACTGAGGGAGCGCCGCACTGTCGGAGGGGCGGGTACTGAGGGAGCGCCGCACTGTCGGAGGGGCAGTACTGAGGGAGCACCGCACTGTCGGAGGGGCAGTACTGAGGGAGCGCCGCACTGTCGGAGGGGCGGTACTGAGGGAGCGCCGCACTGTCGGAGGGGCAGTACTGAGGGAGCACCGCACTGTCGGAGGGGCGGGTACTGAGGGAGCGCCGCACTGTCGGAGGGGCAGTACTGAGGGAGTGCCGCACTGTCGGAGGGGCGGTACTGAGGGAGCGCCGCACTGTCGGAGGGACAGTACTGAGGGAGCACCGCACTGTCGGAGGGGCAGTACTGAGGGAGCGCCGCACTGTCGGAGGGCCAGTACTGAGGGAGCACCGCACTGTCGGAGGGGCGGTACTGAGGGAGCGCCGCACTGTCGGAGGGCCAGTACTGAGGGAGCGCCGCACTGTCGGAGGGCCAGTACTGAGGGAGCACCGCACTGTCGGAGGGCCAGTACTGAGGGAGCACCGCACTGTCGGAGGGGCAGTACTGAGGGAGCGCCGCACTGTCGGAGGGCCAGTACTGAGGGAGCACCGCACTGTCGGAGGGGCGGTACTGAGGGAGCGCCGCACTGTCGGAGGGGCAGTACTGAGGGAGCGCCGCACTGTCGGAGGGCCAGTACTGAGGGAGCACCGCACTGTCGGAGGGCCAGTACTGAGGGAGCACCGCACTGTCGGAGGGGCAGTACTGAGGGAGCGACGCACTGTCGGAGGGGCAGTACTGAGGGAGCACCGCACTGTCGGAGGGGCAGTACTGAGGGAGCGACGCACTGTCGGAGGGGCAGTACTGAGGGAGCACCGCACTGTCGGAGGGGCGGTACTGAGGGAGCGCCGCACTGTCGGAGGGGCAGTACTGAGGGAGCACCGCACTGTCGGAGGGGCAGTACTGAGGGAGCACCGCACTGTCGGAGGGGCGGTACTGAGGGAGCGCCGCACTGTCGGAGGGGCAGTACTGAGGGAGCGCCGCACTGTCGGAGGGGCGGTACTGAGGGAGCGCCGCACTGTCGGAGGGCCAGTACTGAGGGAGCACCGCACTGTCGGAGGGCCAGTACTGAGGGAGCACCGCACTGTCGGAGGGGCAGTACTGAGGGAGCGCCGCACTGTCGGAGGGCCAGTACTGAGGGAGCACCGCACTGTCGGAGGGGCGGTACTGAGGGAGCGCCGCACTGTCGGAGGGCCAGTACTGAGGGAGCGCCGCACTGTCGGAGGGCCAGTACTGAGGGAGCACCGCACTGTCGGAGGGCCAGTACTGAGGGAGCACCGCACTGTCGAAGGGGCAGTACTGAGGGAGCGACGCACTGTCGGAGGGGCAGTACTGAGGGAGCACCGCACTGTCGGAGGGGCAGTACTGAGGGAGCGACGCACTGTCGGAGGGGCAGTACTGAGGGAGCGACGCACTGTCGGAGGGGCAGTACTGAGGGAGCACCGCACTGTCGGAGGGGCAGTACTGAGGGAGCACCGCACTGTCGGAGGGGCGGTACTGAGGGAGCGCCGCACTGTCGGAGGGGCAGTACTGAGGGAGCACCGCACTGTCGGAGGGGCAGTACTGAGGGAGCACCGCACTGTCGGAGGGGCGGTACTGAGGGAGCGCCGCACTGTCGGAGGGGCAGTACTGAGGGAGCGCCGCACTGTCGGAGGGGCGGTACTGAGGGAGCGCCGCACTGTCGGAGGGGCAGTACTGAGGGAGCACCGCACTGTCGGAGGGGCAGTACTGAGGGAGCACCGCACTGTCGGAGGGGCAGTACTGAGGGAGCGCCGCACTGTCGGAGGGGCAGTACTGAGGGAGCGCCGCACTGTCGGAGGGGCAGTACTGAGGGAGTGACGCACTGTCGGAGGGGCGGTACTGAGGGAGCGCCGCACTGTCGGAGGGGCGGTACTGAGGGAGCGCCGCACTGTCGGAGGGGCAGTACTGAGGGAGCGCCGCACTGTCGGAGGGGCGGTACTGAGGGAGCGCCGCACTGTTGGGTGGACGTAAAAGATCCCGCGGCCACTATTTGGAGGAAGAGCGGGGGTGGGGGGAGTTCTCCCAGTGTCCTGGGGCTAATATTTATCCCTCAACCAACATCACTAAAAAAAAATTATCCGGTCATTTATCTCATTGCTGTTTGTGGGAGCTTGCTGTGCGCGAATTGGCTGCTGTCTTTCCCACATTACAACACAGCCGATAGTCACTGAAGGGCTCTGGCATGTGCCGAGGTGGTGATATGAATAGAACTCTTACCGATGCGGGGGTGAGACGCGAGCTCCGCCAACACCCCTCCCACGGCCGTGGCTGCCTTGCCCTCCCCGTGCGAGAGTGTGGAGGAGGCCGATGAGGAGGTGGAGGATCCCTGCACCGATCGGTTAATCCAGAGTTCGGTGCTGGCACAGCCCTGGGAATTGCCTGCCGTCGTCAGGCCCCCGGGGAGGAGACCCAGGCCCCGGCCCAGGCCCCCGCGGCCTCGGAGCGAACCCTCGTCCTCTGAGGCGCTGGAGGTGTCTGTGGAGAGAGAGCGCGCGGAGAGAACGGTAAGTCAGACGGCGGGATGTGTTTTAACCCCACACCCCCTCCCCTCTTCCTGAACCCCAACTGCCCCCCCCCCCCACAGACATCCCACCCCGAATGGGAGACTAGACAGCGAATTTCAGCGGGATGTTCAACTGCGAAGGCATCACACCCAAGTCTTCCCTTCTCCAGAAGGCCCTGTTCACCCCCTCGCTGTGGTAAGGGTTATACAGTAAAGGCCACAACCCCGCCCCAGCCCAGCTCTTCATCTGTCAGCTCAGTGTTGGCGAGATGTTCGACTGCGATGGCATCACACCCACGTCTTCCCCTCTCCCGATGGCCCCGATCCCCACCCGCCTCCCCTCGTTGTGGTAAGGGCTATACAGTCGATGCCCCTCCCCAGCCCGGCTCTTCGCCTGTGAGCTCATACAGTGTTGGCGAGATGTTCGACTGCGAAGGCGTCACAGCAAAGTCTTCCCCGCTCCCGATGGCCCTGATCCCCCCCACCTCCCCTCGCTGTGGTAAGGGCTATATAGTCGATGCCCCCTGCAACCCCGCCCAAGCCCAGCTCTTCGTCTGTGAGCTCAGACAGTGTCAGCGAGATGTTCGACTGCGAAGGAGTCACACCAAAGTCTTCCCCTCTCCCGATGGCCCTGATCCCCACCCCCCTTACCCTCGCTGTGGAAGGGGGTTACACAGGCAACACCCCCCCACCCCCGCCTGTCCTTCGGGTGGGAGCCCAGCCAGCGAGTATCGGCGGGATGTTCGACTGTGAAGGCATCACACCAAAGTCTTCCCCTCTCCAGAAGGCCCTGCCCATCCCACCCTCTCGCTGTGGTAAGGGCTATACAGTCGATGCCCCTCCCCGCTCGGCTCTTCATCTGTGAGCTCAGACAGTGTCGGAGATGTTCGACTGCGGCGGCATCACACCCAAGTCCTCCACTCTCCCGAAGGCCCTGATCTGCCCCCCTCGCCCCCCCACCACCACCCGGCTCTAAGCCGGTGAGCCCAGACAGCGAGCGTGGGCGTGATGTTCGACTGCGGAAGCATCGCACAGAGGCCGAATGTTGC
>NC_141019.1:37580196-37672696 GCF_052327205.1 Somniosus microcephalus | reverse complement strand
CCGCGTCTCTCGTACGGAGTGTGTGTCGTACCCCGCGTCTCTCGTACGGAGGGTGTGTCGTACCCCGCGTCTCTCGTACGGAGGGTGTGTCGTACCCCGCGTCTCTCGTACGGAGGGTGTGTCGTACCCACTGTCTCCCGTACGGAGGGTGTGTCGTACCCACTGTCTCCCGTACGGAGTGTGTGTCGTACCCCGTGTCTCTCGTACGGAGAGTGTGTAGCACCCGGTGTCTCTCGTACAGAGGGTGTGTCGTACCCCGTGTCTCTCGTACGGAGGGTGTGTCGTACCCGGTGTCTCACATACAGAGGGTGTGTCGTACCCACTGTCTCCCGTACGGAGTGTGTGTCGTACCCCGTGTCTCTCGTACGGAGAGTGTGTAGTACCCCGTGTCTCTCGTACGGAGGGTGTGTCGTACCCAGTGTCTCTCGTAAGGAGTGTGTGTCGTACCCTGTGTCTCTCGTACAGAGGGTGTGTCGTACCCCGTGTCTCTCGTACGGAGGGTGTGTCGTACCCGGTGTCTCTCGTACAGAGGGTGTGTCGTACCCACTGTCTCCCGTACGGAGGGTGTGTCGTACCCACTGTCTCCCGTACGGCGGGTGTGTCATACCCTGTGTCTCTCGTACGGAGGGTTGTGTCGTACCCCGTGTCTCTCGTACGGAGAGTGTGTAGTACCCCGTGTCTCTCGTACGGAGGGTGTGTCGTACCCCGTGTCTCTCGTACGGAGTGTGTGTCATACCCCGTGTCTCTCGTACGGAGAGTGTGTAGTACCCGGTGTCTCTCGTACGGCGGGTGTGTCGTACCCTGTGTTTCTCGTACGGAGGGTGTGTCGTACCCAGTGTCTCTCGTACGGAGTGTGTGTGTCGTACCCCGTGTCTCCCGTACGGAGGGTGTGTCGTACCCCGTGTCTCTCGTACGGAGGGTGTGTCGTACCCGGTGTCTCTCGTATGGAGGGTGTGTCGTACCCGGTGTCTCTCGTACGGAGAGTGTGTGGTACCCTGTGTCTCTCGTACGAAGGGTGTGTCGTACCCAGTGTCTCCCGTACGGAGGGTGTGTCGTACCCAGTGTCTCTCGTACGGAGTGTGTGCCGTACCCCGTGTCTCCCGTACGGAGGGTGTGTCCGTACCCCGTGTCTCTCGTACGGAGTGTGTGCCGTACCCCGTGTCTCCCGTACGGAGGGTGTGTCGTACCCCGTGTCTCTCATACGGAGGGCGTGTCGTACCCAGTGTCTCTCGTACGGAGTGTGTGTCGTACCCCGTGTCTCTCATACGGAGGGCGTGTCGTACCCAGTGTCTCTCGTACGGAGGGTGTGTCGTACCCAGTGTCTCTCGTACGGAGGGTGTGTCGTACCCCGTGTCTCTCGTACGGAGGGTGTGTCGTACCCGGTGTTCTCCCGTACGGAGGGTGTGTCGTACCCGGTGTCTCTCGTACGGAGGGTGTGTCGTACCCCGTGTCTCTCATACGGAGGGCGTGTCGTACCCAGTGTCTCTCGTACGGAGGGCGTGTCGTGCCCCGTGTCTCTCGTACGGAGTGCGTGTCGTGCCCAGTGTCTCTCGTACGGAGAGTGTGTAGTACCCGGTGTCTCTCGTACGGAGAGTGTGTCGTACCCTGTGTCTCCCGTACGGAGGGTGTGTCGTACCCAGTGTCTCCCGTACGGAGGGTGTGTCGTACCCTGTGTCTCTCGTACGGAGTGTGTGTAGTACCCGGTGTCTCTCGTACGGCGGGTGTGTCATACCCTGTGTCTCTCGTACGGAGGGTGTGTCGTACCCGGTGTCTCCCGTACGGAGGGTGTGTCGTACCCAGTGTCTCCCGTACGGAGGGTGTGTCGTACTCTGTGTCTCTCGTATGGAGGGTGTGTCGTACCCGGTGTCTCTCGTATGGAGGGTGTGTCGTACCCGGTGTCTCTCGTACGGAGAGTGTGTGGTACCCTGTGTCTCTCGTACGGAGGGTGTGTCGTACCCAGTGTCTCTCGTAAGGAGGGTGCATTGTACCTGTGTTATACAAGGTGAATCATACCTGGTGCCTGGGGTATGTAGGGGGCGAGGAGCTTTGCTCGTTTCTTATCATATCCCTTCTGCGTTATGTCGCCTGGAAGAGGGGAAATAAGTTTCCGTTAGACAGCGGCCCAGGGGCTGCCCCCGTTCAACACCCCGCCCAGCTCCGCTCCAGCCCGCTCTCCCGAAGGCTCCCGATCACTCCCAGAATGGGGTTTGGGGGATTGTTCAAAATGGGAGGGGGGGGGGGGGGGGGAAGGGGGAGAGTGGGAGGGTCCGGGGCAGGGGGAGTCAGGGAAGGCTGTGCTTGAGGCTGCATCTCTCGATCACAACACCAAATGGAGACAGAACCAGGAACCCACCAGTTAGACACGGCAGGACAAAGTCCGTGTGACATCGAACCCTCGCTCCCTCCCCCGCTCCACCCCCTCCCCCCCCAACTCAGATCAAACTTCCTCCCAAACACACACTGGCAAAGAGTCGAGGGCCAATTGCAAACCGGTTATTAATCACCGGAAGGCACTGTGAATAATTCTGCTGAGCTAAATGTGAACAAACACGGAGAGGGCGGAGGGAGGGGATCCCTGGAGAGCGGAGCCGGGTCCCCTTCGCCACAGACAGCTGGTCACAGAGCACACACACCGCCTCTTTATCGCAGCACAAACAGATGAGGTAATGGGGCTCCTCTCTGACAGCGAGGGATTTACTGGCTGCAAACTCGAGGGATTTCTCAGAGCAGAATCAGAACAGTCAGAGAGAGCGAGTGAGCGCCAGAGAGAGAGAGAGAGAGAGACAGCGCCAGAGAGAGAGAGAGAGACAGCGCGAGAGAGAGACAGCGCCAGAGAGAGAGAGACAGGGCCAGAGAGAGAGAGACAGCGCCAGAGAGAGAGAGAGAGAGAGACAGCGCCAGAGAGAGACAGCGCCAGAGAGACAGCGCCAGAGAGAGAGAGAGAGAGAGAGACAGCGCCAGAGAGAGAGAGACAGCGCCAGAGAGAGAGAGTGAGAGAGAGAGAGAGAGAGAGAGAGAGAGAGAGAGAGAGACAGCGCCAGAGAGAGAGAAACAGAAATGCATTTCCTCCTAAAATGCGAAAAATTCAACACATCAAGAAACATATTATTCAACAAGCTAAGCCAAACAACCCCAGATTTCAAGGAATTGGATGACCTGTCAAAATTGAGATTAGTCCTGGGAGAAGGAGACAGACCATACCTTGGGGCCAAATATGTAACAACATGTCACAACCTGAGGACTGTTTAAAATTAAGACTGTTTAAAATTAAGACTGTTTAAAATTAATATTGAACGTACCAAATGAAGTACAAAGACTGTTTAAAATTAATATTGTTTAAAAGTAATATTGTATGTACCCAACAAATGTCAAATCGATTGACACCTACAGAATGTTTGAAAATGTACCTTTTTGATATGTAAGCTTTGGCAATATGGTTCTCTGTAAACTTTCATGCCAATAAAGCATTTGAATTTGAATTTGAATTTGACAGCACCAGAGAGAGAGACAGCGCCAGAGAGAGAGACAGCGCCAGAGAGAGACAGCGCCAGAGAGAGAGACAGCGCCAGAGAGAGAGAGAGGGAGAGAGAGAGACAGAGAGAGAGAGAGAGAGAGAGAGAGAGAGACAGCGCCAGAGAGAGAGAGAGAGAGAGAGAGACAGCACCAGAGAGAGAGAGAGACAGCGCCAGAGAGAGAGAGAGACAGCGCCAGAGAGAGAGACAGCGCCAGAGAGAGAGACAGCGCCAGAGAGACAGCGCCAGAGAGAGAGAGAGAGAGAGAGAGAGACAGCGCCAGAGAGAGAGAGAGACAGCGCCAGAGAGAAAGAGAGAGAGAGAGAGAGAGAGACAGCGCCAGAGAGAGAGAGAGAGAGAGAGAGAGAGACAGCGCCAGAGAGAGAGAGAGAGAGAGAGAGACAGCGCCAGAGAGACAGCGCCAGAGAGAGAGAGCCAGCGCCAGAGAGAGACAGCGCCAGAGAGAGAGAGAGACAGCGCCAGAGAGAGAGAGACCATACCTTGGGGCCAAATATGTAACAACATGTCACAACCTGAGGACTGTTTAAAAGTAAGACTGTTTAAAATTAATATTGAACGTACCAAATGAAGTAGAAAGACTGTTTAAAATTAATATTGTTTAAAAGTAATATTGTATGTACCCAACAAATGTCAAATCGATTGACACCTACAGAATGTTGGAAAACTGTACCTTTTTGCTATGTAAGCTTTGGCAATATGGTTCTCTGTAAACTTTCATGCCAATAAAGCATTTGAACTAGAACTAGAACTAGAGAGAGAGAGAGAGAGAGAGAGAGAGAGAGAGACAGCGCCAGAGAGAGAGAGAGAGAGAGAGACAGCGCCAGAGAGAGAGAGAGACAGCGCCAGAGAGAGAGAGAGAGAGAGAGAGGGGTCAAAATTGGAGACAAACGCACCGATTTCTTCACCCAGAGAAGAGGCGTCCGGCAGGGCTGCAATTTGAGCCCGACCCTGTTCAACATATACATAAATGAATTAGCAGACATGCTGGAGCAAAGCGAGTCACCAGGTCTCCGTCTCCTGGATGGAGAAGTGAAGTCCCTGTTCTATGCGGACGACCTGGTTCTGCTGTCTCCCACAGAACAGGGATTACAGCAACAACTAGACCTACTCGACAAATACTGCCAAAATTGGGCTCTAACAGTAAATCTAAAGAAAACCAACATCATGATTTTCAGAAAAGACCCAGATGTCAGGAAAACAAATACCAGTTTACCCTCAGTGATACCACTATAGGACACACTATGAGCTACACCTACCTTGGTCTAACTATTACAGCATCAGGGAGCTTCAGCATAGCAGTGAATGCACTAAAAGAAAAAGCCCGAAGAGCCCTATATGCAATAAAAAGAAAATTCTACAACATCCAAATCCCAATCAAAATCTGGCTCAAAATTTTTGACAGCATAATCCTGCCCATTGCACTGTACTGTAGTGAAGTATGGGGCCCGCTAAATCACCAAAGCTACACTAAATGGGAAAAACACACAATAGAAGCCCTACATGCAGAATTCTGCCGAAGCATCCTTCGCACCCAAAGAAAAACGCCAACAAATGCATGCAGAGCCGAACTAGGCAGATACCCACTGATAATAAACATCCAAAAACGAGCACTAAACTTCCTAAATCACCTCAAATCTAGCTCCCCAGACACCCTTCATTTCAAAGCCTTTCAGACCCAAGAGCTAAACCCAGAAAAGAGTCCCCTGAGTCAGCTGCTACTGAAACTAAGTACTCAGCCGGACCCTGACCAGCCCCAGACCAACACAGCCGTCCAAACACCAATCCGAGTGAACCAAATCATTAAAAATGCAAAGAAACCTACCTGGAACATTGGAACAAAATAACCGAAAGCCAAAGCAGATTAGAATGTTACCGGGCCCTAAAAAGAGAATATAAACTGGCAGACTACCTCACGACCATCAGAGACACAAAACAGAGACAGACCCTCACCAGGTACAGACTAAGCGACCACCAACTGGAAATTGAAAAAGGCAGATACAAGAAATCCTGGCAGCCTAGAGAGAATAGAATATGCGATCAATGTCTGGCTGGCGAGGTTGAAACAGAAATGCATTTCCTCCTAAAATGCGAAAAATTCAACACATCAAGAAACATATTATTCAACAAGCTAAGCCAAACAACCCCAGATTTCAAGGAATTGGATGATCTGTCAAAATTGAGATTAGTCCTAGGAGAAGGAGACAGACCATACCTTGGGGCTAATATGTAACAACATGTCACAACCTGAGGACTGTTTAAAAGTAAGACTGTTTAAAATTAATATTGAACGTACCAAATGAAGTAGAAAGACTGTTTAAAATTAATATTGTTTAAAAGAAATATTGTATATACCCAACAAATGCCAAATCGATTGACACCTACAGAATGTTGGAAAACTGTACCTTTTTGCTATGTAAGCTTTGGCAATATGGTTCTCTGTAAACTTTCATGCCAATAAAGCATTTGAACTGAACTGAACTGAACTGAGAGAGACAGCGCCAGAGAGAGAGAGAGAGAGAGAGACAGCACCAGAGAGAGAGAGAGAGACAGCGCCAGAGAGAGAGAGAGAGATTGAGATCCTACATGCAGAATTCTGTAAAAGTATCCTCCGGACTCAAAGGAAAACAGTAAACAATGCATGCAGGGCGGAACTAGGCCAATATCCATTAATAATCACTATCCAAAAAAGAGCCACCAAATTTTGGAATCACCTTCAAATGAGCAACCCCCAATGCTATCACTACGACGCCCTGAAATGCCAAGAGCTGACCATAAAGAAGAATACCCTCAGTCAACTAGTCCTGGGACTCAGCGAAGTAACTACTAACAATAACCAGCCCCATGACAGGGTAACACAAAGAATTCGACCCAACACAATCGTCGCTAAGCAAAAGGAAAAATATCTGACATATTGGGCAGAAACAACAAAAACCCAAAGCAAACTCAATTGCTACTTGGCCTAAACAGACAATACAACATGGCTGATTACCTGACCATGGTAAAGGATAACAAACTGAGAAGATCCTTGACAAGGTACAGACTTAGCGAACATAGCCTAGCGATCGAAAAAGGCAGACACAGGCAGACAAGGCTGCCAAGAGAAGACAGGATATGCTCTCACTGCAGTCAGGGGAGTAGTGGAGACAGAGATGCACTTCCTCACAGCCTGTGAAAAATATCAGGGCATCAGGGAGAATTTCTACCAAAAATTCTCACAAAAATGCCCTGAATTCAGAAATCTGAATGACAACCAAAAACTCCCATACCTACTGGGAGAGGAGAGAAGCTGTGTGAGAGACAGCGCCAGAGAGAGCGAGAGAGACAGCGCCAGAGAGAGCTGAGAGAGACAGCGCCAGAGAGAGAGAGACAGCGCCAGAGAGAGAGCGAGAGCGCCAGAGAGAGCGATGAGCGCCAGAGAGAGAGCGAGAGCGCCAGAGAGCGAGCGCCAGAGAGAGCGCGCCAGAGAGAGAGCGCCAGAGAAAGGAGAGAGAGAGAGAAGCGCCAGAGAGAGAGAGCGCGCCAGAGAGAGAGAGAGAGAGAGAAGCGCCAGAGAGAGAGAGCACCAGAGAGAGAGAGAGAGAGAGCGCCAGAGAGAGAGAGAGAGAGAGAGAGCGCCAGAGAGAGAGAGAGCACGCCAGAGAGAGCGAGCGCCAGAGAGAGAGCGAGCGTGGAAGCGCCAGAGAGAGACAGCGCCAGAGGAGAGAGAGCGCCAGAGAGAGAGAGAGAGAGCGCCAGAGAGAGAGAGAGAGAAGCGCGCCAGAGAGAGAGAGAGAGAGAGCGCGCCAGAGAGAGAGCGCGCCAGAGAGAGAGCGCCAGAGAGAGAGAGAGCGCCAGAGAGAGAGAGAGAGCGCCAGAAAGAGAGAGAGCGCCAGAGAGAGAGAGCGCCAGAGAGAGAGCGAGCGCCAGAGAGAGAGAGAGCGCCAGAGAGAGAGAGAGCGCCAGAGAGAGAGAGAGAACGCCAGAGAGAGAGAGAGAGAGAGCGCCAGAGAGAGAGAGAGAGAGCGCCAGAGAGAGAGAGAGAGAGAGAGAGCGCCAGAGAGAGAGAGCGCCAGAGAGAAAGAGAGAGAGCGCCAGAGAGAGAGAGAGAGAGAGAGCGCCAGAGAGAGAGAGAGAGAGAGAGAGAGAGAGAGCTGCCAGAGAGAGAGAGAGAGCGCCAGAGAGAGAGAGAGCCAGAGAGAGAGAGAGAGAGCGCCAGAGAGAGAGAGAGAGAGCGCCAGAGAGAGAGAGAGAGAGCGCCAGAGAGAGAGAGAGAGAGAGCGCCAGAGAGAGAGAGAGAGCGCGCCAGAGAGAGAGAGCGCCAGAGAGAGAGAGAGCGCCAGAGAGAGAGAGAGAGGCGCCAGAGAGAGAGAGCGCCAGAGAGAGAGAGCGCCAGAGAGAGAGAGAGCGCCAGAGAGAGAGAGAGAGAGCGCCAGAGAGAGAGAGAGCGCCAGAGAGAGAGAGAGCGCCAGAGAGAGAGAGCGCCAGAGAGAGAGAGCGCCAGAGAGAAGAGAGAGAGCGCCAGAGAGCGAGAGCGCCAGAGAGCCAGAGAGAGAGAGAGAAGCGCAGAGAGAGAGAGAGAGCGCGCCAGAGAGAGAGAGAGAGAGAGCGCCAGAGAGAGAGAGAGAGAGCGCGCCAGAGAGAGAGAGAGAGGAGCGCCAGAGAGAGAGAGAGCGCGCGAGAGAGAGAGAGCGCCAGAGAGAGAGAGAGAGAGAGAGAGAGAGCGAGAGAGAGAGAGAGCGCCAGAGAGAGAGAGAGAGCGCCAGAGAGCGCCAGAGAGAGAGAGAGCGCGCCAGAGAGAGCGCCAGAGAGCGAGCGCCAGAGAGAGAGAGAGCGCCAGAGAGAGAGAGAGCGCGCCAGAGAGAGCGCCAGAGAGCGAGCGCCAGAGAGAGAGAGAGAGCGCGCCAGAGAGAGCGAGCGAGCGCCAGAGAGAGAGCGAGCGAGCGCCAGAGAGAGAGCGAGCGAGCGCCAGAGAGAGAGCGAGCGAGCGCAGAGAGAGAGCGATGCGAGCGCCAGAGAGAGAGCGAGCGAGCGCCAGAGAGAGTGAGCGAGCGCCAGAGAGAGAGCGAGCGCCAGAGAGAGAGAGAGCGAGCGCCAGAGAGAGAGAGAGCGAGCGCCAGAGAGAGAGAGCGAGCGCCAGAGAGAGAGAGAGAGCGCCAGAGAGAGAGCGAGCGCCAGAGAGAGAGAGCGAGCGCCAGAGAGAGAGCGAGCGCCAGAGAGAGAGCGAGCGCCAGAGAGAGCGAGCGCCAGAGAGAGCGAGCGAGCGCCAGAGAGAGAGAGAGAGCGAGCGCCAGAGAGAGAGAGAGCGAGCGCCAGAGAGAGAGAGAGCGAGCGCCAGAGAGAGAGCGAGCGCCAGAGAGAGCGAGCGAGCGCCAGAGAGAGCGATGCGAGCGCCAGAGAGAGAGAGCGAGCGCCAGAGAGAGAGAGCGAGCGCCAGAGAGAGAGAGCGAGCGCCAGAGAGAGAGCGAGGCGAGCGCCAGAGAGAGCGAGCGCCAGAGAGAGAGAGCGAGCGCCAGAGAGAGCGAGCGCCAGAGAGAGAGCGAGCGCCAGAGAGAGAGCGAGCGCCAGAGAGAGAGAGCGAGCGCCAGAGAGAGAGAGAGCGAGCGCAGAGAGAGAGAGAGCGAGCGCCAGAGAGAGAGAGCGAGCGCCAGAGAGAGAGAGAGCGAGCGCCAGAGAGAGAGCGAGCGCCAGAGAGAGAGAGAGCGAGCGCCAGAGAGAGAGAGAGAGCGAGCGCCAGAGAGA
Organism: Somniosus microcephalus; assembly: GCF_052327205.1. NCBI lineage: Eukaryota > Metazoa > Chordata > Chondrichthyes > Squaliformes > Somniosidae > Somniosus > Somniosus microcephalus. The sequence continues at coordinate 37,663,445 of NC_141019.1, read as the reverse complement.
GAGAGCGAGCGCCAGAGAGAGAGAGAGAGAGCGAGCGCCAGAGAGAGAGAGAGAGAGCGAGCGCCAGAGAGAGAGAGAGCGAGCGCCAGAGAGAGAGAGAGCGAGCGCCAGAGAGAGAGAGCGAGGGAGCGCCAGAGAGCGAGGGAGCGCCAGAGAGAGAGCGAGCGAGCGCCAGAGAGAGAGCGAGCGAGCGCCAGAGAGAGAGCGAGCGAGCGCCAGAGAGAGAGCGAGCGAGCGCCAGAGAGAGAGCGAGCGAGCGCCAGAGAGAGAGCGAGCGAGCGCCAGAGAGAGAGCGAAGGCGAGCGGCCAGAGAGAGAGCGAGCGAGCGCCAGAGAGAGAGCGAGCGAGCGCCAGAGAGAGAGCGAGCGAGCGCCAGAGAGAGAGCGAGCGAGCGCCAGAGAGAGAGCGAGCGAGCGCCAGAGAGAGAGCGAAGCGAGCGCCAGAGAGAGAGCGAGCGAGCGCCAGAGAGAGAGCGAGCGAGCGCCAGAGAGAGAGCGAGCGAGCGCCAGAGAGAGAGCGAGCGAGCGCCAGAGAGAGAGCGAGCGAGCGCCAGAGAGAGAGCGAGCGAGCGCCAGAGAGAGAGCGAGCGAGCGCCAGAGAGAGAGCGAGCGAGCGCCAGAGAGAGAGCGAGCGAGCGCCAGAGAGAGAGCGAGCGAGCGCCAGAGAGAGAGCGAGCGAGCGCCAGAGGAGAGAGCGAGCGAGCGCCAGAGAGAGAGCGAGCGAGCGCCAGAGAGAGAGCGAGCGAGCGCCAGAGAGAGAGCGAGGCGAGCGCCAGAGAGAGAGCGAGCGAGCGCCAGAGAGAGAGCGAGCGAGCGCCAGAGAGAGAGCGAGCGAGCGCCAGAGATGAGAGCGAGCGAGCGCCAGAGAGAGAGCGAGCGAGCGCCAGAGAGAGAGCGAGCGAGCGCCAGAGAGAGAGCGAGCGAGCGCCAGAGAGAGAGCGAGGCGAGCGCCAGAGAGAGAGAGAGAGCGAGCGCCAGAGAGAGAGAGAGAGCGAGCGCCAGAGAGAGAGAGCGAGCGCCAGAGAGAGAGAGAGCGAGCGCCAGAGAGAGAGAGCGAGCGCGCCAGAGAGAGAGAGCGAGCGCCAGAGAGAGAGAGAGCGAGCGCCAGAGAGAGAGAGAGCGAGCGCCAGAGAGAGAGAGAGCGAGCGCCAGAGAGAGAGCGAGCGCCAGAGAGAGAGAGCGAGCGCCAGAGAGCAGAGAGCGAGCGCCAGAGAGAGAGAGCGAGCGCCAGAGAGAGCGAGCGAGCGCCAGAGAGAGCGAGCGCCAGAGAGAGAGAGCGAGCGCCAGAGAGAGAGAGAGCGAGCGCCAGAGAGAGAGCGAGCGCCAGAGAGAGAGCGAGCGCCAGAGAAGAGAGCGAGCGCCAGAGAGAGAGAGAGAGCGAGCGCCAGAGAGGAGAGAGAGCGAGCGCCAGAAGAGAGAGAGAGCGAGCGCCAGAGAGAGAGAGAGAGCGAGCGCCAGAGAGAGAGAGAGAGCGAGCGCCAGAGAGAGAGAGAGCGAGCGCCAGAGAGAGAGAGAGAGCGAGCGCCAGAGAGAGAGAGAGAGCGAGCGCCAGAGAGAGAGAGCGAGAGCGAGCGCCAGAGAGAGAGAGAGAGCGAGCGCCAGAGAGAGAGAGAGAGCGAGCGCCAGAGAGAGAGAGAGAGCGAGCGCCAGAGAGGAGAGCGAGCGCCAGAGAGAGAGAGAGCGAGCGCCAGAGAGAGAGAGCGAGCGCCAGAGAGAGAGAGAGAGCGAGCGCCAGAGAGAGAGAGAGCGAGCGCCAGAGAGAGAGGAGAGCGAGCGCCAGAGAGAGAGCGAGCGCCAGAGAGAGAGAGCGAGCGCCAGAGAGAGAGAGAGCAAGCGCCAGAGAGAGAGAGAGCGAGCGCCAGAGAGAGAGAGAGCGAAGCCGAGCGCCAGAGAGAGAGAGAGAGCGAGCGCCAGAGAGAGAGGAGAGAGAGCGAGCGCCAGAGAGAGAGAGAGAGCGAGCGCCAGAGTGAGAGAGAGCGAGCGCCAGAGAGAGAGAGAGCGCCAGAGAGAGAGAGCGAGCGCCAGAGAGAGAGCGAGCGCCAGAGAGAGAGAGAGCGAGCGCCAGAGAGAGAGAGCGAGCGCCAGAGAGAGAGAGCGAGCGCCAGAGAGAGAGAGCGAAGCGAGCGCCAGAGAGAGAGCGAGCGCCAGAGAGAGAGCGAGAGCGAGCGCCAGAGAGAGAGCGAGCGCCAGAGAGACGAGCGAGCGCCAGAGAGAGGAGGCGAGCGCCAGAGAGAGAGCGAGCGCCAGAGAGAGAGCGAGCGCCAGAGAGAGAGCGAGCGCAGAGAGAGAGACGAGCGCCAGAGAGAGGAGCGAGCGCCTAGAGAGCGAGCGCCAGAGAGAGAGCGAGCAAGCGCCAGAGAGAGAGAGAGCGAGCGCCAGAGAGAGAGAGAGAGCTGAGCGCCAGAGAGAGAGAGAGCGTAGCGCCAGAGAGAGAGCGAGCGCCAGCGAGAGAGAGAGCGAGCGCCAGAGAGAGAGAGAGAGCGAGCGCCAGAGAGAGAGAGAGAGCGAGCGCCAGAGAGAGAGAGCGAGCGCCAGAGAGAGAGAGAGCGAGCGCCAGAGAGAGAGAGAGCGAGCGCCAGAGAGAGAGAGCGAGCGCCAGAGAGAGAGCGGAGCGCCAGAGAGAGAGAGAGCGAGCGCCAGAGAGAGAGAGAGCGAGCACCAGAGAGAGAGAGAGAGAGCGAGCGCAGCGAGAGAGAGAGCGGCGCCAGAGAGAGAGAGAGAGCCAGAGCGCCAGAGAGAGAGAGAGAGCGAGCGCCAGAGAGAGAGAGAGAGCGAGCGCCAGAGAGAGAGAGAGAGAGAGCGCGCGAGTGCCAGAGAGAGAGCGAGCGCCAGAGAGGAGAGAGAGAGAGAGAGAGAGAGCGAGCGCCAGAGAGAGAGAGAGAGAGAGAGAGAGAGAGAGAGCGCCAGAGAGAGAGAGAGACACACAGAGAGTGGTTATAGAGATCTCGGAGGGGTTGTCGTGGTTGGAGGAGGTTACAGAGATAGGGAGGGTTGTAGGGGGCTGGAGGAGGTTACAGAGATAGGGAGGGGTGTAGGTGGCTGGAGGAGGTTACAGAGATAGGGAGGGGTGTAGGGGCTGGAGGAGGTTACAGAGATAGGGAGGGGTGTAGGGGGGCTGGAGGAGGTTGCAGAGATAGGGAGGGTTGTAGGGGGCTGGAGGAGGTTACAGAGATAGGGAGGGTTGTCGGGGGCTGGAGGAGGTTACAGAGATAGGGAGGGTTGTAGGGGGCTGGAGGCGGTTACAGAGATAGGGAGGGTTGTAGGGGGCTGGAGGAGGTTACAGAGATAGGGAGTGTTGTAGGGGCTGCAGGAGGTTACAGAGATAGGGAGGGTTGTAGGGGCTGGAGGAGGTTACAGAGATAGGAGGGTTGTTGGGGCTGGAGGGCGGTTACAGAGATAGGGAGGGTTGTAGGGGGCTGGAGGAGGTTACAGAGATAGGGAGGGTTGTAGGGGGCTGGAGGAGGTTACAGAGATAGTGAGGGTTGTAGGGGGCTGGAGGAGGTTACAGAGATAGGGAGGGTTGTAGGGGCTGGAGGAGGTTACAGAGATAGGGAGGGTTGTAGGGGCTGGAGGAGGTTACAGAGATAGGGAGGGTTGTAGGGGGCTGGAGGAGGTTACAGAGATAGGGAGGGTTGTAGGGACTGGAGGAGTTTACAGAGATAGGGAGGGGTGTAGGGGGCTGGAGGAGGTTACAGAGACAGTGACAGGGTAACACAAAGGAATTCGACCCAACACAATCGTCGCTAAGCAAAAGGAAAAATATCTGACATATTGGGCAGAAACAACAAAAACCCAAAGCAAACTCAATTGCTACTTGGCCCTAAACAGACAATACAACATAGCTGATTACCTGACCATGGTAAAGGATAACAAACTGAGAAGAACCTTGACAAGGTACAGACTTAGCGAACATAGCCTAGCGATCGAAAAAGGCAGACACAGGCAGACCAGGCTGCCAAGAGAGGACAGGATATGCTCTCACTGCAGTCAGGGAGTGGTGGAGACAGAGATGCACTTCCTCACAGCTTGTGGAAAATATCAGGGCATCAGGGAGAATTTCTACCAAAAATTCTCACAAATATGCCCTGATTTCAGAAATCTGAATGACAACCAAAAACTCCCATTCCTACTGGGAGAGGAGAGAAGCTGTATAACACTGGCGGCGCACTATGTTACAGCTTGCCATGAACAGAGGGACAACCAGTAAACTAAGAAAAAAATATATATAGACAATGCGAATGTATGTTTATACACTCAGGGATATACCTGTTTATACACTGTATGAATAGAACTGCGTTTATGTGCTAAACCATAAATGTATTTTGATGCTTTGGCAACATAAGATGTGACTTATCATGCCAATAAAGCGATTTAAATTGTAAAAAAAAAAAAAAATTGATAGGGAGGGGTGTAGGGGGCTGGAGGAGGTTACAGAGATAGGGAGGGGGAGCGAGGAAGGATTTGAACAGGAGGAGGAGAATTTTAAAATCGAGGCGTTGTCGAAGCGGGAGCCAATGTAGGTCATTGAGCAACGTGTTGGGTGATGGGTGAACAGGACTCGGTGCGAGTTAGGACACGGCGGGGGGGGGGGGGGGCAGAAGTTTACAGAGGGGGTGGGGGGGGGGGGGGGGGGGGGAGATTGGCGGCCGGCCAGATCATCACACAAACACACACAGACCGAGCCTGGCACTAGGGGTAGGTTCGAGGGCGAAGCAGGGAGCCGGGGATCTTGCATTGAGCCCCAAGGATATACTCCATCAGAGATCCTGTGCACCCAGAATCCCAGCTCCTTGCCCTGCCCTGATCTACAATCTGGAAAAAAAGCCACAGTCCGCTTTCCCTCCCCCACCCCCATCTCCCCTCTCAAAAGGAGCTTAACATCCCATATCCTGGCAGCGATTCAGTCCCACCGCACGATAAATCCTCGTCCAGCCTGCCAAGATGTGCTGGGTTTGATTCAGGGACGAGATGTGAACTGCAAGCTAAGGGGAAAAGCATATCCACACAGCATTGAAATTACCAGGACATGTTCGTCCAAATAAAACTGCTCCTTTTACACACTGTGAGCTGGCAGCGAGTGTGGGGACCGAGCCTTGGGAAACGCACTCACTCAATGCTCTCTCTCTCACACTCACACACACTCGCACCCACCTCGCTCACACACACTCGCACGCACCTCGTTCTTACTCCTCGCACACTCACACGCATACTCAGCTCGCGCACATACACTCGCACCTCGAACACATACACATTCGCACCTCGCTCGCACCCACACAAACTCGCACTTACAAACTCGCACACAGCTCGCACACATACACACTCACACACAACTCGCTCACAAACACACACTTGCATGTGCCTCGCTCTCACACTCACAACCGAACCTCTCTCACAATCGCACCTGCACCTCACACACGCACTCATCCTCTCTCACTCTCTGGTCGGGGATTGTCTGAAGATTCTGCACGGTGAGAATTCATGACAATTTTCTCTTTGACGTCAGTGGGTGATGGCGTCAGTGATTCCTGCTGCGTCACCTCAAACACACAGAATGTCAGTGAGTCACTCCCTGCCCACGGTTTATCCGCTATCCCACTTAACCCAACTGTTCAAGCTTCAACACACCCACTCAGAGATTTTATTAGGAGTTAAGTTACACAAATCACTGCAATATCCATGCGAGCGCGAGAGACGGGGGACCGAGCGCGAGAGACGGGGGACCGAGCGCGAGAGACGGGGGACCGAGCGCGAGAGACGGGGGACAGAGCGCGAGAGACGGGGGACAGAGCGCGAGAGACGGGGGACAGAGCGCGAGAGACGGGGGACAGAGCGCGAGAGACGGGGGACAGAGCGCGAGAGACGGGGGACAGAGCGCGAGAGACGGGGGACAGAGCGCGAGAGACGGGGGACAGAGCGCGAGAGACGGGGGACAGAGCGCGAGAGACGGGGGACAGAGCGCGAGAGACGGGGGACAGAGCGCGAGAGACGGGGGACAGAGCGCGAGAGACGGGGGACAGAGCGCGAGAGACGGGGGACAGAGCGCGAGAGACGGGGGACAGAGCGCGAGAGACGGGGGACAGAGCGCGAGAGACGGGGGACAGAGCGCGAGAGACGGGGGACAGAGCGCGAGAGACGGGGGACAGAGCGCGAGAGACGGGGGACAGAGCGCGAGAGACGGGGGACAGAGCGCGAGAGACGGGGGACAGAGCGCGAGAGACGGGGGACAGAGCGCGAGAGACGGGGGACAGAGCGCGAGAGACGGGGGACAGAGCGCGAGAGACGGGGGACAGAGCGCGAGAGACGGGGGACAGAGCGCGAGAGACGGGGGACAGAGCGCGAGAGACGGGGGACAGAGCGCGAGAGACGGGGGACAGAGCGCGAGAGACGGGGGACAGAGCGCGAGAGACGGGGGACAGAGCGCGAGAGACGGGGGACAGAGCGCGAGAGACGGGGGACAGAGCGCGAGAGACGGGGGACAGAGCGCGAGAGACGGGGGACAGAGCGCGAGAGACGGGGGACAGAGCGCGAGAGACGGGGGACAGAGCGCGAGAGACGGGGGACAGAGCGCGAGAGACGGGGGACAGAGCGCGAGAGACGGGGGACAGAGCGCGAGAGACGGGGGACAGAGCGCGAGAGACGGGGGACAGAGCGCGAGAGACGGGGGACAGAGCGCGAGAGACGGGGGACAGAGCGCGAGAGACGGGGGACAGAGCGCGAGAGACGGGGGACAGAGCGCGAGAGACGGGGGACAGAGCGCGAGAGACGGGGGACAGAGCGCGAGAGACGGGGGACAGAGCGCGAGAGACGGGGGACAGAGCGCGAGAGACGGGGGACAGAGCGCGAGAGACGGGGGACAGAGCGCGAGAGACGGGGGACAGAGCGCGAGAGACGGGGGACAGAGCGCGAGAGACGGGGGACAGAGCGCGAGAGACGGGGGACAGAGCGCGAGAGACGGGGGACAGAGCGCGAGAGACGGGGGACAGAGCGCGAGAGACGGGGGACAGAGCGCGAGAGACGGGGGACAGAGCGCGAGAGACGGGGGACAGAGCGCGAGAGACGGGGGACAGAGCGCGAGAGACGGGGGACAGAGCGCGAGAGACGGGGGACAGAGCGCGAGAGACGGGGGACAGAGCGCGAGAGACGGGGGACAGAGCGCGAGAGACGGGGGACAGAGCGCGAGAGACGGGGGACAGAGCGCGAGAGACGGGGGACAGAGCGCGAGAGACGGGGGACAGAGCGCGAGAGACGGGGGACAGAGCGCGAGAGACGGGGGACAGAGCGCGAGAGACGGGGGACAGAGCGCGAGAGACGGGGGACAGAGCGCGAGAGACGGGGGACAGAGCGCGAGAGACGGGGGACAGAGCGCGAGAGACGGGGGACAGAGCGCGAGAGACGGGGGACAGAGCGCGAGAGACGGGGGACAGAGCGCGAGAGACGGGGGACAGAGCGCGAGAGACGGGGGACAGAGCGCGAGAGACGGGGGACAGAGCGCGAGAGACGGGGGACAGAGCGCGAGAGACGGGGGACAGAGCGCGAGAGACGGGGGACAGAGCGCGAGAGACGGGGGACAGAGCGCGAGAGACGGGGGACAGAGCGCGAGAGACGGGGGACAGGGTCAGAGAGAGAGAGCAAGACAGAGAGAAAGCAGAGTTACAATCAGGGAATGACGTCAACAGGATATATTTAACAGAGTCTCTTCAAACAGCTCCACCCCAATCTGCTTCCTGGATCGACAGGATACACAAACATGACGTACACCAGCACAGCGTGAGCGATGGAACCTGGGCCCTTCCACAGGATCAGGAAGAGAAAGAGGCCATTCAGCCCCCTCGAGCCTGTTACATTAGGAACAGGAGGAGGCCGTTCAGCCCCCCTCGAGCCTGTTACATTAGGAACAGGAGGGGGCCATTCAGCCCCCTCGAGCCTGTTACATTAGTAACAGGAGGAGGCCCTTCAGCCCCCCTTGAGCCTGTTACATTAGGAACAGGAGGAGGCCATTCAGCCCCCTCGAGCCTGTTACATTAGGAACAGGAGGAGGCCATGCAGCCCCCCTCGAGCCTGTTACATTAGGAACAGGAGGAGGCCATACAGCTCCTTGAGCCTGTTACATTAGGAACAGGAGGAGGCCATTCAGCCCCTCGAGCCTGTTACATTAGGAACAGGAGGAGGCCATTCAGCCCCCCTCGAGCCTGTTACATTAGGAACAGGAGGAGGCCATTCAGCCCCCCTCGAGCCTGTTACATTCGGAACAGGAGGAGGCCATTCAGCCCCTTGAGCCTGTTACATTAGGAACAGGAGGAGGCCATTCAGCCCCTCGAGCCTGTTACATTAGGAACAGGAGGAGGCCATTCAGTCCCCTCGATCCTGTTACATTAGGAACAGGAGGAGGCCATTCAGCCCCCTCGAGCCTGTTACATTAGGAACAGGAGGAGGCCATTCAGTTCCCTCGAGCCTGTTACATTAGGAACAGGAGGAGGCCATTCAGCCCCCCTCGAGCCTGTTACATTAGGAACAGGAGGAGGCCATTCAGCCCCCTCGAGCCTGTTACATTAGGAACAGGAGGAGGCCATTCAGTTCCCTCGAGCCTGTTACATTAGGAACAGGAGGAGGCCATTCAGCCCCCTCGAGCCTGTTACATTAGGAACAGGAGGAGGCCGTACTCTCTCTCACACGCACATGCTCCCAGACACACACGTTCCGTGCCCTTTGTTACCTCTAGACTTGACTATTCCTCCCTACCTAAAGTTGAGGTCATCCAAAACTCTGCAGCACCCGTGTCCTAACTCGCACCAAGTCCCGTTCGCCCATCACCCCGCCCTGTGCTCGCTGACCTGCACTGCCTCCCGGCAACGCCTCGATTTTAAAACTTTCATCCTCCTGTTCAAATCCCTCCATGGCCTCCTCGTCCCCCTCCCTATCTCTGTAACCTCCTCCAGCCCCCTACAACCCTCCCTATCTCTGTAACCTCCTCCAGCCCCTACAACCCTCCCTATCTCTGTAACCTCCTCCAGCCCCTACAACCCTCCCTATCTCTGTAACCTCCTCCAGCCCCCTACAACCCTCCCTATCTCTGTAACCTCCTCCAGCCCCTACAACCCTCCCTATCTCTGTAACCTCCTCCAGCCCCTACAACCCTCCCTATCTCTGTAACCTCCTCCAGCCCCCTACAACCCTCCCTATCTCTGTAACATCCTCCAGCCCCCTACAACCCTCCCTATCTCTGTAACCTCCTCCAGCCCCCTACAACCCTCCCTATCTCTAACCTCCTCCAGCCCCCTACAAACCGCCCTATCAATTCAATTCAAATCGCTTTATTGGCATGATGACAAGTTACATCTTATGTTGCCAAAGCATCGAAAAACATTCATGTTTGTTCACAAAAATACAGATCTATCCATACAGTGTATAAACAGATATATCCCTGAGTGTATAAATATACTTTCATATACTTTATATATACTCTTTTCTTATATTTAGTGGTTGTCCCTCTGTTTATGACAAGCTGTAACATAGTGTGCCGCTAGTGTTACACAATTTCTCTCTTCCCCCTAGTAGGTATGGGAGTTTTTGGTCGTCATTCAAATTTCTGAATTCCGGGCATATTTTTGTGAATTTTGGGTAGAAATTCTCCCTTATGCCCTGATATTTTCTACAAGCTGTGAGGAAGTGCATCTCTGTCTCCACCACTCCCTGACTGCAGTGAGAGCATATCCTGTCCTCTCTTGGTAGCCGGGTCTGCCTGTGTCTACCTTTTTCGATCGCCAGGTTATGTTCACTAAGTCTGTACCTATCTGTAACCTCCTCCAGCCCCCTACAACCCTCCCTATTTCTGTAACCTCCTCCAGCCCCCTACAACCCTCCCTATCTCTGTAACCTCCTCCAGCCCCCTACAACCCCTCCGAGATCTCTGCGCTCCTCCAATTCTGCCCTCTTGAGCATCCCCCCTGATTTTAATCGCTCCACCACTGGCGGCCATGCCTTCAGCCGCCTGGGCCCTAAGCTCTGGAATTCCCTCCCTAAACCCCTCCGCCTCTCTCTCTCGCCTCCTTTGAGAAGCTCCTTAAAACCTCCCTCTTCGACCAAGCTTTTGGTCACCTGCCCTAATAGCTGCTTATGTGGCTCAGGGTCAACTTTTTTTGATTTGTAATACTCCTGTGATTCGACAAGGGAGGGAGGGGAATGGACTGGCCTGACCTCAGTCACACACATGATTGTTCCGACCTCACTCATTTCCCTACGGCTCGAGACGGGGCGTTTGCCAATTGCACCCGTCCCTGAATCATGCAAAGCTGGAGAATGAATCATTCTTCACGGCGCTGAACTTCAAAGGGCGAACCGTCACACGCGCAGAGATCGCGACAGCCCAGAGAGGTGCGCTGGGCGGGCGTGGGGTCGGGGGTCAAGCTTTTAGCCCGGGGGGTTGGGCGAACTCAACCACACACGTGCACAATCGCAGACAGGCGCGCACACACACACAACATAAAAAAATAGGAGCAGGAGTAGGCCATACGGCCCCTCGAGCCTGCTCCACCATACAGCCCCTTGAGCCTTCTCCGCCATTTAATAAGATCATTGCTGATCATCGACCTCAACTCCACTTTCCCGACCGATCCCCATATCCCTCGATTCCCCTAGAGTCCAAAAATCTATCGATCTCAGCCTTGAATATACTCAACGACTGAGCCTCCACAGCCCTCTGGGGCAGAGAATTCCAAAGATTCACCACCCTCGGAGTGAAGAAATTCCTCCTCATCTCGGTCCTAAATGGCCGACCCCTTATCCTGAGACTGTGACCCCTGGTTCTAGACTCCCCAGCCAGGGGGGAAACAGCCTCTCAGCATCTACCCTGTCAATCCCCCTCAGAATCTCATGTTTCAATGAGATCACCTCTCATTCTTCTAAACTCCAGAGAGTATCGGCCCATTCTACTCAATCTCTCATCATAGGACAGCCCTCTCATCACAGGAATCAATCGAGTGAACCTTCGTTGCACCGCCTCCAAGGCAAGTTACTTCACTCACAAGTTACAGCACGGTGACATAGTGGTCAGCACTGTTGCCTCACAGCGCCAGGGACCCGGGTTCGAATCCGGCCTCGGGCGACTGTCTGTGTGGAGTTTGCACATTCTCCCCGTGTTTGCGTGGGTTTCCTCCGGGTGCTCCGGTTTCCTCCCACAGTCCAAAGATGTGCGGGTTAGGATGATTGGCTATGATAAATTGACCCTTAGTGTTAGGGGGATTAAATACGTGGGGTTACGGGGATAGGGTGGGATATGTGTTGGTGTAGGGGTTACGGGGATCGGGTGGGATGTGTGTCGGTGCAGGCTCGATGGGCCGAAATGGCCTCTATCTGCACTGTGGGGTTTCTGTGATACTTCCTCCAAATCAAAGGTGTTGCTATGGGAATCTGCATGGGCCCTAGCTATGATAGCAAAATACTGCAGATGTTGGAAATCCGAAACAACAGAAAATGCTGGAAAAACTCAGGTCAGGCAACATCCGTGGAGAGAAATTTGAGTTGACGTTTCGGGTTTGACCCTTCTTCAAAACTGGAGAGAAAAGGAACTAGATCGAAGGCAGGGCTGCGATCGGACAAAAGAATAAAAGAACCAAAAGAAGTACAAGAGATTAGAAGCTAGACGAGATGGTAATAGGCTGGGATTAGGTGTAAAGTGTAATGGCAGGGCAAAAGATAGCTGCCAGGTGTGAGAGAGAAACAAAAGGAAAGGGGGGGGGGGGGGAGGAAAGGAGTGGAAAAATATAAGTAAGAATGAAATAGGGGCCGAGGTTATGATCTGAAATTGTTGAACTCGATATTGAGACCGGAAGGCTGCAGAGTGCCTAATCGGAAGATGAGGTGCTGTTCCTCGAGTTTACGTTGAGCTTCCGTGGAACAGTACAAGAGGCCAAGGACGGTGAGGTCCGAGTGGGAATGGAGCGGTGAATTGAAATGACAGGCGACCGGAAGCTCGGGGTCACCCTTACGGACTGAACGGAGGTGTTCCGCAAAGCGGTCACCCAATCTGCGTTTGGTCTCCCCAATGTAGAGGAGACCGCATCGTGAGCAGCGAATACAGTATACTAGATTGCGAGAAGTACAAGTAAATTTCTCTCCACGGATGTTGCCTGACCTGCTGAGTTTTTCCAGCATTTTCTGTTGTTATTTGGGCCCTAGCTATGCCCGCCTTTTCGTGGGATATGTGGAACATTCTTTGTTCCAGTCCTACTCAGGTCCCCTCCCTCACCTCTTTTTCCGGTACATTGATGACTGTATCGGTGCCGTTTCCTGCTCTCGCCCTGAACTAGACAATTTCATTCACTTTGCTTCCAATTTCCACCCTTCCCTCACCTTCACATGGTCCATCTCTGACTCTTCCCTTCCCTTCCTCGACTTCTCCGTCTCCGTCTCTGGGGATAGGCTATTGACAAACATTCACTACAAGCCCACTGACTCCCACAGCTACCTGGACTACACTTCCTCCCACCCCGCCTCCTGTAAGGACTCTATTCCATTCTCCCAGTTTCTCCGTCTCCGCCGCATCGGTTCTGACGATGCCACCTTCCATACCAGTGCTTCCGACATGTCTTCCTTTTTCCTCAACCGAGGATTCCCCTCTACTGTGGTTGACACGGCCCTCGACCGTGTCCGTTCTATCTCCCGCACTTCTGCCCTCACCCCTGCCCCTCCCTCCCGGAACCACGATCGGGTTCTCCTTGTCCTCACCTTTCACCCCACCAGCCTCCACATTCAACGGATCATCCTCCGCCACCTCCAGCGTGATCCCGCCCCCCAAACGCATCTTCTCCTCACCTCCCTTTTCAGCATTCCCAAGGAACCGCTCCCTCCGCGACACCCTGGTCCACTCCTCAATCACCCCCAACACCCCTTCCCCTTCGCCCGGCACCTTCCCGTGCAAGCGCAGTAGATAGAAACATAGAAGATAGGAGCAGGAGTCGGCCATTCGGCCCCTCGAGCCTGCTCCGCCATTCAATGAGATCATGGCTGATCATCCAAATTCAGTACCCTGTCCCTGCTTTCTCCCCATATCCCTTGATCCCTTTAGCCTTAAGAAATATATCTAAGATGCAACAACTGCCCTTTTACCTCCTCCCTTCCCACTGTCCAGGGCCCCAAACACCCCTTCCAGGCGAAACAGCGATTTACTTGTACTTCTTGCAATCTAGTATTACTGTATTCGTGGCTCACGATGCGGTCTCCTCTACATTGGGGGAGACCAAACGCAGATTGGGCGACCGCTTTGCGGAACACCTCCGTTCAGTCCGTAAGGGGGACCCCGAGCTTCCGGTCGCCTGTCACTTTAATTCACCGCTTCACTCCCGCTCTGACCTCACCGTCTGTGGCCTCTGACACTGTTCCAATGAAGCTCAGTGTAAGCTCGAGGAACAGCACCTCATCTTCTGATTAGGCACTTTACAGCCTTCTGGACCCAACATCGAGTTCAGCAATTTCAGATCATAACCTCGGCCCCTATTATATTTATATATTTTTTTTATCCACACTTTTTTCTTCTCCCCCACATGGCAGCTGTCTTTCACTCTGCCAGCGCAATTCACACTCCATCTCGAGCCACCCTTTGTTTCTGAACCTGTCCCATTACCATCTCCTCTTGCCTTGAATATCTCTTCATGTCTCTTAATCTCTCCTGCCTTCTATCCTATCACAGACCTTCCCTTTTGTCCTTTCCCAGCCCCTACACTTGCTTAATAATCTGTTCCATTTCCTGTTTCTTTCCAGTTCTGACGAAAGGTCATCGACCTGAAACGTTAACTCTGTTTCTCTCTTCACAGATGCTGCCTGACCTGCTGAGTATCTCCAGCAGTTTCTGTATTTATATTATATAAAGTATATCCTTCCTTAGATAAGGAGACCAGAACTGTGCACAGTACTCCCGGTGTGGTCTCACCAAGGCCCTGTACAATTGGAGCAAGACTTCCTCACTCTTATACTCCAACCCCCTTGCAATAAAGGCCAACATGCCATTTGCCTTCCTTATTGCTTGCTGTACCTGCATACTAGGTTTCTGTGTTTCCTGTACAATCGCAGACACCCACACACAGACAGACAGACACACACAGCAGGAAAGTCCCAGGCTCCGTCCTCGGCCTAGTGCTGAGCGAGCCAATCTCACCCGCTGTGGTACCGAGACACACACCAGGAAAGTCCCAGGCTCCATCCTCGGCCTAGTACTGAGCGAGCCAATCTCACCCGCTGTGGTACCGAGACACACACCAGGAAAGTCCCAGGCTTCGTCCTCGGCCTAGTGCTGAGCGAGCCAATCTCACCCGCTGTGGTACCGACACACACACACACACCAGGAAAGTCCCAGGCTCCGTCTTCGGCCTAGTGCTGAGCGAGCCAATCTCTCACCCGCTGTGGTACCGAGCCCCATCCACACACAGCGCGGGCTCCCTCCCCCAGCCTGTAAGAGATGGGGAAAGGGGGGCTGTAAACAGATCGGGTGGGGGTACGGCCTCACGGGGCGGATGGACTGCACAGTGCGTCACTGACCCGGGAGGGGCCCAGGATCCCTTCCACAGTCTACATCAGCCCATCTCCGATTTAAAATTAACAATTGACCCCCCCCAGCATCAATGGTGGTTTGCGGAAGAGAGTTCCAAACTTCTACCAACCCTTTGTGTGTCGAAGTGTTTCCGAACTTCACTCCTGAAAGGTCTGGCTCTAATTTTTAGACTATGCTCCCCTAGTCCTAGACTCCCCGACCAGCGGAAACAGTTTCTCTCTATCCACCCAATCAGTTCCCCTTAATATCTTGAAAACGTAATGGCAAGAAACTGGAAAGTACTGAAGTACAAAGGGATCTGGGGGTCCTGGTGCACCAAACTCAAAAAGGTTAGTATACAGGTGCAGCAAGTGATTAAGAAGGCCAATGGAATGTTGGCTTTCATTGCTAGGGGGATAGAATATAAAAATAGGGAGGTATTGCTTCAGTTGTACAAGGTATTGGTGAGACCGCACCTGGAATACTGCATACAGTTTTGGTGTCCATACTTAAGAAAGGACATACTTGCTCTCGAGTCAGTACAAAGAAGGTTCACTCGGTTAATCCCGGGGATGAGGGGGTGGACATATGAGGAGAGGTGGAGTAGATTGGGACTCTACTCATTGGAGTTCAGAAGAATGAGAGGCGATCTTATTGAAACATAAGATTGTGAAGGGGCTTGATCAGGTGGATGTGGTGAGGATGTTCCCAATGATGGGTGAAACTAGAACTAGGGGGCATAGTCTTAGAATAAGGGGCTGCTCTTTCAAAACTGAGATGAGGAGAAACTTCTTCACTCAGAGGGTGGTAGGTCTGTGGAATTTGCTGCCCCAGAAAGCTATGGAAGCTACATCATCAAATAAATTTAAAACAGAAATAGATAGTTTCTTAGAAGTAAAGGGAATTAGGGGTTACGGGGAGCGGGCAGGAAATCGGACATGAGTCTAGGTTCGGAATGGTCATGGCCCTGTGGGTAACGGAGCGGGCCCAGGGGCCGTGTAGCCTGGTTCTGCTCCTACTTCTTGTGTTCGAATTATGTGTTAGATTTCAGGAGGTTGTTCTATTCCTGTTTCTGGCTGGGGTGGAGATCACCTTTTACAGAAGGTAAGTTCTGTAGAAAATATAGGGACAGTGATCTCCTGGACGAGTTTCGATCGCCTAGATGGGTCGGAGAGGAATTTCCCAGATTTTTTTCTCCCAAATTGGCCATTGGGTTTTTTTATCTGGTTTTTCGCCTCTCCCGGGAGATCACATGGGTTCGGGTGGATGCAGAGTGACAGTAGATTTGAGGTTAGGATCAGATCAGCCATGATCTTATTGAATGGTGGAGCAGGCTCGAGGGGCCGATTGGCCTACTCCTGCTCCTATTTCTTATGTTCTTATGATCAGATCACCCCATAACCTGTGAGCGTGTGTGTGTGTGTGTGTGTGTGTGTGTGTGTGTGTGTGTGTGTGTGTGTGTGTGTATGTGTGTGTGGAGTGTGAGTGAGAGAGTGTGAGTGAGCGCGCGCGCGAGAGAGGGCGCAAGGGCGAGTGTGTGTGAAAGTGAGTGTGAGCGTGTGCGTGTAAGAGTGTGTAGGCTTGCGTGAGCGAGTGCGTGCGAGAGCGAGTGCGTGAACACCAAGCGAGGACAGGACCGGTCCGGACTCTTGATGCCCTTCATGGTCGAATATCCCGTTGATGCTGGACGCCTTGGCTCACACGCCATCATGGGGGCCAATCGGGGCGAAATACTCGGGGGTCCCGAAACCTCAGTGAGGAGACGGTGCCCCCGAGAGGAGCAGGGGAGGAAGTGAGCGGGCAGAGAAATCGATACAGGTCAGGCAGAGACGCAGAGTTTGGTCTCGACTAGTTCTATCACCACACAAACTGGTCTTTCGAGTTTATCGTCAATCACGGAATCAGCTACAAGCCTTCAGCACACAATCTGCAGACCCAGGGACCGCTGCTGTGTGATTACAGCAACACTCAGTACCTCCCCTACGCCACACAATGGGGCAGAGAAAGAGGATTAATAACTCGCCGTGATAGGGTTACACTGTAACACAAACCTTCCCCGTGCACAATCTATAGCCCACACTCCATCCCGGCCTGTGTTGGTCGATCTCACTCCCGGTGTGGTACAGAGCCCCACACAGAAGGTGGGGTTGGGGGATATGGGGAGAAGGTGGGTGGGAGGGGTTGGGGGATATGGGGAGAAGGTGGGGTTGGGGGATATGGGGAGAAGGTGGGTAGGTGGGGTTGGGGGATATGGGGAGAAGGTGGGTGGGTGGGGTTGGGGATATGGGGAGAAGGTGGGTAGGTGGGGTTGGGGGATATGGGGAGAAGGTGGGTAGGTGAGGTTGGGGGATATGGGGAGAAGGTGGGGTTGGGGGATATGGGGAGAAGGTGGGTGGGTGGGGTTGGGGATATGGGGAGAAGGTGGGTAGGTGGGGTTGGGGATATGGGGAGAAGGTGGGTAGGTGGTGTTGGGGGATATGGGGAGAAGGTGGGGTTGGGGGATATGGGGAGAAGGTGGGTCGGTGGGGTTGGGGGATATGGGGAGAAGGTGGGTAGGTGGGGTTGAGGGATGGGGAGAAGGTGGTTAGGTTGGGTTTTGGGATATGGGGAGAAGGTGGGATTGAGGGATACGGGGAGAAGGTGGGGTTGGTCTGTGAATATGGGGCAGGTGTTTCTGGGACCTAATGCCCTAATCCTGATCTTAAAACTACTTCCGCGGAGACATGGCACTATACAGCTTGCATGCCGGATAATCGCTTCCCTTAGCCCTCGGGGCCCAGGCAGCTGAAGGCACGGCCGCTAATGGTGGAGCAATTAAAATCGGGGGGATGCGCGAGAGGCCGGAATTGGAGGAGCGCAGAGATCTCGGCGGGTTATAGGGGCTGGTGGAGGTTACAGAGATAGGAAGGGTTGTAGGGGGCTGGAGGAGGTTACAGAGATAGGGAGGGTTGTAGGGGCTGGAAGAGGTTACAGAGATAGGGAGGGTTGTAGGGGCTGGAGGAGGTTACAGAGATAGGGAGGGTTGTAGGGGCTGGAGGAGGTTACAGAGATAGGGAGGGTTGTAGGGGCTGGAGGAGGTTACAGAGATAGGGAGGGTTGTAGGGGCTGGAGGAGGTTACAGAGATAGGAAGGGTTGTAGGGGGCTGGAGGAGGTTACAGAGAGAGGGTTGTAGGGGCTGGAGGAGGTTACAGAGATAGGGAGGGGTGTAGGGGCTGGAAGAGGTTACAGAGATAGGGAGGGTTGTAGGGGCTGGAGGAGGTTACAGAGATAGGGAGGGTTGTAGGGGGCTGGAGGAGGTTACAGAGATAGGAAGGGTTGTAGGGGGCTGGAGGAGGTTACAGAGATAGGGAGGGTTGTAGGGGCTGGAGGAGGTTACAGAGATAGGGAGGGGTGTAGGGGGCTGGAGGAGGTTACAGAGATAGGGAGGGTTGTAGGGGCTGGAGGAGGTTACAGAGATAGGGAGGGTTGTAGGGGGCTGGAGGAGGTTACAGAGATAGGAAGGGTTGTAGGGGGCTGGAGGAGGTTACAGAGATAGGGAGGGTTGTAGGGACTGGAGGAGGTTACAGAGATAGGGAGGGTTGTAGGGGCTGGAGGAGGTTACAGAGATAGGGAGGGTTGTAGGGGCTGGAGGAGGTTACAGAGATAGGGAGGGTTGTCGGGGCTGGAGGAGGTTACAGAGATAGGGAGGGTTGTAGGGCTGGAGGAGGTTACAGAGATAGGGAGGGGTGTAGGGGGCTGGAGGAGGTTACAGAGATAGGGAGGGTTGTCGGGGCTGGAGGAGGTTACAGAGATAGGGAGGGTTGTAGGGGCTGGAGGAGGTTACAGAGATAGGGAGGGTTGTAGGGGCTGGAGGAGGTTACAGAGATAGGGAGGGTTGTAGGGGCTGGAGGAGGTTACAGAGATAGGGAGGGGTGTAGGGGCTGGAGGAGGTTACAGAGATAGGGAGGGTTGTAGGGGGCTGGAGGAGGTTACAGAGATAGGGAGGGGTGTAGGGGCTGGAGGAGGTTACAGAGATAGGGAGGGGTGTAGGGGCTGGAGGATTTGATGACGGGATGAGAATCTGCGGTTTGTAGGGAACAAGGGATGTCAGACAGAGAGAGAACGCGTCAGCGGTTGAGAAACACCTACAGGTGACTCAACACCTGGACGTAATGTTTAGTCAATGCAGGTTGGTTGACTCACTCACACACCTGTGTCACACCCATATCAGAGTGATCGAGCTCGTAACAAGGCTGTAATCCTGCTCTCAGACTCCGCTCTCACAGGACCATTCCGCTTCTGGCTCTTCCCGACACACGGGAGGAACGGGATGTCCTACTGCGCGACCCCCCCCCCCCCCCCACATACACACACACACAGACAGCAGGAAGGGGACCAGGCTCCATCCCACCGCCCTCCCATCAGTGGAAGGAGCATGCACGTGCAGGCAATAATAATGAAGCAGTCCGTGCCCGCACGCAACAAGACCTGGACGACGTTCAGGCTTGGGCTGGTAAGTGGCAGGTAACATTCGCGCCACACAAGTGCCAGGCAATGACTATCTCCAACAAGCGAGAGTCTAACCACCGCCCGTTGGCATTCAACGGCATTACCATCACCAAATCTCCCACCATCAACATCCTGGGGGGTCACCATTGACCAGAAACTTAACTGGACCAGCCACATAAATACTGTGGCAACAAGAGCAGGTCAGAGGCTGGGTATTCTGCGGCGAGTGTCTCACCTCCTGACTCCCCAAAGCCTTTCCACCGTCTACAAGGCACAAGTCAGGAGTGTGATGGAATACTCTCCACTTGCCTGGATGAGTGCAACTCCAACAACATTCAAGAAGCTCAACACCATCCAGGACAAAGCAGCCCGTTTGATTGGCACCCCATCCACCACCTTAAACATTCACTCCCTCCACCACCGGCGCACCGTGGCTGCAGTGTGTACCATCTACAAGATGCACTGCAGCAACTCGCCAAGGCTTCTTCGGCAGCACCTCCCAAACCCGCGACCTCTTCCACCTAGAAGGACAAGGGCAGCAGGCGCATGGGAACACCACCACCTCCAAGTTCTCCTCCAAGTCACACACACCATCCTGACTTAGAAATATAATCGGCCGATCCTTCATCGTCGCTGGGTCAAAATCCTGGAACTCCCTCCCTAACAGCACTGTGGGAGCACCTTCACCACACGGACTGCAGCGGTTCAAGAAGGCGGCTCACCACCACCTTCTCAAGGGGCGACTAGGGATGGGCAATAAATGCTGGCCCTGCCAGCGACGCCCACATCCCATATACGAATTTTTTTTTAAAGGGACGGATCGAGCGCGCCATATATATATGTATATTTATATATGATCTGGACGAGGGAGCTAGATGTAATATCTCCAAGTTTGCAGACGACACAAAGCTGGGTGGGCGTGTGTGCTGTGAGGAGGATGCCGAGAAACTCCAGTATGATTTGGACAGGTTGGGTGATTGGGCAGAAGCATGGCAGATGCAATATAACGTGGATAAATGCGAGGTTATCCACTTTGGTGTCAAAAACAGGAAGGCAGATTATTATCTGAACGGCAATAGATTGGGAGAAGGGGAAGTGCAACGAGACCTGGGTGTCCTTGTGCACCAGTCGCTGAAGGTAAGCATGCAGGTGCAGCAGGCGGTTAAGAAGGTAAATGGTATGTTGGCCTTCGTAGCGAGAGGGTTTGAGTACAGGAACAAGGATGTCTTGCTGCAGTTGTACAGGGCCTTGGTGAGACCACATCTCGAGTATTGTGTGCAGTTTTGGTCGCCTTATCTGAGGAAGGATGTTCTTGCCATGGAGGGAGTGCAGCGAAGATTCACCAGGCTGATACCTGATGGCAGGGATGACGTATGAGGAGAGATTGGGTCGATTGGGCTTGTACTCGCTGGAGTTTAGAAGAATGAGAGGGGATCTCATTGAAACTTATAAAATTCTAACAGGACTGGACAGACTAGATGCAGGAAGGATGTTCCCGATGGCGGGGGAGTCCAGAACCAGGGGTCACAGTCTAAGGATAAGGGGTAAGCCATTTAGGACTGAGATGAGGAGGAATTTCTTCACCCAGAGAGTGGTGAACCTGTGGAATTTTCTACTACACAAGACAGTTGAGGCCAATTCATTAAATATATTCAAGAAGGAGTTAGATATATTTCTTAACACTAAAGGGATCAAGGGATATGGGGAGAAGGCAGGGACAGGGTACTGAATTTGGATGATCAGCCATGATCGCATTGAATGGCGGAGCAGGCTCGAGGGGCCAAATGGCCGACTCCTGCTCCTATCTTCTATGTTTCTATGACCCTGATCTGGTCGCTGTGTGCGGGAGCTTGCTGTGCGCAAATTAGCTGCCGCTTTTCCGACACTGCGACGGCGCCGTTATTGCGTCCCCAGACGCAGAGGTCAGGGTCCGCAGCGCCCGCGATCGGCACTCCGTGACTGGCTGGCCGATCGATTCACGGGACCCAAAAACCGTTTCCCCCTCTCGAATACAGAAGGAAACCGAACTCCGAGTGACGCCGCTCCAGGCACACTCATACACAATCAGCAACCCTCCCTCCCCCCCAGTTACAATCTGACCTTCGCTCGCACCAGCTTCCGCAAGACAAGGGAAACAGGATAAAATAAAACAGCCTCGACTTCAATAAAGGCACAAACCGCAAGCCCATCGAGCATAAAAACAGGAACATCACTTAATCGCCCGAGAGTGACCTCGGAACAGCACAGTGGGATTTAAACCGTACGCACAGACCCCACTCGGTGAGACAGACAGAGAGACATCCCCACATAGTATCGGCCTTCAACCACCACTCCCCATCCAGGTATTGGGAGGACGACCTGTCTAAACCCCATTCCCCATTCCCCCGTGCCTGGATAAACCCCCGTCCAACAAACGAGAGCTGGGAGAAGGGTCACTCTGTATTAAATGCTTCACACTCCAACCCCCTGCCAACTGTACCAGCAGGTCAATAAAGCAAGACTTGCCTTTCTCCAGCGCCTGTCGCCACCTCAGGACGTCCCAAAGCGCTTTACAGCCAATGAAGTACTTTTTTTTGAAGTGTGGTCACTGTTGTAATGTAGGAAACGCGGTAGCTGATTTGCGCACAGCAAGCTCCCACAAACAGCAATGAGATAAATGACCGGATCATCTGTTTTAGTGATGTTGGTTGAGGGATAAATATTGGCCCCAGGACACTGGGGAGAACTCCCCCCCTGCTCTTCATCGAAATGGTAGCCATGGCATCTTTTACGTCCACCTGAGAGGGCAGACGGGGCCTCGGTTTAACGTCTCATCCGAAAGACGGCATCTCCGACAGTGCGGCGCTCCCTCAGTACTGCCCCTCCGACAGTGCGGTGCTCCCTCAGTACTGCCCCTCCGACAGTGCGGCGCTCCCTCAGTACTGCCCCTCCGACAGTGCGGCGCTCCCTCAGTACTGCCCCTCCGACAGTGCGGCGCTCCCTCAGTACTGTCCCTCCGACAGTGCGGCGCTCCCTCAGTACCGCCCCCCCGACAGTGCGGTGCTCCCTCAGTACTGCCCCTCCGACAGTGCGGCGCTCCCTCAGTACTGCCGCTCCGACAGTGCAGCGCTCCCTCAGTACTGCCCCTCCAGGGAGTGTCGGCCTGGATTATGGGGCTCACATCTGTGGAGTGGGGGCTCAAATCCACGACCCTCAGACTCAGAGACGAGAGAGAGAGTGCCCTACCCACCAAGTGACGGCTGACACGGGTCGGAAGGGAGGTTTGGAGACGCAGACACCAACAGGACAAGGGAGCGGGTGGGAGAGAGGATCGAAACACTCCAGAAATCCTGGTTTCAATTTTGGGGATTGAAATCAGGAACTCAGGAAATAAACAGGGAGAGACGGGCAGGAATCAGAGACACAATGCTAAGTTCGACAGACAATAAGAGTAATTTTAGCAGCAGGCAAGGGGGGGCAAAATAATAAATATCCACCCCCCTCCGCCCCGGCCCCACAAACATAAACAAAGCACAGACCCCCCCCCCCCCCCCCGCCTCCAGCCATCTACCCCACACTTCACTCAAAACACACACAACTTCCTCCCAGTTTAAATCGATCAACTTCTGTCTGTCCCCGGTTCTATTCCTGATTTCAGGACTAGTTACAATCTCTCCGGACTGAAATCCGGAGACAATCCCCGAAGATGGGTTGGGGGGGGGGGGGGGGGGGCAAGGAAAACACCCGGGTGATTTATCTTTAAATAAATCCCCGGGTCCCAATGACGGCGTTTACGGCCAGTTTTTAAACACCCTGGCATTTTTAAACACCCGATTCCCAGGATTTTTAAACACCCGATCCTGGGATTTTTAAACACCTGATCCCCGGGATTTTTAAACACCCGATCCCCGGGATTTTTGAACTCTCAGGTCTCCGGCTTTTTAAACACTCAAATCCTAGGATCTTAAACACTCAATCCCCAGGATTTTTAAGCGAGCGAGCCCCTGGATATTAAAACACCCGCTTCCCGGGATTTTAAAAACACCACATCTGTGGGACTTGTAAACGTCCAAATCCCCGGGATTTTTAAATACCCAATCCTGGATCTATTCCGGAGAATTTTTAATCCCCGGTTCCCCCCCTCAATCCCGATCCAGCTCCCGGGATCTTACGCGACGCGCCCAGATCCAGGGGGATTTTGTTTAGTTACAAGTCTTGGGATCTGGTCTCGCCCTGGATTCCCCCAGGAACTTTTAAACCCACCCCCACTCTGGATTGTTGGGGATTTTGACCTGAGATCTCAGGGGATTTTACACCTGGGTTTCTGGGGATCTTTACCCGAATCCCTGGGAATTTTTTTTTTTAAGACCCCGATTACTGGGGATTTTGACCCCAGATTCCGGGGAGGTTTTTTTTCCCCCCAATCCCTGGATCCCTAGGGATCGTTACACCCCCAGGATTCTGGGGGGAATTTTCACTCCTAGTTACCGGGGATTTTGATGCTAAATTGCAGGGATTTTGATCCTAAATCCTGGGAATTTTGACCCTGAATACTAGGGATTTTTTTTTTTTTTTTTTTAACAATCCCTGGGATTTGTCCTTGCCCAGAATCCCTGGGATTTAAACCCTGGATTCCCTGGGAATTTTTAACCCAGATCCTGGCGATGTTGACCCTAAATCCTGGGGGATATTATTTTTTTGCAATTCCTGGGATATTCAAAAACCCCGCATTCCCGGGGATTTAAACCCACAGATCCCAGGAATAATTCCACCCCGGATTCCGCAGATGTTTTTCCAAGTCTTCCTTCTCCCTCCTGGGGGGGGGGGGGACATTTAAACCCCGAATTATCAGG
The DNA here is from genome assembly GCF_052327205.1 of Somniosus microcephalus. Classification (NCBI taxonomy): domain Eukaryota; kingdom Metazoa; phylum Chordata; class Chondrichthyes; order Squaliformes; family Somniosidae; genus Somniosus; species Somniosus microcephalus. Next base: position 37,639,604 of record NC_141019.1, on the reverse strand, counting down.
CATTTAAACCCCAGGGAAGGCGGGGACTGACATTAAATTGCTGGGAGTTTAAACCCCAGATTCCGGTGGATAATTGGGAGGTTCCCCAGTCTCTGTCGCCTTCTCTGTGTCTCTCTCTCTGTTTTCTTTCTCTCTTTCTCTCCCCCCTTCCTTCCCTCCTTCTCTCTCTCCTTCCTTCCTTCCCTCCTTCTCTCTCTCTCTCTCTCTCTTTCTCGCTCTCTCTCTTTCTCTCTCTCCCTCCCTCTTTCTCTCATTCTCTCTCTCCTTCCCTCCCTCCGCCTTTTACCTTCCGACAGTTCCAGCTCCAATTCGGCCAGCTGGTCCCGCACGGCCCGAGGCAGAGCGACCATGTCCACAGCCCGGTCCGCCATCCCCAAAGCAAACAAAAAATTAAAAAATAAACCGACAGAGCAAAAAAAATCAATTAAACCCAAGGCTCGCGCTCCGCAGATCCGGCACAGGAGAGAAATGCAAACTGGCTCCCCATGTTCCGGGCTCCACATCATGTGATGGGCTGGATCACAGAGACAGACAGAACGAAACCCCGCCTGTAAAACTAGAGAACACAGAGACAGAGCGAAACTCCGCCTGCAGAATCAGAGACAGACAGACAGAGTGAAACCCCGCCTGTAAAACTAGAGAATACAGAGACAGAGCGAAACCCCGCCTGCAGAATCAGAGACAGACAGACAGAGCGAAACCTCGCCTGCAGAATCAGAGACAGACAGAGAGACAGACAGACAGAGCGAAACCCCGCCTGTAAAACTAGAGAACACAGAGACAGAGCGAAACTCCGCCTGCAGAATCAGAGACAGACAGACAGAGTGAAACCCCGCCTGTAAAACTAGAGAATACAGAGACAGAGCGAAACCCCGCCTGCAGAATCAGAGACAGACAGAGAGACAGACAGACAGAGCGAAACCCCGCCTGCAGAATCAGAGACAGACAGAGAGACAGACAGACAGAGCGAAATTCCGCCTGCAGAATCAGAGACAGACAGAGAGACAGACAGACAGAGCGAAACTCCACCTGCAGAATCAGAGACAGACATAGAGACAGACAGACAGAGCGAAACCCCGCCTGCAGAATCAGAGACAGACAGAGAGACAGACAGACAGAGCGAAACTCCGCCTGTAAAACTAGAGAACACAGAGCCAGAGCAAAACTCCGCCTGCAGAATCAGAGAACACAGAGAGACAGAGCGAAACCCCGCCTGTAAAACTAGAGAACAGAGTCAGAGCGAAACTCCGCCTGCAGAATCAGAAAATACAGACAGAGAGACAGACAGACAGAGCGAAACCCCGCCTGCAGAATCAGAGAATACAGACAGAGAGACAGACAGACAGAGCGAAACCCCGCCTGCAGAATCAGAGACAGACAGAGAGACAGACAGACAGAGCGAAACCCCGCCTGCAGAATCAGAGACAGACAGAAAGACAGACAGACAGAGCGAAACCCCGCCTGCAGAATCAGAGAATACAGACAGAGAGACAGACAGACAGAGCGAAACCCCACCTGCAGAATCAGAGAACACAGAGAGACAGACAGACAGAGCGAAACCCCGCCTGCAGAATCAGAGACAGACAGAGAGACAGACAGACAGAGCGAAACCCCGCCTGCAGAATCAGAGACAGACAGAAAGACAGACAGACAGAGCGAAACCCCGCCTGCAGAATCAGAGAATACAGACAGAGAGACAGACAGACAGAGCGAAACCCCACCTGCAGAATCAGAGAACACAGAGAGACAGACAGACAGAGCGAAACCCCGCCTGCAGAATCAGAGACAGACAGAGAGACAGACAGACAGAGTGAAACCCCGCCTGCAGAATCAGAGAATACAGACAGAGAGACAGACAGACAGAGCGAAACTCCGCCTGTAAAACTAGAGAATACAGAGACAGAGCGAAACTCCGCCTGCAGAATCAGAGACAGACAGAGAGACAGACAGAGCAAAACTCCACCTGCAGAATCAGAGAATACAGACAGAGAGACAGACAGACAGAGCGAAACTCCGCCTGTAAAACTAGAGAATACAGAGACAGAGCGAAACTCCGCCTGCAGAATCAGAGACAGACAGAGAGACAGACAGAGCGAAACTCCGCCTGTAAAACTAGAGAACACAGAGACAGAGCGAAACGCCGCCTGCAGAATCAGAGAACACAGACAGACAGAGCGAAACCCTGCCTGCAGAATCAGAGAATACAGACAGAGAGACAGACAGAGCGAAACCCCGCCTGTAAAACTAGAGAACACAGAGACAGAGCGAAACCCCGCCTGCAGAATCAGAGAATACAGACAGAGCGAAACCCCGCCTGCAGAATCAGAGAATACAGACAGAGAGACAGACAGCAAAACCCCGCCTGTAAAACTAGAGAACACAGAGACAGAGCGAAATCCCGCCTGCAGAATCAGAGAGAGAGACAGACAGACAGAGCGAAACCCCGCCTGCAGAATCAGAGAATACAGACAGAGAGACAGACAGAGCGAAACTCTGCCTGCAGAATCAGAGAATACAGACAGAGAGACAGACAGAGCGAAACTCCGCCTGTAAAACTAGAGAACACAGAGACAGAGCGAAACTCCGCCTGCAGAATCAGAGAATACAGACAGAGGAAAACCCCGCCTGTAAAACTAGAGAACACAGAGGCAGAGCGAAACTCCGCCTGCAGAATCAGAGAATACAGACAGAGACACAGACAGAGCGAAACTCCGCCTGCAGAATCAGAGAGACAGAGTGAAACCCCACCTGCAGAATCAGAGAATACAGAGAGCGAAACTCCGCCTGCAGAATCAGAGAGACAGACAGAGCGAAACTCCGCCTGCAGAATCAGAGAATACAGACAGCAAAACCCCGCTTGCAGAATCAGAGAGACAGACAGAGCAAAACCCCGCCTGCAGAATCAGAGAATACAGACAGAGCGAAACTCCGCCTGTAAAACTAGAGAACACAGAGACAGAGCGAAACTCCGCCTGCAGAATCAGAGAATACAGACAGAGCGAAACTCTGCCTGTAAAACTAGAGAACACAGAGACAGAGCGAAACTCCGCCTGCAGAATCAGAGAGACAGACAGCAAAACCCCGCCTGTAAAACTAGAGAACGCACAGAGACAGAGCGAAACCCCGCCTGCAGAATCAGAGAGACAGACAGAGCGAAACCCCGCCTGCAGAATCAGAGACAGACAGAGCAAACCCCCGCCTGTAAAACTAGAGAACACAGACAGCAAAACCCCGCCTGCAGAATCAGAGAGACAGACAGCAAAACCCCGCCTGTAAAACTAGAGAACACAGAGAGACAGAGCGAAACCCCGCCTGCAGAATCAGAGAGACAGACAGCAAAACCCGGCCTGTAAAACTAGAGAACACAGAGAGACAGAGCAAAACTCCGCCTGCAGAATCAGAGAGACAGACAGAGCGAAACTCCGCCTGCAGAATCAGAGAGACAGACAGCAAAACTCTGCCTGTAAAACTAGAGAACACAGAGACAGAGCAAAACTCCGCCTGCAGAATCAGAGAGACAGACAGCAAAACCCCGCCTGTAAAACTAGAGAACACAGAGACAGACAGACCAAAACTCCGCCTGCAGAATCAGAGAGACAGACAGAGTGAAACCCCGCCTGCAGAATCAGAGAATACAGACAGAGCGGAACCCCGCCTGCAGAATCAGAGACAGACAGAGCGAAACTCCACCTGCAGAATCAGAGAATACAGAGAGAGCGAAACCCCACCTGCAGAATCAGAGACAGAGAGACAGACAGAGCGAAACTCCGCCTGCAAAACTAAAGAACACAGCGACAGAGCAAAACCCCGCCTGCAGAATCAGAGAGACAGACAGAGCGAAACTCCGCCTGCAAAATCAGAGAGACAGACAGCAAAACCCCGCCTGCATAACTAGAGAATACAGAGTCAGAGCGAAACTCCGCCTGCAGAATCAGAGACAGACAGAGAGACAGACAGACAGAGCGAAACTCCGCCTGTAAAACTAGAGAATACAGAGACAGAGCGAAACTCCGCCTGCAGAATCAGAGACAGACAGAGAGACAGACAGGGCAAAACTCCACCTGCAGAATCAGAGAATACAGACAGAGAGACAGACAGACAGCGCAAAACTCCGCCTGTAAAACTAGAGAATACAGAGACAGAGCGAAACTCCGCCTGCAGAATCAGAGACAGACAGAGAGACAGACAAAGCGAAACCCCGCCTGCAGAATCGGAGAATACAGAGACAGAGCGAAACTCCGCCTGCAGAATCAGAGACAGACAGAGAGACAGATAGAGCGAAACCCCGCCCGTAAAACTAGAGAACACAGAGACAGAGCGAAACTCTGCCTGCAGAATAAGAGAATACAGACAGAGCGAAACTCCGCCTGTAAAACTAGAGAACACAGAGACAGAGTGAAACCCCGCCTTCAGAATCAGAGAATACAGACAGAGAGACAGACAGAGCGAAACCCCGCCTGCAGAATCAGAGAGACAGACAGAGAGACAGACAGAGCGAAACTCCGCCTGCAGAATCAGAGAATACAGACAGAGCGAAACCCCGCCTGTAAAACTAGAGGACACAGAGACAGAGCAAAACTCCGCCTGCAGAATCAGAGAATACAGACAGAGTGAAACCCCGCCTGTAAAACTAGAGAACACAGAGACAGAGCGAAACTCCGCCTGCAGAATCAGAGAGACAGACAGAGAGACAGACAGAGCGAAACTCCGCCTGCAGAATCAGAGAATACAGACAGAGCGAAACCCCGCCTGTAAAACTAGAGGACACAGAGACAGAGCGAAACTCCGCCTGCAGAATCAGAGAATACAGACAGAGCGAAACCCCGCCTGTAAAACTAGAGGACACAGAGACAGAGCAAAACTCCGCCTGCAGAATCAGAGAATACAGACAGAGTGAAACCCCGCCTGTAAAACTAGAGAACACAGAGACAGAGCGAAACTCCGCCTGCAGAATCAGAGAGACAGACAGAGAGACAGACAGAGCGAAACTCCGCCTGCAGAATCAGAGAATACAGACAGAGCGAAACCCCGCCTGTAAAACTAGAGGACACAGAGACAGAGCGAAACTCCGCCTGCAGAATCAGAGAATACAGACAGAGTGAAACCCCGCCTGTAAAACTAGAGAACACAGAGACAGAGCGAAACTCCGCCTGCAGAATCAGAGAATACAGAGACAGACAGACAGAGCAAAACCCCGCCTGCAGAATCAGAGAATACAGACAGAGAGACAGACAGACAGAGCGAAACTCCGCCTGTAAAACTAGAGAACACAGAGACAGAGCAAAACTCCGCCTGCAGAATCAGAGACAGACAGAGCGAAACTCCGCCTACAGAATTAGAGAATACAGACAGAGAGACAGACAGACAGAGTGAAACCCCGCCTGCAGAATCAGAGAATACAGACAGAGAGACAGACAGACAGAGCGAAACCCTGCCTGCAGAATCAGAGAATACAGACAGAGAGACAGACAGACAGAGCGAAACTCCGCCTGCAGAATCAGAGAATACAGACAGCAAAACCCCGCTTGCAGAATCAGAGAGACAGACAGAGCAAAACCCCGCCTGCAGAATCAGAGAATACAGACAGAGCGAAACTCCGCCTGTAAAACTAGAGAACACAGAGACAGAGCGAAACTCCGCCTGCAGAATCAGAGAATACAGACAGAGCGAAACTCTGCCTGTAAAACTAGAGAACACAGAGACAGAGCGAAACTCCGCCTGCAGAATCAGAGAGACAGACAGCAAAACCCCGCCTGTAAAACTAGAGAACGCACAGAGACAGAGCGAAACCCCGCCTGCAGAATCAGAGAGACAGACAGAGCGAAACCCCGCCTGCAGAATCAGAGACAGACAGAGCAAACCCCCGCCTGTAAAACTAGAGAACACAGACAGCAAAACCCCGCCTGCAGAATCAGAGAGACAGACAGCAAAACCCCGCCTGTAAAACTAGAGAACACAGAGAGACAGAGCGAAACCCCGCCTGCAGAATCAGAGAGACAGACAGCAAAACCCGGCCTGTAAAACTAGAGAACACAGAGAGACAGAGCAAAACTCCGCCTGCAGAATCAGAGAGACAGACAGAGCGAAACTCCGCCTGCAGAATCAGAGAGACAGACAGCAAAACTCCGCCTGTAAAACTAGAGAACACAGAGACAGAGCAAAACTCCGCCTGCAGAATCAGAGAGACAGACAGCAAAACCCCGCCTGTAAAACTAGAGAACACAGAGACAGACAGACCAAAACTCCGCCTGCAGAATCAGAGAGACAGACAGAGTGAAACCCCGCCTGCAGAATCAGAGAATACAGACAGAGCGGAACCCCGCCTGCAGAATCAGAGACAGACAGAGCAAAACTCCACCTGCAGAATCAGAGAATACAGAGAGAGCGAAACCCCACCTGCAGAATCAGAGACAGAGAGACAGACAGAGCGAAACTCCGCCTGCAAAACTAAAGAACACAGCGACAGAGCAAAACCCCGCCTGCAGAATCAGAGAGACAGACAGAGCGAAACTCCGCCTGCAAAATCAGAGAGACAGACAGCAAAACCCCGCCTGCATAACTAGAGAATACAGAGTCAGAGCGAAACTCCGCCTGCAGAATCAGAGACAGACAGAGAGACAGACAGACAGAGCGAAACTCCGCCTGTAAAACTAGAGAATACAGAGACAGAGCGAAACTCCGCCTGCAGAATCAGAGACAGACAGGGCAAAACTCCACCTGCAGAATCAGAGAATACAGACAGAGAGACAGACAGACAGCGCGAAACTCCGCCTGTCAAACTAGAGAATACAGAGACAGAGCGAAACTCCGCCTGCAGAATCAGAGACAGACAGAGAGACAGACAAAGCGAAACCCCGCCTGCAGAATCGGAGAATACAGAGACAGAGCGAAACTCCGCCTGCAGAATCAGAGACAGACAGAGAGACAGACAGAGCGAAACCCCGCCCGTAAAACTAGAGAACACAGAGACAGAGCGAAACTCTGCCTGCAGAATAAGAGAATACAGACAGAGCGAAACTCCGCCTGTAAAACTAGAGAACACAGAGACAGAGCGAAACCCCGCCTTCAGAATCAGAGAATACAGACAGAGAGACAGACAGAGCGAAACCCCGCCTGCAGAATCAGAGAGACAGACAGAGAGACAGACAGAGCGAAACTCCGCCTGCAGAATCAGAGAATACAGACAGAGCGAAACCCCGCCTGTAAAACTAGAGGACACAGAGACAGAGCAAAACTCCGCCTGCAGAATCAGAGAATACAGACAGAGTGAAACCCCGCCTGTAAAACTAGAGAACACAGAGAGAGAGCGAAACTCCGCCTGCAGAATCAGAGAGACAGACAGAGAGACAGACAGAGCGAAACTCCGCCTGCAGAATCAGAGAATACAGACAGAGCGAAACCCCGCCTGTAAAACTAGAGGACACAGAGACAGAGCGAAACTCCGCCTGCAGAATCAGAGAATACAGACAGAGCGAAACCCCGCCTGTAAAACTAGAGGACACAGAGACAGAGCAAAACTCCGCCTGCAGAATCAGAGAATACAGACAGAGTGAAACCCCGCCTGTAAAACTAGAGAACACAGAGACAGAGCGAAACTCCGCCTGCAGAATCAGAGAGACAGACAGAGAGACAGACAGAGCGAAACTCCGCCTGCAGAATCAGAGAATACAGACAGAGCGAAACCCCGCCTGTAAAACTAGAGGACACAGAGACAGAGCGAAACTCCGCCTGCAGAATCAGAGAATACAGACAGAGTGAAACCCCGCCTGTAAAACTAGAGAACACAGAGACAGAGCGAAACTCCGCCTGCAGAATCAGAGAATACAGAGACAGACAGACAGAGCAAAACCCCGCCTGCAGAATCAGAGAATACAGACAGAGAGACAGACAGACAGAGCGAAACTCCGCCTGTAAAACTAGAGAACACAGAGACAGAGCAAAACTCCGCCTGCAGAATCAGAGACAGACAGAGCGAAACTCCGCCTACAGAATTAGAGAATACAGACAGAGAGACAGACAGACAGAGTGAAACCCCGCCTGCAGAATCAGAGAATACAGACAGAGAGACAGACAGACAGAGCGAAACCCTGCCTGCAGAATCAGAGAATACAGACAGAGAGACAGACAGACAGAGCGAAACTCCGCCTGCAGAATCAGAGAATACAGACAGCAAAACCCCGCTTGCAGAATCAGAGAGACAGACAGAGCAAAACCCCGCCTGCAGAATCAGAGAATACAGACAGAGCGAAACTCCGCCTGTAAAACTAGAGAACACAGAGACAGAGCGAAACTCCGCCTGCAGAATCAGAGAATACAGACAGAGCGAAACTCTGCCTGTAAAACTAGAGAACACAGAGACAGAGCGAAACTCCGCCTGCAGAATCAGAGAGACAGACAGCAAAACCCCGCCTGTAAAACTAGAGAACGCACAGAGACAGAGCGAAACCCCGCCTGCAGAATCAGAGAGACAGACAGAGTGAAACCCCGCCTGCAGAATCAGAGACAGACAGAGCAAACCCCCGCCTGTAAAACTAGAGAACACAGACAGCAAAACCCCGCCTGCAGAATCAGAGAGACAGACAGCAAAACCCCGCCTGTAAAACTAGAGAACACAGAGAGACAGAGCGAAACCCCGCCTGCAGAATCAGAGAGACAGACAGCAAAACCCGGCCTGTAAAACTAGAGAACACAGAGAGACAGAGCAAAACTCCGCCTGCAGAATCAGAGAGACAGACAGAGCGAAACTCCGCCTGCAGAATCAGAGAGACAGACAGCAAAACTCCGCCTGTAAAACTAGAGAACACAGAGACAGAGCAAAACTCCGCCTGCAGAATCAGAGAGACAGACAGCAAAACCCCGCCTGTAAAACTAGAGAACACAGAGACAGACAGACCAAAACTCCGCCTGCAGAATCAGAGAGACAGACAGAGTGAAACCCCGCCTGCAGAATCAGAGAATACAGACAGAGCGGAACCCCGCCTGCAGAATCAGAGACAGACAGAGCGAAACTCCACCTGCAGAATCAGAGAATACAGAGAGAGCGAAACCCCACCTGCAGAATCAGAGACAGAGAGACAGACAGAGCGAAACTCCGCCTGCAAAACTAAAGAACACAGCGACAGAGCAAAACCCCGCCTGCAGAATCAGAGAGACAGACAGAGCGAAACTCCGCCTGCAAAATCAGAGAGACAGACAGCAAAACCCCGCCTGCATAACTAGAGAATACAGAGTCAGAGCGAAACTCCGCCTGCAGAATCAGAGACAGACAGAGAGACAGACAGACAGAGCGAAACTCCGCCTGTAAAACTAGAGAATACAGAGACAGAGCGAAACTCCGCCTGCAGAATCAGAGACAGACAGGGCAAAACTCCACCTGCAGAATCAGAGAATACAGACAGAGAGACAGACAGACAGCGCGAAACTCCGCCTGTCAAACTAGAGAATACAGAGACAGAGCGAAACTCCGCCTGCAGAATAAGAGACAGACAGAGAGACAGACAGAGCGAAACCCCGCCCGTAAAACTAGAGAACACAGAGACAGAGCGAAACTCTGCCTGCAGAATAAGAGAATACAGACAGAGCGAAACTCCGCCTGTAAAACTAGAGAACACAGAGACAGAGCGAAACCCCGCCTTCAGAATCAGAGAATACAGACAGAGAGACAGACAGAGCGAAACCCCGCCTGCAGAATCAGAGAGACAGACAGAGAGACAGACAGAGCGAAACTCCGCCTGCAGAATCAGAGAATACAGACAGAGCGAAACCCCGCCTGTAAAACTAGAGGACACAGAGACAGAGCAAAACTCCGCCTGCAGAATCAGAGAATACAGACAGAGTGAAACCCCGCCTGTAAAACTAGAGAACACAGAGACAGAGCGAAACTCCGCCTGCAGAATCAGAGAGACAGACAGAGAGACAGACAGAGCGAAACTCCGCCTGCAGAATCAGAGAATACAGACAGAGCGAAACCCCGCCTGTAAAACTAGAGGACACAGAGACAGAGCGAAACTCCGCCTGCAGAATCAGAGAATACAGACAGAGTGAAACCCCGCCTGTAAAACTAGAGAACACAGAGACAGAGCGAAACTCCGCCTGCAGAATCAGAGAATACAGAGACAGACAGACAGAGCGAAACCCCGCCTGCAGAATCAGAGAATACAGACAGAGAGACAGACAGACAGAGCGAAACTCCGCCTGTAAAACTAGAGAACACAGAGACAGAGCAAAACTCCGCCTGCAGAATCAGAGACAGACAGAGCGAAACTCCGCCTACAGAATTAGAGAATACAGACAGAGAGACAGACAGACAGAGTGAAACCCCGCCTGCAGAATCAGAGAATACAGACAGAGAGACAGACAGACAGAGCGAAACCCTGCCTGCAGAATCAGAGAATACAGACAGAGAGACAGACAGACAGAGCGAAACTCCGCCTGCAGAATCAGAGAATACAGACAGAGAGACAGACAGACAGAGCGAAACTCCGCCTGCAGAATCAGAGAATACAGACAGAGAGACAGACAGACAGAGCGAAACCCCGCCTGCAGAATCAGAGAATACAGAGACAGAGCGAAACCCAGCCTGTAAAACTAGAGAACACAGAGACAGAGCGAAACTCCGCCTGCAGAATCAGAGACAGACAGAGAGACAGACAAAGCGAAACCCCGCCTGCAGAATCAGAGAATACACAGACAGAGCGAAACCCCGCCTGTAAAACTAGAGAACACAGAGAGAGAGCAAAACTCCGCCTACAGAATCAGAGAACACAGACAGAGCGAAACTCCGCCTGTAAAACTAGAGAACACAGAGACAGAGCGAAACGCCGCCTGCAGAATCAGAGAACACAGACAGACAGAGCGAAACCCTGCCTGCAGAATCAGAGAATACAGACAGAGAGACAGACAGAGCGAAACCCCGCCTGTAAAACTAGAGAACACAGAGACAGAGCGAAACCCCGCCTGCAGAATCAGAGAATACAGACAGAGCGAAACCCCGCCTGCAGAATCAGAGAATACAGACAGAGAGACAGACAGAGCGAAACTCTGCCTGCAGAATCAGAGAATACAGACAGAGAGACAGACAGAGCGAAACTCCACCTGTAAAACTAGAGAACACAGAGACAGAGCGAAACTCCGCCTGCAGAATCAGAGAATACAGAGACAGAGTGAAACTCCGCCTGTAAAACTAGAGAACACAGAGACAGAGCGAAACCCCGCCTGCAGAATCAGAGAATACAGACAGAGCGAAACTCCGCCTGCAGAATCAGAGAATACAGACAGAGGAAAACCCCGCCTGTAAAACTAGAGAACACAGAGGCAGAGCGAAACTCCGCCTGCAGAATCAGAGAATGCAGACAGAGACACAGACAGAGCGAAACTCCGCCTGCAGAATCAGAGAATACAGACAGAGTGAAACCCCGCCTGTAAAACTAGAGAACACAGAGACAGAGCGAAACTCCGCCTGCAGAATCAGAGAATACAGAGACAGACAGACAGAGCGAAACCCCGCCTGCAGAATCAGAGAATACAGACAGAGAGACAGACAGACAGAGCGAAACTCCGCCTGTAAAACTAGAGAACACAGAGACAGAGCAAAACTCCGCCTGCAGAATCAGAGACAGACAGAGCGAAACTCCGCCTACAGAATTAGAGAATACAGACAGAGAGACAGACAGACAGAGTGAAACCCCGCCTGCAGAATCAGAGAATACAGACAGAGAGACAGACAGACAGAGCGAAACTCCGCCTGCAGAATCAGAGAATACAGACAGAGAGACAGACAGACAGAGCGAAACTCCGCCTGCAGAATCAGAGAATACAGACAGAGAGACAGACAGACAGAGCGAAACCCCGCCTGCAGAATCAGAGAATACAGAGACAGAGCGAAACCCAGCCTGTAAAACTAGAGAACACAGAGACAGAGCGAAACTCCGCCTGCAGAATCAGAGACAGACAGAGAGACAGACAAAGCGAAACCACGCCTGCAGAATCAGAGAATACACAGACAGAGCGAAACCCCGCCTGTAAAACTAGAGAACACAGAGAGAGAGCAAAACTCCGCCTACAGAATCAGAGAACACAGACAGAGCGAAACTCCGCCTGTAAAACTAGAGAACACAGAGACAGAGCGAAACGCCGCCTGCAGAATCAGAGAACACAGACAGACAGAGCGAAACCCTGCCTGCAGAATCAGAGAATACAGACAGAGAGACAGACAGAGCGAGACCCCAGCTGTAAAACTAGAGAACACAGAGACAGAGCGAAACCCCGCCTGCAGAATCAGAGAATACAGACAGAGCGAAACCCCGCCTGCAGAATCAGAGAATACAGACAGAGCGAAACTCTGCCTGCAGAATCAGAGAATACAGACAGAGAGACAGACAGAGCGAAACTCCGCCTGTAAAACTAGAGAACACAGAGACAGAGCGAAACTCCGCCTGCAGAATCAGAGAATACAGAGACAGAGTGAAACTCCGCCTGTAAAACTAGAGAACACAGAGACAGAGCGAAACCCCGCCTGCAGAATCAGAGAATACAGACAGAGCGAAACTCCGCCTGCAGAATCAGAGAATACAGACAGAGGAAAACCCCGCCTGTAAAACTAGAGAACACAGAGGCAGAGCGAAACTCCGCCTGCAGAATCAGAGAATACAGACAGAGACACAGACAGAGCGAAGCTCCGCCTGCAGAATCAGAGAGACAGAGTGAAACCCCACCTGCAGAATCAGAGAATACAGACAGCAAAACCCCGCTTGCAGAATCAGAGAGACAGACAGAGCAAAACCCCGCCTGCAGAATCAGAGAATACAGACAGAGCGAAACTCCGCCTGTAAAACTAGAGAACACAGAGACAGAGCGAAACTCCGCCTGCAGAATCAGAGAATACAGACAGAGCGAAACTCTGCCTGTAAAACTAGAGAACACAGAGACAGAGCGAAACTCCGCCTGCAGAATCAGAGAGACAGACAGCAAAACCCCGCCTGTAAAACTAGAGAACGCACAGAGACAGAGCGAAACCCCGCCTGCAGAATCAGAGAGACAGACAGAGCGAAACCCCGCCTGCAGAATCAGAGACAGACAGAGCAAAACCCCGCCTGTAAAACTAGAGAACACAGACAGCAAAACCCCGCCTGCAGAATCAGAGAGACAGACAGCAAAGCCCCGCCTGTAAAACTAGAGAACACAGAGAGACAGAGCGAAACCCCGCCTGCAGAATCAGAGAGACAGACAGCAAAACCCGGCCTGTAAAACTAGAGAACACAGAGAGACAGAGCAAAACTCCGCCTGCAGAATCAGAGAGACAGACAGAGCGAAACTCCGCCTGCAGAATCAGAGAGAGAGACAGCAAAACTCCGCCTGTAAAACTAGAGAACACAGAGACAGAGCAAAACTCCGCCTGCAGAATCAGAGAGACAGACAGAGTGAAACCCCGCCTGCAGAATCAGAGAATACAGACAGAGCGGAACCCCGCCTGCAGAATCAGAGACAGACAGAGCGAAACTCCACCTGCAGAATCAGAGAATACAGAGAGAGCGAAACCCCACCTGCAGAATCAGAGACAGAGAGACAGACAGAGCGAAACTCCGCCTGCAAAACTAAAGAACACAGCGACAGAGCAAAACCCCGCCTGCAGAATCAGAGAGACAGACAGAGCGAAACTCCGCCTGCAAAATCAGAGAGACAGACAGCAAAACCCCGCCTGCATAACTAGAGAATACAGAGTCAGAGCGAAACTCCGCCTGCAGAATCAGAGACAGACAGAGAGACAGACAGACAGAGCGAAACTCCGCCTGTAAAACTAGAGAATACAGAGACAGAGCGAAACTCCGCCTGCAGAATCAGAGACAGACAGAGAGACAGACAGGGCAAAACTCCACCTGCAGAATCAGAGAATACAGACAGAGAGACAGACAGACAGCGCGAAACTCCGCCTGTAAAACTAGAGAATACAGAGACAGAGCGAAACTCCGCCTGCAGAATCAGAGACAGACAGAGAGACAGACAAAGCGAAACCCCGCCTGCAGAATCGGAGAATACAGAGACAGAGCGAAACTCCGCCTGCAGAATCAGAGACAGACAGAGAGACAGACAGAGCGAAACCCCGCCCGTAAAACTAGAGAACACAGAGACAGAGCGAAACTCTGCCTGCAGAATAAGAGAATACAGACAGAGCGAAACTCCGCCTGTAAAACTAGAGAACACAGAGACAGAGCGAAACCCCACCTTCAGAATCAGAGAATACAGACAGAGAGACAGACAGAGCGAAACCCCGCCTGCAGAATCAGAGAGACAGACAGAGAGACAGACAGAGCGAAACTCCGCCTGCAGAATCAGAGAATACAGACAGAGCGAAACCCCGCCTGTAAAACTAGAGGACACAGAGACAGAGCAAAACTCCGCCTGCAGAATCAGAGAATACAGACAGAGTGAAACCCCGCCTGTAAAACTAGAGAACACAGAGACAGAGCGAAACTCCGCCTGCAGAATCAGAGAGACAGACAGAGGGACAGACAGAGCGAAACTCCGCCTGCAGAATCAGAGAATACAGACAGAGCGAAACCCTGCCTGTAAAACTAGAGGACACAGAGACAGAGCGAAACTCCGCCTGCAGAATCAGAGAATACAGACAGAGTGAAGCCCCGCCTGTAAAACTAGAGAACACAGAGACAGAGCGAAACTCCGCCTGCAGAATCAGAGAATACAGAGACAGACAGACAGAGCGAAACCCCGCCTGCAGAATCAGAGAATACAGACAGAGAGACAGACAGACAGAGCGAAACTCCACCTGTAAAACTAGAGAACACAGAGACAGAGCAAAACTCCGCCTGCAGAATCAGAGACAGACAGAGCGAAACTCCGCCTACAGAATTAGAGAATACAGACAGAGAGACAGACAGACAGAGTGAAACCCCGCCTGCAGAATCAGAGAATACAGACAGAGAGACAGACAGACAGAGCGAAACCCTGCCTGCAGAATCAGAGAATACAGACAGAGAGACAGACAGACAGAGCGAAACTCCGCCTGCAGAATCAGAGAATACAGACAGAGAGACAGACAGACAGACCGAAACTCCGCCTGCAGAATCAGAGAATACAGACAGAGAGACAGACAGACAGAGCGAAACCCCGCCTGCAGAATCAGAGAATACAGAGACAGAGCGAAACCCAGCCTGTAAAACTAGAGAACACAGAGACAGAGCGAAACTCCGCCTGCATTATCAGAGACAGACAGAGAGACAGACAAAGCGAAACCCCGCCTGCAGAATCAGAGAATACACAGACAGAGCGAAACCCCGCCTGTAAAACTAGAGAACACAGAGAGAGAGCAAAACTCCGCCTACAGAATC
Organism: Somniosus microcephalus; assembly: GCF_052327205.1. Classification (NCBI taxonomy): domain Eukaryota; kingdom Metazoa; phylum Chordata; class Chondrichthyes; order Squaliformes; family Somniosidae; genus Somniosus; species Somniosus microcephalus. Next base: position 37,624,260 of record NC_141019.1, on the reverse strand, counting down.
AGAGAACACAGACAGAGCGAAACTCCGCCTGTAAAACTAGAGAACACAGAGACAGAGCGAAACGCCGCCTGCAGAATCAGAGAACACAGACAGACAGAGCGAAACCCTGCCTGCAGAATCAGAGAATACAGACAGAGAGACAGACAGAGCGAAACCCCGCCTGTAAAACTAGAGAACACAGAGACAGAGCGAAACCCCGCCTGCAGAATCAGAGAATACAGACAGAGCGAAACCCCGCCTGCAGAATCAGAGAATACAGACAGAGAGACAGACAGCAAAACCCCGCCTGTAAAACTAGAGAACACAGAGACAGAGCGAAACCCCACCTGCAGAATCAGAGAGAGAGACAGACAGAGCGAAACCCCGCCTGCAGAATCAGAGAATACAGACAGAGAGACAGACAGAGCGAAACTCTGCCTGCAGAATCAGAGAATACAGACAGAGAGACAGACAGAGCGAAACTCCGCCTGTAAAACTAGAGAACACAGAGACAGAGCGAAACTCCGCCTGCAGAATCAGAGAATACAGAGACAGAGTGAAACTCCGCCTGTAAAACTAGAGAACACAGAGACAGAGCGAAACCCCGCCTGCAGAATCAGAGAATACAGACAGAGCGAAACTCCGCCTGCAGAATCAGAGAATACAGACAGAGGAAAACCCCGCCTGTAAAACTAGAGAACACAGAGGCAGAGCGAAACTCCGCCTGCAGAATCAGAGAATACAGACAGAGACACAGACAGAGCGAAACTCCGCCTGCAGAATCAGAGAGACAGAGTGAAACCCCGCCTGCAGAATCAGAGAATACAGAGAGTGAAACTCCGCCTGCAGAATCAGAGAGACAGACAGAGCGAAACTCCGCCTGCAGAATCAGAGAATACAGACAGCAAAACCCCGCTTGCAGAATCAGAGAGACAGACAGAGCAAAACCCCGGCTGCAGAATCAGAGAATACAGACAGAGCAAAACTCCGCCTGTAAAACTAGAGAACACAGAGACAGAGCGAAACTCCGCCTGCAGAATCAGAGAATACAGACAGAGCGAAACTCTGCCTGTAAAACTAGAGAACACAGAGACAGAGCGAAACTCCGCCTGCAGAATCAGAGAGACAGACAGCAAAACCCCGCCTGTAAAACTAGAGAACGCACAGAGACAGAGCGAAACCCCGCCTGCAGAATCAGAGAGACAGACAGAGCGAAACCCCGCCTGCAGAATCAGAGACAGACAGAGCAAAACCCCGCCTGTAAAACTAGAGAACACAGAGAGACAGACAGCAAAACCCCGCCTGTAAAACTAGAGAACACAGACAGCAAAACCCCGCCTGCAGAATCAGAGAGACAGACAGCAAAACCCCGCCTGTAAAACTAGAGAACACAGAGAGACAGAGCGAAACCCCGCCTGCAGAATCAGAGAGACAGACAGCAAAACCCGGTCTGTAAAACTAGAGAACACAGAGAGACAGAGCAAAACTCCGCCTGCAGAATCAGAGAGACAGACAGAGCGAAACTCCGCCTGCAGAATCAGAGAGACAGACAGCAAAACTCCGCCTGTAAAACTAGAGAACACAGAGACAGAGCAAAACTCCGCCTGCAGAATCAGAGAGACAGACAGCAAAACCCCGCCTGTAAAACTAGAGAACACAGAGACAGAAAGAGCAAAACTCCGCCTGCAGAATCAGAGAGACAGACAGAGTGAAACCCCGCCTGCAGAATCAGAGAATACAGACAGAGCGGAACCCCGCCTGCAGAATCAGAGACAGACAGAGCGAAACTCCACCTGCAGAATCAGAGAATACAGAGAGAGCGAAACCCCACCTGCAGAATCAGAGACAGAGAGACAGACAGAGCGAAACTCCGCCTGCAAAACTAAAGAACACAGCGACAGAGCAAAACCCCGCCTGCAGAATCAGAGAGACAGACAGCAAAACCCCGCCTGCATAACTAGAGAATACAGAGTCAGAGCGAAACTCCGCCTGCAGAATCAGAGACAAACAGAGAGACAGACAGACAGAGCGAAACCCCGCCTGCAGAATCAGAGAATACAGACAGAGAGACAGAGAGACAGAGCGAAACTCCGCCTGTAAAACTAGAGAATTCAGAGACAGAGCGAAACTCCGCCTGCAGAATCAGAGACAGACAGAGAGACAGACAGGGCAAAACTCCACCTGCAGAATCAGAGAATACAGACAGAGAGACAGACAGACAGCGCGAAACTCCGCCTGTAAAACTAGAGAATACAGAGACAGAGCGAAACTCCGCCTGCAGAATCAGAGACAGACAGAGAGACAGACAAAGCGAAACCCCGCCTGCAGAATCGGAGAATACAGAGACAGAGCGAAACTCCGCCTGCAGAATCAGAGACAGACAGAGAGACAGACAGAGCGAAACCCCGCCCGTAAAACTAGAGAACACAGAGACAGAGCGAAACTCCGCCTGCAGAATCAGAGAATACAGACAGAGCGAAACTCCGCCTGTAAAACTAGAGAACACAGAGACAGAGCGAAACCTCGCCTTCAGAATCAGAGAATACAGACAGAGAGACAGACAGAGCGAAACCCCGCCTGCAGAATCAGAGAGACAGACAGAGAGACAGACAGAGCGAAACTCCGCCTGCAGAATCAGAGAATACAGACAGAGCGAAACCCCGCCTGTAAAACTAGAGGACACAGAGACAGAGCGAAACTCCGCCTGCAGAATCAGAGAATACAGACAGAGTGAAACCCCGCCTGTAAAACTAGAGAACACAGAGACAGAGCGAAACTCCGCCTGCAGAATCAGAGAATACAGAGACAGACAGACAGAGCGAAACCCCGCCTGCAGAATCAGAGAATACAGACAGAGAGACAGACAGACAGAGCGAAACTCCGCCTGTAAAACTAGAGAACACAGAGACAGAGCAAAACTCCGCCTGCAGAATCAGAGACAGACAGAGCGAAACTCCGCCTACAGAATTAGAGAATACAGACAGAGAGACAGACAGACAGAGTGAAACCCCACCTGCAGAATCAGAGAATACAGACAGAGAGACAGACAGACAGAGCGAAACCCTGCCTGCAGAATCAGATAATACAGACAGAGAGACAGACAGACAGAGCGAAACTCCGCCTGCAGAATCAGAGAATACAGACAGAGAGACAGACAGACAGAGCGAAACTCCGCCTGCAGAATCAGAGAATACAGACAGAGAGACAGACAGACAGAGCGAAACCCCGCCTGCAGAATCAGAGAATACAGAGACAGAGCGAAACCCAGCCTGTAAAACTAGAGAACACAGAGACAGAGCGAAACTCCGCCTGCATTATCAGAGACAGACAGAGAGACAGACAAAGCGAAACCCCGCCTGCAGAATCAGAGAATACACAGACAGAGCGAAACCCCGCCTGTAAAACTAGAGAACACAGAGAGAGAGCAAAACTCCGCCTACAGAATCAGAGAACACAGACAGAGCGAAACTCCGCCTGTAAAACTAGAGAACACAGAGACAGAGCGAAACGCCGCCTGCAGAATCAGAGAACACAGACAGACAGAGCGAAACCCTGCCTGCAGAATCAGAGAATACAGACAGAGAGACAGACAGAGCGAAACCCCGCCTGTAAAACTAGAGAACACAGAGACAGAGCGAAACCCCGCCTGCAGAATCAGAGAATACAGACAGAGCGAAACCCCGCCTGCAGAATCAGAGAATACAGACAGAGAGACAGACAGCAAAACCCCGCCTGTAAAACTAGAGAACACAGAGACAGAGCGAAACCCCACCTGCAGAATCAGAGAGAGAGACAGACAGAGCGAAACCCCGCCTGCAGAATCAGAGAATACAGACAGAGAGACAGACAGAGCGAAACTCCGCCTGTAAAACTAGAGAACACAGAGACAGAGTGAAACTCCGCCTGCAGAATCAGAGAATACAGAGACAGAGTGAAACTCCGCCTGTCAAACTAGAGAACACAGAGACAGAGCGAAACCCCGCCTGCAGAATCAGAGAATACAGACAGAGCGAAACTCCGCCTGCAGAATCAGAGAATACAGACAGAGGAAAACCCCGCCTGTAAAACTAGAGAACAGAGAGGCAGAGCGAAACTCCGCCTGCAGAATCAGAGAATACAGACAGAGACACAGACAGAGCAAAACTCCGCCTGCAGAATCAGAGAGACAGAGTGAAACCCCGCCTGCAGAATCAGAGAATACAGAGAGTGAAACTCCGCCTGCAGAATCAGAGAGACAGACAGAGCGAAACTCCGCCTGCAGAATCAGAGAATACAGACAGCAAAACCCCGCTTGCAGAATCAGAGAGACAGACAGAGCAAAACCCCGCCTGCAGAATCAGAGAATACAGACAGAGCAAAACTCCGCCTGTAAAACTAGAGAACACAGAGACAGAGCGAAACTCCGCCTGCAGAATCAGAGAATACAGACAGAGCGAAACTCTGCCTGTAAAACTAGAGAACACAGAGACAGAGCGAAACTCCGCCTGCAGAATCAGAGAGACAGACAGCAAAACCCCGCCTGTAAAACTAGAGAACGCACAGAGACAGAGCGAAACCCCGCCTGCAGAATCAGAGAGACAGACAGAGCGAAACCCCGCCTGCAGAATCAGAGACAGACAGAGCAAAACCCCGCCTGTAAAACTAGAGAACACAGAGAGACAGACAGCAAAACCCCGCCTGTAAAACTAGAGAACACAGACAGCAAAACCCCGCCTGCAGAATCAGAGAGACAGACAGCAAAACCCCGCCTGTAAAACTAGAGAACACAGAGAGACAGAGCGAAACCCCGCCTGCAGAATCAGAGAGACAGACAGCAAAACCCGGTCTGTAAAACTAGAGAACACAGAGAGACAGAGCAAAACTCCGCCTGCAGAATCAGAGAGACAGACAGAGCGAAACTCCGCCTGCAGAATCAGAGAGACAGACAGCAAAACTCCGCCTGTAAAACTAGAGAACACAGAAACAGAGCAAAACTCCGCCTGCAGAATCAGAGAGACAGACAGCAAAACCCCGCCTGTAAAACTAGAGAACACAGAGACAGACAGAGCAAAACTCCGCCTGCAGAATCAGAGAGACAGACAGAGTGAAACCCCGCCTGCAGAATCAGAGAATACAGACAGAGCGGAACCCCGCCTGCAGAATCAGAGACAGACAGAGTGAAACTCCACCTGCAGAATCAGAGAATACAGAGAGAGCGAAACCCCACCTGCAGAATCAGAGACAGAGAGACAGACAGAGCGAAACTCCGCCTGCAAAACTAAAGAACACAGCGACAGAGCAAAACCCCGCCTGCAGAATCAGAGAGACAGACAGAGCGAAACTCCGCCTGCAAAATCAGAGAGACAGACAGCAAAACCCCGCCTGCATAACTAGAGAATACAGAGTCAGAGCGAAACTCCGCCTGAAGAATCAGAGACAAACAGAGAGACAGACAGACAGAGCGAAACCCCGCCTGCAGAATCAGAGAATACAGACAGAGAGACAGAGCGAAACTCCGCCTGTAAAACTAGAGAATTCAGAGACAGAGCGAAACTCCGCCTGCAGAATCAGAGACAGACAGAGAGACAGACAGGGCAAAACTCCACCTGCAGAATCAGAGAATACAGACAGAGAGACAGACAGACAGCGCGAAACTCCGCCTGTAAAACTAGAGAATACAGAGACAGAGCGAAACTCCGCCTGCAGAATCAGAGACAGACAGAGAGACAGACAAAGCGAAACCCCGCCTGCAGAATCGGAGAATACAGAGACAGAGCGAAACTCCGCCTGCAGAATCAGAGACAGACAGAGAGACAGACAGAGCGAAACCCCGCCCGTAAAACTAGAGAACACAGAGACAGAGCGAAACTCCGCCTGCAGAATCAGAGAATACAGACAGAGCGAAACTCCGCCTGTAAAACTAGAGAACACAGAGACAGAGCGAAACCCCGCCTTCAGAATCAGAGAATACAGACAGAGAGACAGACAGAGCGAAACCCCGCCTGCAGAATCAGAGAGACAGACGGAGAGACAGACAGAGCGAAACTCCGCCTGCAGAATCAGAGAATACAGACAGAGCGAAACCCCGCCTGTAAAACTAGAGGACACAGAGACAGAGCGAAACTCCGCCTGCAGAATCAGAGAATACAGACAGAGTGAAACCCCGCCTGTAAAACTAGAGAACACAGAGACAGAGCGAAACTCCACCTGCAGAATCAGAGAATACAGAGACAGACAGACAGAGCGAAACCCCGCCTGCAGAATCAGAGAATACAGACAGAGAGACAGACAGACAGAGCGAAACTCCGCCTGTAAAACTAGAGAACACAGAGACAGAGCAAAACTCCGCCTGCAGAATCAGAGACAGACAGAGCGAAACTCCGCCTACAGAATTAGAGAATACAGACAGAGAGACAGACAAACAGAGTGAAACCCCGCCTGCAGAATCAGAGAATACAGACAGAGAGACAGACAGACAGAGCGAAACCCCGCCTGCAGAATCAGAGAATACAGACAGAGAGACAGACAGACAGAGCGAAACCCCGCCTGCAGAATCAGAGAATACAGACAGAGAGACAGACAGACAGAGCGAAACTCCGCCTGCAGAATCAGAGAATACAGACAGAGAGACAGACAGACAGAGCGAAACCCCGCCTGCAGAATCAAAGAATACAGACAGAGAGACAGACAGACAGAGCGAAACCCCGCCTGCAGAATCAGAGAATACAGACAGAGAGACAGACAGACAGAGCGAAACTCTGCCTGCAGAATAAGAGAATACAGACAGAGAGACAGACAGACAGAGCGAAACTCCGCCTGCAGAATCAGAGAATACAGACAGAGAGACAGACAGACAGAGCGAAACCCCGCCTGCAGAATCAGAGAATACAGAGACAGAGCGAAACCCAGCCGGTAAAACTAGAGAACACAGAGACAGAGCGAAACTCCGCCTGCAGAATCAGAGACAGACAGAGAGACAGACAAAGCGAAACCCCGCCTGCAGAATCAGAGAATACACAGACAGAGCGAAACCCCGCCTGTAAAACTAGAGAACACAGAGAGAGAGCAAAACTCCGCCTACAGAATCAGAGAACACAGACAGAGCGAAACTCCGCCTGTAAAACTAGAGAACACAGAGACAGAGAGAAACGCCGCCTGCAGAATCAGAGAACACAGACAGACAGAGCGAAACCCTGCCTGCAGAATCAGAGAATACAGACAGAGAGACAGACAGAGCGAAACCCCGCCTGTAAAACTAGAGAACACAGAGACAGAGCGAAACCCCGCCTGCAGAATCAGAGAATACAGACAGAGCGAAACCCCGCCTGCAGAATCAGAGAATACAGACAGAGAGACAGACAGCAAAACCCCGCCTGTAAAACTAGAGAACACAGAGACAGAGCGAAACCCCACCTGCAGAATCAGAGAGAGAGACAGACAGAGCGAAACCCCGCCTGCAGAATCAGAGAATACAGACAGAGAGACAGACAGAGCGAAACTCTGCCTGCAGAATCAGAGAATACAGACAGAGAGACAGACAGAGCGAAACTCCGCCTGTAAAACTAGAGAACACAGAGACAGAGCGAAACTCCGCCTGCAGAATCAGAGAATACAGAGACAGAGTGAAACTCCGCCTGTAAAACTAGAGAACACAGAGACAGAGCGAAACCCCGCCTGCAGAATCAGAGAATACAGACAGAGCGAAACTCCGCCTGCAGAATCAGAGAATACAGACAGAGGAAAACCCCGCCTGTAAAACTAGAGAACACAGAGGCAGAGCGAAACTCCGCCTGCAGAATCAGAGAATACAGACAGAGACACAGACAGAGCGAAACTCCGCCTGCAGAATCAGAGAGACAGAGTGAAACCCCACCTGCAGAATCAGAGAATACAGAGAGCGAAACTCCGCCTGCAGAATCAGAGAGACAGACAGAGCGAAACTCCGCCTGCAGAATCAGAGAATACAGACAGCAAAACCCCGCTTGCAGAATCAGAGAGACAGACAGAGCAAAACCGCGCCTGCAGAATCAGAGAATACAGACAGAGCGAAACTCCGCCTGTAAAACTAGAGAACACAGAGACAGAGCGAAACTCCGCCTGCAGAATCAGAGAATACAGACAGAGCGAAACTCTGCCTGTAAAACTAGAGAACACAGAGACAGAGCGAAACTCCGCCTGCAGAATCAGAGAGACAGACAGCAAAACCCCGCCTGTAAAACTAGAGAACGCACAGAGACAGAGCGAAACCCCGCCTGCAGAATCAGAGAGACAGACAGAGCGAAACCCCGCCTGCAGAATCAGAGACAGAGCAAAACCCCGCCTGTAAAACTAGAGAACACAGAGAGACAGACAGCAAAACCCCGCCTGTAAAACTAGAGAACACAGACAGCAAAACCCCGCCTGCAGAATCAGAGAGACAGACAGCAAAACCCCGCCTGTAAAACTAGAGAACACAGAGAGACAGAGCGAAACCCCGCCTGCAGAATCAGAGAGACAGACAGCAAAACCCGGCCTGTAAAACTAGAGAACACAGAGAGACAGAGCAAAACTCCGCCTGCAGAATCAGAGAGACAGACAGAGCGAAACTCCGCCTGCAGAATCAGAGAGACAGACAGCAAAACTCCGCCTGTAAAACTAGAGAACACAGAGACAGAGCAAAACTGCACCTGCAGAATCAGAGAGACAGACAGCAAAACCCCGCCTGTAAAACTAGAGAACACAGAGACAGACAGAGCAAAACTCCGCCTGCAGAATCAGAGAGACACAGAGTGAAACCCCGCCTGCAGAATCAGAGAATACAGACAGAGCGGAACCCCGCCTGCAGAATCAGAGACAGACAGAGCAAAACTCCACCTGCAGAATCAGAGAATACAGAGAGAGCGAAACCCCACCTGCAGAATCAGAGACAGAGAGACAGACAGAGCGAAACTCCGCCTGCAAAACTAAAGAACACAGCGACAGAGCAAAACCCCGCCTGCAGAATCAGAGAGACAGACAGAGCGAAACTCCGCCTGCAAAATCAGAGAGACAGACAGCAAAACCCCGCCTGCATAACTAGAGAATACAGAGTCAGAGCGAAACTCCGCCTGCAGAATCAGAGACAGACAGAGAGACAGACAGACAGAGCGAAACTCCGCCTGTAAAACTAGAGAATACAGAGACAGAGCGAAACTCCGCCTGCAGAATCAGAGACAGACAGAGAGACAGACAGGGCAAAACTCCACCTGCAGAATCAGAGAATACAGACAGAGAGACAGACAGACAGCGCGAAACTCCGCCTATAAAACTAGAGAATACAGAGACAGAGCGAAACTCCGCCTGCAGAATCAGAGACAGACAGAGAGACAGACAAAGCGAAACCCCGCCTGCAGAATCGGAGAATACAGAGACAGAGCGAAACTCCGCCTGCAGAATCAGAGACAGACAGAGAGACAGACAGAGCGAAACTCCGCCTGTAAAACTAGAGAACACAGAGACAGAGCGAAACCCCGCCTTCAGAATCAGAGAATACAGACAGAGAGACAGACAGAGCGAAACCCCGCCTGCAGAATCAGAGAGACAGACAGAGAGACAGACAGAGCGAAACTCCGCCTGCAGAATCAGAGAATACAGACAGAGAGACAGACAGACAGAGCGAAACCCCGCCTGCAGAATCAGAGAATACAGAGACAGAGCGAAACCCAGCCTGTAAAACTAGAGAACACAGAGACAGAGCGAAACTCCGCCTGCATTATCAGAGACAGACAGAGAGACAGACAAAGCGAAACCCCGCCTGCAGAATCAGAGAATACACAGACAGAGCGAAACCCCGCCTGTAAAACTAGAGAACACAGAGAGAGAGCAAAACTCCGCCTACAGAATCAGAGAACACAGACAGAGCGAAACTCCGCCTGTAAAACTAGAGAACACAGAGACAGAGCGAAACGCCGCCTGCAGAATCAGAGAACACAGACAGACAGAGCGAAACCCTGCCTGCAGAATCAGAGAATACAGACAGAGAGACAGACAGAGCGAAACCCCGCCTGTAAAACTAGAGAACACAGAGACAGAGCGAAACCCCGCCTGCAGAATCAGAGAATACAGACAGAGCGAAACCCCGCCTGCAGAATCAGAGAATACAGACAGAGAGACAGACAGCAAAACCCCGCCTGTAAAACTAGAGAACACAGAGACAGAGCGAAACCCCACCTGCAGAATCAGAGAGAGACAGACAGAGCGAAACCCCGCCTGCAGAATCAGAGAATACAGACAGAGAGACAGACAGAGCGAAACTCCGCCTGTAAAACTAGAGAACACAGAGACAGAGCGAAACTCCGCCTGCAGAATCAGAGAATACAGAGACAGAGTGAAACTCCGCCTGTCAAACTAGAGAACACAGAGACAGAGCGAAACCCCGCCTGCAGAATCAGAGAATACAGACAGAGCGAAACTCCGCCTGCAGAATCAGAGAATACAGACAGAGGAAAACCCCGCCTGTAAAACTAGAGAACACAGAGGCAGAGCGAAACTCCGCCTGCAGAATCAGAGAATACAGACAGAGACACAGACAGAGCGAAACTCCGCCTGCAGAATCAGAGAGACAGAGTGAAACCCCGCCTGCAGAATCAGAGAATACAGAGAGTGAAACTCCGCCTGCAGAATCAGAGAGACAGACAGAGCGAAACTCCGCCTGCAGAATCAGAGAATACTGACAGCAAAACCCCGCCTGCAGAATCAGAGAATACAGACAGAGCAAAACTCCGCCTGTAAAACTAGAGAACACAGAGACAGAGCGAAACTCCGCCTGCAGAATCAGAGAATACAGACAGTGCGAAACTCTGCCTGTAAAACTAGAGAACACAGAGACAGAGCGAAACTCCGCCTGCAGAATCAGAGAGACAGACAGCAAAACCCCGCCTGTAAAACTAGAGAACGCACAGAGACAGAGCGAAACCCCGCCTGCAGAATCAGAGAGACAGACAGAGCGAAACCCCGCCTGCAGAATCAGAGACAGACAGAGCAAAACCCCGCCTGTAAAACTAGAGAACACAGAGAGACAGACACCAAAACCCCGCCTGTAAAACTAGAGAACACAGACAACAAAACCCCGCCTGCAGAATCAGAGAGACAGACAGCAAAACCCCACCTGTAAAACTAGAGAACACAGAGAGACAGAGCGAAACCCCGCCTGCAGAATCAGAGAGACAGACAGCAAAACCCGGTCTGTAAAACTAGAGAACACAGAGAGACAGAGCAAAACTCCGCCTGAAGAATCAGAGAGACAGACAAAGCGAAACTCCGCCTGCAGAATCAGAGAGACAGACAGCAAAACTCCGCCTGTAAAACTAGAGAACACAGAGACAGAGCAAAACTCTGCCTGCAGAATCAGAGAGACAGACAGCAAAACCCCGCCTGTAAAACTAGAGAACACAGAGACAGACAGAGCAAAACTCCGCCTGCAGAATCAGAGAGACAGACAGAGTGAAACCCCACCTGCAGAATCAGAGAATACAGACAGAGCGGAACCCCGCCTGCAGAATCAGAGACAGACAGAGCGAAACTCCACCTGCAGAATCAGAGAATACAGAGAGAGCGAAACCCCACCTGCAGAATCAGAGACAGACAGAGAGACAGACAAAGCGAAACCCCGCCTGCAGAATCGGAGAATACAGAGACAGAGCGAAACTCCGCCTGCAGAATCAGAGACAGACAGAGAGACAGACAGAGCGAAACTCCGCCTGTAAAACTAGAGAACACAGAGACAGAGCGAAACCCCGCCTTCAGAATCAGAGAATACAGACAGAGAGACAGACAGAGCGAAACCCCGCCTGCAGAATCAGAGAGACAGACAGAGAGACAGACAGAGCGAAACTCCGCCTGCAGAATCAGAGAATACAGACAGAGAGACAGACAGACAGAGCGAAACCCCGCCTGCAGAATCAGAGAATACAGAGACAGAGCGAAACCCAGCCTGTAAAACTAGAGAACACAGAGACAGAGCGAAACTCCGCCTGCATTATCAGAGACAGACAGAGAGACAGACAAAGCGAAACCCCGCCTGCAGAATCAGAGAATACACAGACAGAGCGAAACCCCGCCTGTAAAACTAGAGAACACAGAGAGAGAGCAAAACTCCGCCTACAGAATCAGAGAACACAGACAGAGCGAAACTCCGCCTGTAAAACTAGAGAACACAGAGACAGAGCGAAACGCCGCCTGCAGAATCAGAGAACACAGACAGACAGAGCGAAACCCTGCCTGCAGAATCAGAGAATACAGACAGAGAGACAGACAGAGCGAAACCCCGCCTGTAAAACTAGAGAACACAGAGACAGAGCGAAACCCCGCCTGCAGAATCAGAGAATACAGACAGAGCGAAACCCCGCCTGCAGAATCAGAGAATACAGACAGAGAGACAGACAGCAAAACCCCGCCTGTAAAACTAGAGAACACAGAGACAGAGCGAAACCCCACCTGCAGAATCAGAGAGAGACAGACAGAGCGAAACCCCGCCTGCAGAATCAGAGAATACAGACAGAGAGACAGACAGAGCGAAACTCCGCCTGTAAAACTAGAGAACACAGAGACAGAGCGAAACTCCGCCTGCAGAATCAGAGAATACAGAGACAGAGTGAAACTCCGCCTGTCAAACTAGAGAACACAGAGACAGAGCGAAACCCCGCCTGCAGAATCAGAGAATACAGACAGAGCGAAACTCCGCCTGCAGAATCAGAGAATACAGACAGAGGAAAACCCCGCCTGTAAAACTAGAGAACACAGAGGCAGAGCGAAACTCCGCCTGCAGAATCAGAGAATACAGACAGAGACACAGACAGAGCGAAACTCCGCCTGCAGAATCAGAGAGACAGAGTGAAACCCCGCCTGCAGAATCAGAGAATACAGAGAGTGAAACTCCGCCTGCAGAATCAGAGAGACAGACAGAGCGAAACTCCGCCTGCAGAATCAGAGAATACTGACAGCAAAACCCCGCCTGCAGAATCAGAGAATACAGACAGAGCAAAACTCCGCCTGTAAAACTAGAGAACACAGAGACAGAGCGAAACTCCGCCTGCAGAATCAGAGAATACAGACAGTGCGAAACTCTGCCTGTAAAACTAGAGAACACAGAGACAGAGCGAAACTCCGCCTGCAGAATCAGAGAGACAGACAGCAAAACCCCGCCTGTAAAACTAGAGAACGCACAGAGACAGAGCGAAACCCCGCCTGCAGAATCAGAGAGACAGACAGAGCGAAACCCCGCCTGCAGAATCAGAGACAGACAGAGCAAAACCCCGCCTGTAAAACTAGAGAACACAGAGAGACAGACACCAAAACCCCGCCTGTAAAACTAGAGAACACAGACAACAAAACCCCGCCTGCAGAATCAGAGAGACAGACAGCAAAACCCCACCTGTAAAACTAGAGAACACAGAGAGACAGAGCGAAACCCCGCCTGCAGAATCAGAGAGACAGACAGCAAAACCCGGTCTGTAAAACTAGAGAACACAGAGAGACAGAGCAAAACTCCGCCTGAAGAATCAGAGAGACAGACAAAGCGAAACTCCGCCTGCAGAATCAGAGAGACAGACAGCAAAACTCCGCCTGTAAAACTAGAGAACACAGAGACAGAGCAAAACTCTGCCTGCAGAATCAGAGAGACAGACAGCAAAACCCCGCCTGTAAAACTAGAGAACACAGAGACAGACAGAGCAAAACTCCGCCTGCAGAATCAGAGAGACAGACAGAGTGAAACCCCACCTGCAGAATCAGAGAATACAGACAGAGCGGAACCCCGCCTGCAGAATCAGAGACAGACAGAGCGAAACTCCACCTGCAGAATCAGAGAATACAGAGAGAGCGAAACCCCACCTGCAGAATCAGAGACAGAGAGACAGACAGAGCGAAACTCCGCCTGCAAAACTAAAGAACACAGCGACAGAGCAAAACCCCGCCTGCAGAATCAGAGAGACAGACAGAGCGAAACTCCGCCTGCAAAATCAGAGAGACAGACAGCAAAACCCCGCCTGCATAACTAGAGAATACAGAGTCAGAGCGAAACTCCGCCTGCAGAATCAGAGACAAACAGAGAGACAGACAGACAGAGCGAAACCCCGCCTGCAGAATCAGAGAATACAGACAGAGAGACAGAGAGACAGAGCGAAACTCCGCCTGTAAAACTAGAGAATTCAGAGACAGAGCGAAACTCCGCCTGCAGAATCAGAGACAGACAGAGAGACAGACAGGGCAAAACTCCACCTGCAGAATCAGAGAATACAGACAGAGAGACAGACAGACAGCGCGAAACTCCGCCTGTAAAACTAGAGAATACAGAGACAGAGCGAAACTCCGCCTGCAGAATCAGAGACAGACAGAGAGACAGACAAAGCGAAACCCCGCCTGCAGAATCGGAGAATACAGAGACAGAGCGAAACTCCGCCTGCAGAATCAGAGACAGACAGAGAGACAGACAGAGCGAAACCCCGCCCGTAAAACTAGAGAACACAGAGACAGAGCGAAACTCCGCCTGCAGAATCAGAGAATACAGACAGAGCGAAACTCCGCCTGTAAAACTAGAGAACACAGAGACAGAGCGAAACCCCGCCTTCAGAATCAGAGAATACAGACAGGGAGACAGACAGAGCGAAACCCCGCCTGCAGAATCAGAGAGACAGACAGAGAGACAGACAGAGCGAAACTCCGCCTGCAGAATCAGAGAATACAGACAGAGCGAAACCCCGCCTGTAAAACTAGAGGACACAGAGACAGAGCGAAACTCCGCCTGCAGAATCAGAGAATACAGACAGAGTGAAACCCCGCCTGTAAAACTAGAGAACACAGAGACAGAGCGAAACTCCGCCTGCAGAATCAGAGAATACAGAGACAGACAGACAGAGCGAAACCCCGCCTGCAGAATCAGAGAATACAGACAGAGAGACAGACAGACAGGGCGAAACTCCGCCTGTAAAACTAGAGAACACAGAGACAGAGCAAAACTCCGCCTGCAGAATCAGAGACAGACAGAGCGAAACTCCGCCTACAGAATTAGAGAATACAGACAGAGAGACAGACAAACAGAGTGAAACCCCGCCTGCAGAATCAGAGAATACAGACAGAGAGACAGACAGACAGAGCGAAACCCCGCCTGCAGAATCAGAGAATACAGACAGAGAGACAGACAGACAGAGCGAAACCCCGCCTGCAGAATCAGAGAGACAGACAGAGTGAAACCCCGCCTGCAGAATCAGAGAATACAGACAGAGCGAAACTCCACCTGCAGAATCAGAGCATACAGAGAGAGCGAAACCCCACCTGCAGAATCAGAGACAGAGAGACAGACAGAGCGAAACTCCGCCTGCAAAACTAAAGAACACAGCGACAGAGCAAAACCCCGCCTGCAGAATCAGAGAGACAGACAGAGCGAAACTCCGCCTGCAAAATCAGAGAGACAGACAGCAAAACCCCGCCTGCATAACTAGAGAATACAGAGTCAGAGCGAAACTCCGCCTGCAGAATCAGAGACAAACAGAGAGACAGACAGACAGAGCGAAACCCCGCCTGCAGAATCAGAGAATACAGACAGAGAGACAGAGAGACAGAGCGAAACTCCGCCTGTAAAACTAGAGAATTCAGAGACAGAGCGAAACTCCGCCTGCAGAATCAGAGACAGACAGAGAGACAGACAGGGCAAAACTCCACCTGCAGAATCAGAGAATACAGACAGAGAGACAGACAGACAGCGCGAAACTCCGCCTGTAAAACTAGAGAATACAGAGACAGAGCGAAACTCCGCCTGCAGAATCAGAGACAGACAGAGAGACAGACAAAGCGAAACCCCGCCTGCAGAATCGGAGAATACAGAGACAGAGCGAAACTCCGCCTGCAGAATCAGAGACAGACAGAGAGACAGACAGAGTGAAACCCCGCCCGTAAAACTAGAGAACACAGAGACAGAGCGAAACTCCGCCTGCAGAATCAGAGAATACAGACAGAGCGAAACTCGGCCTGTAAAACTAGAGAACACAGAGACAGAGCGAAACCCCGCCTTCAGAATCAGAGAATACAGACAGGGAGACAGACAGAGCGAAACCCCGCCTGCAGAATCAGAGAGACAGACAGACAGACAGACAGAGCGAAACTCCGCCTGCAGAATCAGAGAATACAGACAGAGCGAAACCCCGCCTGTAAAACTAGAGGACACAGAGACAGAGCGAAACTCCGCCTGCAGAATCAGAGAATACAGACAGAGTGAAACCCCGCCTGTAAAACTAGAGAACACAGAGACAGAGCGAAACTCTGCCTGCAGAATCAGAGAATACAGAGACAGACAGACAGAGCGAAACCCCGCCTGCAGAATCAGAGAATACAGACAGAGAGACAGACAGACAGAGCGAAACTCCGCCTGTAAAACTAGAGAACACAGAGACAGAGCAAAACTCCGCCTGCAGAATCAGAGACAGACAGAGCGAAACTCCGCCTACAGAATTAGAGAATACAGACAGAGAGACAGACAAACAGAGTGAAACCCCGCCTGCAGAATCAGAGAATACAGACAGAGAGACAGACAGACAGAGCGAAACCCCGCCTGCAGAATCAGAGAATACAGACAGAGAGACAGACAGACAGAGCGAAACCCCGCCTGCAGAATCAGAGAATACAGACAGAGAGGCAGACAGACAGAGCGAAACTCCGCCTGCAGAATCAGAGAATACAGACAGAGAGACAGACAGACAGAGCGAAACCCCGCCTGCAGAATCAGAGAATACAGACAGAGAGACAGACAGACAGAGTGAAACCCCGCCTGCAGAATCAGAGAATACAGACAGAGAGACAGACAGACAGAGCGAAACTCTGCCTGCAGAATAAGAGAATACAGACAGAGAGACAGACAGACAGAGCGAAACTCCGCCTGCAGAATCAGAGAATACAGACAGAGAGACAGACAGACAGAGCGAAACCCCGCCTGCAGAATCAGAGAATACAGAGACAGAGCGAAACCCAGCCTGTAAAACTAGAGAACACAGAGACAGAGCGAAACTCCGCCTGCAGAATCAGAGACAGACAGAGAGACAGACAAAGCGAAACCCCGCCTGCAGAATCAGAGAATACAGAGACAGAGCGAAACCCCGCCTGTAAAACTAGAGAACACAGAGAGAGAGCAAAACTCCGCCTACAGAATCAGAGAACACAGACAGAGCGAAACTCCGCCTGTAAAACTAGAGAACAAAGAGACAGAGCGAAACGCCGCCTGCAGAATCAGAGAACACAGACAGACAGAGCGAAACCCTGCCTGCAGAATCAGAGAATACAGACAGAGAGACAGACAGAGCGAAACCCCGCCTGTAAAACTAGAGAACACAGAGACAGAGCGAAACCCCGCCTGCAGAATCAGAGAATACAGACAGAGCGAAACCCCGCCTGCAGAATCAGAGAATACAGACAGAGAGACAGACAGCAAAACCCCGCCTGTAAAACTAGAGAACACAGAGACAGAGCGAAACCCCACCTGCAGAATCAGAGAGAGAGACAGACAGAGCGAAACCCCGCCTGCAGAATCAGAGAATACAGACAGAGAGACAGACAGAGCGAAACTCTGCCTGCAGAATCAGAGAATACAGACAGAGAGACAGACAGAGCGAAACTCCGCCTGTAAAACTAGAGAACACAGAGACAGAGCGAAACTCCGCCTGCAGAATCAGAGAATACAGAGACAGAGTGAAACTCCGCCTGTAAAACTAGAGAACACAGAGACAGAGCGAAACCCCGCCTGCAGAATCAGAGAATACAGACAGAGCGAAACTCCGCCTGCAGAATCAGAGAATACAGACAGAGGAAAACCCCGCCTGTAAAACTAGAGAACACAGAGGCAGAGCGAAACTCCGCCTGCAGAATCAGAGAATACAGACAGAGACACAGACAGAGCGAAACTCCGCCTGCAGAATCAGAGAGACAGAGTGAAACCCCACCTGCAGAATCAGAGAATACAGAGAGCGAAACTCCGCCTGCAGAATCAGAGAGACAGACAGAGCGAAACTCCGCCTGCAGAATCAGAGAATACAGACAGCAAAACCCCGCTTGCAGAATCAGAGAGACAGACAGAGCAAAACCCCGCCTGCAGAATCAGAGAATACAGACAGAGCGAAACTCCGCCTGTAAAACTAGAGAACACAGAGACAGAGCGAAACTCCGCCTGCAGAATCAGAGAATACAGACAGAGCGAAACTCTGCCTGTAAAACTAGAGAACACAGAGACAGAGCGAAACTCCGCCTGCAGAATCAGAGAGACAGACAGCAAAACCCCACCTGTAAAACTAGAGAACGCACAGAGACAGAGCGAAACCCCGCCTGCAGAATCAGAGAGACAGACAGAGCGAAACCCCGCCTGCAGAATCAGAGACAGAGCAAAACCCCGCCTGTAAAACTAGAGAACACAGAGAGACAGACAGCAAAACCCCGCCTGTAAAACTAGAGAACACAGACAGCAAAACCCCGCCTGCAGAATCAGAGAGACAGACAGCAAAACCCCGCCTGTAAAACTAGAGAACACAGAGAGACAGAGCGAAACCCCGCCTGCAGAATCAGAGAGACAGACAGCAAAACCCGGCCTGTAAAACTAGAGAACACAGAGAGACAGAGCAAAACTCCGCCTGCAGAATCAGAGAGACAGACAGAGCGAAACTCCGCCTGCAGAATCAGAGAGACAGACAGCAAAACTCCGCCTGTAAAACTAGAGAACACAGAGACAGAGCAAAACTGCACCTGCAGAATCAGAGAGACAGACAGCAAAACCCCGCCTGTAAAACTAGAGAATACAGAGTCAGAGCGAAACTCCGCCTGCAGAATCAGAGACAGACAGAGAGACAGACAGACAGAGCGAAACCCCGCCTGCAGAATCAGAGAATACAGACAGAGAGACAGACAGACAGAGCGAAACTCCGCCTGTAAAACTAGAGAATACAGAGACAGAGCGAAACTCCGCCTGCAGAATCAGAGACAGACAGAGAGACAGACAGGGCAAAACTCCACCTGCAGAATCAGAGAATACAGACAGAGAGACAGACAGACAGCGCGAAACTCCGCCTATAAAACTAGAGAATACAGAGACAGAGCGAAACTCCGCCTGCAGAATCAGAGACAGACAGAGAGACAGACAAAGCGAAACCCCGCCTGCAGAATCGGAGAATACAGAGACAGAGCGAAACTCCGCCTGCAGAATCAGAGACAGACAGAGAGACAGACAGAGCGAAACTCCGCCTGTAAAACTAGAGAACACAGAGACAGAGCGAAACCCCGCCTTCAGAATCAGAGAATACAGACAGAGAGACAGACAGAGCGAAACCCCGCCTGCTGAATCAGAGAGACAGACAGAGAGACAGACAGAGCGAAACTCTGCCTGCAGAATCAGAGAATACAGACAGAGCGAAACCCCGCCTGTAAAACTAGAGGACACAGAGACAGAGCGAAACTCCGCCTGCAGAATCAGAGAATACAGACAGAGTGAAACCCCGCCTGTAAAACTAGAGAACACAGAGACAGAGCGAAACTCCGCCTGCAGAATCAGAGAATACAGGGACAGACAGACAGAGCAAAACCCCGCCTGCAGAATCAGAGAATACAGACAGAGAGACAGACAGACAGAGCGAAACTCCGCCTGTAAAACTAGAGAACACAGAGACAGAGCAAAACTCCGCCTGCAGAATCAGAGACAGACAGAGCGAAACTCCGCCTACAGAATTAGAGAATACAGACAGAGAGACAGACAGACAGAGTGAAACCCCGCCTGCAGAATCAGAGAATACGGACAGAGAGACAGACAGACAGAGCGAAACCCCGCCTGCAGAATCAGAGAATACAGACAGAGAGACAGACAGACAGAGCGAAACCCCGCCTGGAGAATCAGAGAATACAGACAGAGAGACAGACAGACAGAGCGAAACTCCGCCTGCAGAATCAGAGAATACAGACAGAGAGACAGACAGACAGAGCGAAACCCCGCCTGCAGAATCAGAGAATACAGACAGAGAGACAGACAGACAGAGCGAAACCCCGCCTGCAGAATCAGAGAATACAGACAGAGAGACAGACAGACAGAGCGAAACTCTGCCTGCAGAATCAGAGAATACAGACAGAGAGACAGACAGACAGAGCGAAACTCCGCCTGCAGAATCAGAGAATACAGACAGAGAGACAGACAGACAGAGCGAAACCCCGCCTGCAGAATCAGAGAATACGGAGACAGAGCGAAACCCAGCCTGTAAAACTAGAGAACACAGAGACAGAGCGAAACTCCGCCTGCAGAATCAGAGACAGACAGAGAGACAGACAAAGCGAAACCCCGCCTGCAGAATCAGAGAATACAGAGACAGAGCGAAACCCCGCCTGTAAAACTAGGGAACACAGAGAGAGAGAGCAAAACTCCGCCTACAGAATCAGAGAACACAGACAGAGCGAAACTCCGCCTGTAAAACTAGAGAACACAGAGACAGAGCGAAACGCCGCCTGCAGAATCAGAGAACACAGACAGACAGAGTGAAACCCTGCCTGCAGAATCAGAGAATACAGACAGAGAGACAGACAGAGCGAAACCCCGCCTGTAAAACTAGAGAACACAGAGACAGAGCGAAACCCCGCCTGCAGAATCAGAGAATACAGACAGAGCAAAACCTCGCCTGCAGAATCAGAGAATACAGACAGAGAGACAGACAGCAAAACCCCGCCTGTAAAACTAGAGAACACAGAGACAGAGCGAAACCCCACCTGCAGAATCAGAGAGAGAGACAGACAGAGCGAAACCCCGCCTGCAGAATCAGAGAATACAGACAGAGAGACAGACAGAGCGAAACTCTGCCTGCAGAATCAGAGAATACAGACAGAGAGACAGACAGAGCGAAACTCCGCCTGTAAAACTAGAGAACACAGAGACAGAGCGAAACTCCGCCTGCAGAATCAGAGAATACAGAGACAGAGTGAAACTCCGCCTGTAAAACTAGAGAACACAGAGACAGAGCGAAACCCCGCCTGCAGAATCAGAGAATACAGACAGAGCGAAACTCCGCCTGCAGAATCAGAGAATACAGACAGAGGAAAACCCCGCCTGTAAAACTAGAGAACACAGAGGCAGAGCAAAACTCCGCCTGCAGAATCAGAGAATACAGACAGAGACGCAGACAGAGCGAAACTCCGCCTGCAGAATCAGAGAGACAGAGTGAAACCCCACCTGCAGAATCAGAGAATACAGAGAGCGAAACTTCGCCTGCAGAATCAGAGAGACAGACAGAGCGAAACTCCGCCTGCAGAATCAGAGAATACAGACAGCAAAACCCCGCTT
Source organism: Somniosus microcephalus (assembly GCF_052327205.1). Classification (NCBI taxonomy): domain Eukaryota; kingdom Metazoa; phylum Chordata; class Chondrichthyes; order Squaliformes; family Somniosidae; genus Somniosus; species Somniosus microcephalus. Next base: position 37,602,998 of record NC_141019.1, on the reverse strand, counting down.
GCAGAATCAGAGAGACAGACAGAGCAAAACCCCGCCTGCAGAATCAGAGAATACAGACAGAGCGAAACTCTGCCTGTAAAACTAGAGAACACAGAGACAGAGCGAAACTCCGCCTGCAGAATCAGAGAGACAGACAGCAAAACCCCGCCTGTAAAACTAGAGAACGCACAGAGACAGAGCGAAACCCCGCCTGCAGAATCAGAGAGACAGACAGAGCGAAACCCCGCCTGCAGAATCAGAGACAGACAGAGCAAAACCCCGCCTGTAAAACTAGAGAACACAGAGAGACAGACAGCAAATCCCCGCCTGTAAAACTAGAGAACACAGACAGCAAAACCCCGCCTGCAGAATCAGAGAGACAGACAGCAAAACCCGGCCTGTAAAACTAGAGAACACAGAGAGACAGAGCAAAACTCCGCCTGCAGAATCAGAGAGACAGACAGAGTGAAACCCCGCCTGCAGAATCAGAGAATACAGACAGAGCGGAACCCCGCCTGCAGAATCAGAGACAGACAGAGCGAAACTCCACCTGCAGAATCAGAGAATACAGAGAGAGCGAAACCCCACCTGCAGAATCAGAGACAGAGAGACAGACAGAGCGAAACTCCGCCTGCAAAACTAAAGAACACAGCGACAGAGCAAAACCCCGCCTGCAGAATCAGAGAGACAGACAGAGCGAAACTCCGCCTGCAAAATCAGAGAGACAGACAGCAAAACCCCGCCTGCATAACTATAGAATACAGAGTCAGAGCGAAACTCCGCCTGCAGAATCAGAGACAGACAGAGAGACAGACAGACAGAGCGAAACCCCGCCTGCAGAATCAGAGAATACAGACAGAGAGACAGACAGACAGAGCGAAACTCCGCCTGTAAAACTAGAGAATACAGAGACAGAGCGAAACTCCGCCTACAGAATCAGAGACAGACAGAGAGACAGACAGGGCAAAACTCCACCTGCAGAATCAGAGAATACAGACAGAGAGACAGACAGACAGCGCGAAACTCCGCCTATAAAACTAGAGAATACAGAGACAGAGCGAAACTCCGCCTGCAGAATCAGAGACAGACAGAGAGACAGACAAAGCGAAACCCCGCCTGCAGAATCGGAGAATACAGAGACAGAGCGAAACTCCGCCTGCAGAATCAGAGACAGACAGAGAGACAGACAGAGCGAAACTCCGCCTGTAAAACTAGAGAACACAGAGACAGAGCGAAACCCCGCCTTCAGAATCAGAGAATACAGACAGAGAGACAGACAGAGCGAAACCCCGCCTGCAGAATCAGAGAATACAGACAGAGCGAAACCCCGCCTGTAATACTAGAGGACACAGAGACAGAGCGAAACTCCGCCTGCAGAATCAGAGAATACAGACAGAGTGAAACCCCGCCTGTAAAACTAGAGAACACAGAGACAGAGCGAAACTCCGCCTGCAGAATCAGAGAATACAGAGACAGACAGACAGAGCAAAACCCCGCCTGCAGAATCAGAGAATACAGACAGAGAGACAGACAGACAGAGCGAAACTCCGCCTGTAAAACTAGAGAACACAGAGACAGAGCAAAACTCCGCCTGCAGAATCAGAGACAGACAGAGCGAAACTCCGCCTACAGAATTAGAGAATACAGACAGAGAGACAGACAGACAGAGTGAAACCCAGCCTGCAGAATCAGAGAATACAGACAGAGAGACAGACAGACAGAGCGAAACCCCGCCTGCAGAATCAGAGAATACAGACAGAGAGACAGACAGACAGAGCGAAACCCCACCTGGAGAATCAGAGAATACAGACAGAGAGACAGACAGACAGAGCGAAACTCGGCCTGCAGAATCAGAGAATACAGACAGAGAGACAGACAGACAGAGCGAAACCCCGCCTGCAGAATCAGAGAATACAGACAGAGAGACAGACAGACAGAGCGAAACCCCGCCTGCAGAATCAGAGAATACAGACAGAGAGACAGACAGACAGAGCGAAACTCTGCCTGCAGAATCAGAGAATACAGACAGAGAGACAGACAGACAGAGCAAAACTCTGCCTGCAGAATCAGAGAATACAGACAGAGAGACAGACAGACAGAGCGAAACCCCGCCTGCAGAATCAGAGAATACGGAGACAGAGCGAAACCCAGCCTGTAAAACTAGAGAACACAGAGACAGAGCGAAACTCCGCCTGCAGAATCAGAGACAGACAGAGAGACAGACAAAGCGAAACCCCGCCTGCAGAATCAGAGAATACACAGACAGAGCGAAACCCCGCCTGTAAAACTAGAGAACACAGAGAGAGAGCAAAACTCCGCCTACAGAATCAGAGAACACAGACAGAGCGAAACTCCGCCTGTAAAACTAGAGAACACAGAGACAGAGAGAAACGCCGCCTGCAGAATCAGAGAACACAGACAGACAGAGCGAAACCCTGCCTGCAGAATCAGAGAATACAGACAGAGAGACAGACAGAGCGAAACCCCGCCTGTAAAACTAGAGAACACAGAGACAGAGCGAAACCCCGCCTGCAGAATCAGAGAATACAGACAGAGCGAAACCCCGCCTGCAGAATCAGAGAATACAGACAGAGAGACAGACAGCAAAACCCCGCCTGTAAAACTAGAGAACACAGAGACAGAGCGAAACCCCACCTGCAGAATCAGAGAGAGAGACAGACAGAGCGAAACCCCGCCTGCAGAATCAGAGAATACAGACAGAGAGACAGACAGAGCGAAACTCTGCCTGCAGAATCAGAGAATACAGACAGAGAGACAGACAGAGCGAAACTCCGCCTGTAAAACTAGAGAACACAGAGACAGAGCGAAACTCCGCCTGCAGAATCAGAGAATACAGAGACAGAGTGAAACTCCGCCTGTAAAACTAGAGAACACAGAGACAGAGCGAAACCCCGCCTGCAGAATCAGAGAATACAGACAGAGCGAAACTCCGCCTGCAGAATCAGAGAATACAGACAGAGGAAAACCCCGCCTGTAAAACTAGAGAACACAGAGGCAGAGCGAAACTCCGCCTGCAGAATCAGAGAATACAGACAGAGACACAGACAGAGCGAAACTCCGCCTGCAGAATCAGAGAGACAGACAGCAAAACCCCGCCTGTAAAACTAGAGAACACAGAGACAGACAGAGCAAAACTCCACCTGCAGAATCAGAGAGACAGACAGAGTGAAACCCCGCCTGCAGAATCAGAGAATACAGACAGAGCGGAACCCCGCCTGCAGAATCAGAGACAGACAGAGCGAAACTCCACCTGCAGAATCAGAGAATACAGAGAGAGCGAAACCCCACCTGCAGAATCAGAGACAGAGAGACAGACAGAGCGAAACTCCGCCTGCAAAACTAAAGAACACAGCGACAGAGCAAAACCCCGCCTGCAGAATCAGAGAGACAGACAGAGCGAAACTCCGCCTGCAAAATCAGAGAGACAGACAGCAAAACCCCGCCTGCATAACTAGAGAATACAGAGTCAGAGCGAAACTCCGCCTGCAGAATCAGAGACAGACAGAGAGACAGACAGACAGAGCGAAACCCCGCCTGCAGAATCAGAGAATACAGACAGAGAGACAGAGCGAAACTCCGCCTGTAAAACTAGAGAATACAGAGACAGAGCCAAACTCCGCCTGCAGAATCAGAGACAGACAGAGAGACAGACAGGGCAAAACTCCACCTGCAGAATCAGAGAATACAGACAGAGAGACAGACAGACAGCGCGAAACTCCGCCTGTAAAACTAGAGAATACAGAGACAGAGCGAAACTCCGCCTGCAGAATCAGAGACAGACAGAGAGACAGACAAAGCGAAACCCCGCCTGCAGAATCGGAGAATACAGAGACAGAGCGAAACTCCGCCTGCAGAATCAGAGACAGACAGAGAGACAGACAGAGCGAAACCGCGCCCGTAAAACTAGAGAACACAGAGACAGAGCGAAACTCTGCCTGCAGAATCAGAGAATACAGACAGAGCGAAACTCCGCCTGTAAAACTAGAGAACACAGAGACAGAGCGAAACCCCGCCTTCAGAATCAGAGAATACAGACAGAGAGACAGACAGAGCGAAACCCCGCCTGCAGAATCAGAGAGACAGACAGAGAGACAGACAGAGCGAAACTCCGCCTGCAGAATCAGAGAATACAGACAGAGTGAAACCCCGCCTGTAAAACTAGAGAACACAGAGACAGAGCGAAACTCCGCCTGCAGAATCAGAGAATACAGAGACAGACAGACAGAGCGAAACCCCGCCTGCAGAATCAGAGAATACAGACAGAGAGACAGACAGACAGAGCGAAACTCCGCCTGTAAAGCTAGAGAACACAGAGACAGAGCAAAACTCTGCCTGCAGAATCAGAGACAGACAGAGCGAAACTCCACCTACAGAATTAGAGAATACAGACAGAGAGACAGACAGACAGAGTGAAACCCCGCCTGCAGAATCAGAGAATACAGACAGAGAGACAGACAGACAGAGCGAAACCCCGCCTGCAGAATCAGAGAATACAGACAGAGAGACAGACAGACAGAGCGAAACCCCGCCTGCAGAATCAGAGAATACAGACAGAGAGACAGACAGACAGAGCGAAACCCCGCCTGCAGAATCAGAGAATACAGACAGAGAGACAGGCAGACAGAGCGAAACTCCGCCTGCAGAATCAGAGAATACAGACAGAGAGACAGACAGACAGAGCGAAACCCCGCCTGCAGAATCAGAGAATACAGACAGAGAGACAGACAGACAGACCAAAACCCCGCCTGCAGAATCAGAGAATACAGACAGAGAGACAGACAGACAGAGCGAAACTCTGCCTGCAGAATCAGAGAATACAGACAGCGAGACAGACAGACAGAGCGAAACTCTGCCTGCAGAATCAGAGAATACAGACAGAGAGACAGACAGACAGAGCGAAACCCCGCCTGCAGAATCAGAGAATACAGAGACAGAGCGAAACCCAGCCTGTAAAACTAGAGAACACAGAGACAGAGCGAAACTCCGCCTGCAGAATCAGAGACAGACAGAGAGACAGACAAAGCGAAACCCCGCCTGCAGAATCAGAGAATACAGAGACAGAGCGAAACCCCGCCTGTAAAACTAGAGAACACAGAGACAGAGCGAAACTTCGCCTGCAGAATCAGAGAATACAGACAGAGCGAAACCCCGCCTGTAAAACTAGAGAACAGAGCGAAACCCCGCCTGCAGAATTAGAGAATACAGAGACAGAGCGAAACTCAGCCTGCAGAATCAGAGAATACAGAGACAGAGCGAAACTCCGCCTGTAAAATGAGAGAACACAGAGACAGAGTGAAATTCCGCCTGCAGAATCAGAGAGACAGACAGCAAAACCCCGCCTGTATAACTAGAGAACACAGAGACAGAACGATTCCCCGCCTGCAGAATCAGAGAACACAGAGACAGAGCGAAACTCCGCCTGTAAAACGAGAGAACACAGAGACAGAGCGAAACTCCGCCTGCAGAATCAGAGAGACAGACAGCAAAACCCCGCCTGTAAAACTAGAGAACACAGAGACAGAGCGAAACTTTGCCTGCAGAATCAGAGAATACAGAGACAGAGCGAAACTCCGCCTGCAGAATCAGAGAATACAGACAGAGCGAAACTCCGCCTGTAAAACTAGAGAACACAGAGACAGAGCGAAACTCCGCCTGCAGAATCAGAGAGACAGACAGCAAAACCCCGCCTGTAAATCTAGAGAACACAGAGACAGATTAAAACCCCGCCTGCATAATCAGAGAATACAGACAGAGCGAAACTCCGCCTGTAAAACTAGAGAACACAGAGTCAGCGCGAAACCCCGCCTGCAGAATTAGAGAATACAGACAGAGCGAAACCCCGCCTGTAAAACTAGAGAACACAGAGACAGAGCAAAACTCCGCCTACAGAATCAGAGAACACAGACAGAGCGAAACTCCGCCTGTTAAACTAGAGAACACAGAGACAGAGCAAAACCCCGCATGCAGAATCAGAGAATACAGACAGAGCGAAACCCCGCCTGCAGAATTAGAGAATACAGACAGAGCGAAACTCCGCCTGTAAAACTAGAGAACACAGAGACAGAGCGAAACCCCGCCTGCAGAATCAGAGAACACAGACAGCCAGAGCGAAACCCCGCCTGCAGAATCAGAGAATACAGACAGAGAGACAGACAGAGCGAAACCCCGCCTGTAAAACTAGAGAACACAGAGACAGAGCGAAACCCCGCCTGCAGAATCAGAGAATACAGACAGAGCGAAACCCCGCCTGCAGAATTAGAGAATACAGACAGAGCGAAACTCCGCCTGTAAAACTAGAGAACACAGAGACAGAGCGAAACCCCGCCTGCAGAATCAGAGAACACAGACAGACAGAGCGAAACCCCGCCTGCAGAATCAGAAAATACAGAGAGAGCGAAACCCCGCCTGTAAAACTAGAGAACACAGAGACAGAGCGAAACCCCGCCTGCAGAATCAGAGAATACAGACAGAGCGAAACCCCGCCTGCAGAATCAGAGAATACAGACAGAGAGACAGACAGCAAAACCCCGCCTGTAAAACTAGAGAACACAGAGACAGAGCGAAACCCTGCCTGCAGAATCAGAGAGAGATACAGACAGAGCGAAACTCTGCCTGCAGAATCAGAGAATACAGACAGAGAGACAGACAGAGCGAAACTCCGCCTGTAAAACTAGAGAACACAGAGACAGAGCGAAACTCCGCCTGCAGAATCAGAGAATAGAGACAGAGCGAAACTCCGCCTGTAAAACTAGAGAACACAGAGACAGAGCGAAACCCCGCCTGCAGAATCAGAGAATACAGACAGAGACACAGACAGAGCGAAACTCCGCCTGCAGAATCAGAGAGACAGAGTGAAACCCCGCCTGCAGAATCAGAGAATACAGAGAGCGAAACTCCGCCTGCAGAATCAGAGAGACAGACAGAGCGAAACCCCGCCTGCAGAATCAGAGAATACAGAGAGCGAAACTCCGCCTGCAGAATCAGAAACAGACAGAGCGAAACTCCGCCTGCAGAATCAGAGAATACAGACAGCAAAACCCCGCCTGCAGAATCAGAGAGACAGACAGAGCGAATCCCCGCCTGCAGAATCAGAGCATACAGACAGAGCGAAACTCCGCCTGTAAAACTAGAGAACACAGAGATAGAGCGAAACTCCGCCTGCAGAATCAGAGCATACAGACAGAGCGAAACTCCACCTGTAAAACTAGAGAACACAGAGACAGAGCGAAACTCCGCCTGCAGAATCAGAGAGACAGACAGCAAAACCCCGCCTGTAAAACTAGAGAACACACAGAGACAGAGCGAAACCATGCCTGCAGAATCAGAGACAGACAGAGCGAAACCCCGCCTGCAGAATCAGAGACAGACAGAGCAAAACCCCGCCTGTAAAACTAGAGAACACAGAGAGACAGACAGCAAAACCCCGCCTGTAAAACTAGAGAACACAGACAGCAAAACCCCGCCTGCAGAATCAGAGAGACAGACAGCAAAACCCCGCCTGTAAAACTAGAGAACACAGAGAGACAGAGCGAAACCCCGCCTGCAGAATCAGAGAGACAGACAGCAAAACCCGGCCTGTAAAACTAGAGAACACAGAGAGACAGAGCAAAACTCCGCCTGCAGAATCAGAGAGACAGACAGAGCGAAACTCCGCCTGCAGAATCAGAGAGACAGACAGCAAAACTCCGCCTGTAAAACTAGAGAACACAGAGACAGACAGAGCAAAACTCCGCCTGCAGAATCAGAGAGACAGACAGAGCGAAACCCCGCCTGCAGAATCAGAGAATACAGACAGAGCGGAACCCCGCCTGCAGAATCAGAGAATACAGAGAGAGCGAAACCCCACCTGCAGAATCAGAGACAGAGAGACAGACAGAGCGAAACTCCGCCTGCAAAACTAAAGAACACAGCGACAGAGCAAAACCCTGCCTGCAGAATCAGAGAGACAGACAGAGTGAAACTCCGCCTGCAAAATCAGAGAGACAGACAGCAAAACCCCGCCTGCATAACTAGAGAATACAGAGAGACAGAGCAAAACCCAGCCTGTAAAACTAGAGAATAGAGAGAGACAGAGCAAAACTCCACCTGCAGAATCAGAGAGAGAGACAGACAGCAAAACGCCGCATTTAAAACTACAGAATACAGAGAGACAGAGCAAAACTCCGCCTGCAAAACTAGAGTACACAGAGACAGAGCAAAACTCCACCTGTAAAACTAGAGAACACAGACAGACAGAGCAAAATTCCGCTTGTAAAACTAGAGAATACAGAGAGAGAGCAAAACTCTGCCTGTAAAACTAGAGAAGACAGAGAAAAACCCCGCCTGTAAAACTAGAGAACACAGAGAGAGAGCAAAACCACGCCTGTAAAACTAGAGAACACAGACAGACAGAGCAAAGCTCCGCCTGTAAAACTAGAGAATACAGAGAGAGAGCAAAACTCCACCTGCAAAACTAGAGAACAGAGACAGACAGCAAAACACTGCATGTAAAACTAGAGAAGACAGAGAAAAACCCCGCCTGTAAAACTAGAGAACACACAGAGAGAGCAAAACCACGCCTGTAAAACTAGAGAATACAGACAGAGCAAAACTCCACCTGTAAAATTAGAGAATACAGACAGAGCAAAACTCCGCCTGCAAAACTAGAGAACACAGAGACAGAGCAAAACTCCACCAGTAAAACTAGAGAATACAGAGAGACAGAGCAAAACTCCACCTGTAAAACTAGAGAATACAGAGAGACAGAGCAAAAACCCGCCTGTAAAACTAGGGAACACACAGACAGACAGCAAAACCCCGCCTGTCAAACTAGAGAACAGAGAGAGACAGAGCAAAACTCCGCCCGTAAAACTAGAGAACAGAGAGACAGAGCTAAACTCCTCCTGTAAAACTAGAGAACACAGAGAGACAGAGCAAAACCCCACCTATAAAACTAGAGAACACAGAGACAGAGCGAAACCCCGCCTGTAAAACTAGAGAACACAGAGAGAGAGAGCAAAACCCCACCTGCAAAACTAGAGAACAGAGAGAGAGAGAGAGAGCAAAACCCCGCCTGTAAAACTAGAGAACACAGAGAGAGAGAGCAAAACCCCGCCTGCAGAATACAGAGAGACAGAGCAAAACTCTGCCTGTAAAACTACAGAATACAGAGACAGAGCAAAACCCCGTCTGTAAAACTAGAGAACACAGAGACAGAGCAAAACCCCACCTGTAAAACTAGAGAACAGAGAGTGAGAGCAAAACCCCGCCTGTAAAACTAGAGAACAGAGAGATGGAGCAAAACTCCACTTGTAAAACTAGAGAACACAGAGAGACAGAGCAAAACCCCACCTGCAGAATCAGAGAGACAGACAGCAAAACCCCGCCTGTAAAACTAGAGAACAGAGAGAGAGAGGAAAACCCCGCCTGCAAAACTAGAGAACAGAGAGAGAGACAGAGCAAAACTCTGCCTGCAAAACTAGAGAACACAGAGAGACAGAGCAAAACCCTGCCTGTACAACTAGAGAACACAGAGAGACAGAGCAAAACCCCACCTGTAAAACTAGAGAACAGAGAGTGACAGAGCAAAACCCCGCCTGCAGAACTAGAGAACACAGAGAGAGAGAGCAAAACCCCGCCTGTAAAACTGGAGAACAGAGAGTGAGAGCAAAACCCCGCCTGTAAAACTAGAGAACAGAGAGACAGAGCAAAACTCCACTTGTAAAACTAGAGAACACAGAGAGACAGAGCGAAACCCCACCTGCAGAATCAGAGAGACAGACAGCAAAACCCCGCCTGTAAAACTAGAGAACAGAGAGAGAGAGGAAAACCCCGCCTGCAAAACTAGAGAACAGAGAGAGAGACAGAGCAAAACTCCGCCTGCAAAACTAGAGAACACAGAGAGAGAGAGCAAAACTCCGCCTGTAAAACTAGAGAACAGAGAGTGACAGAGCAAAACCCCGCCTGCAGAACTAGAGAACACAGAGAGAGAGAGCAAAACTCCGCCTGTAAAACTAGAGAACACAGAGAGACAGAGCAAAACCCCACCTGTAAAACTAGAGAACAGAGAGTGACAGAGCAAAACCCCGCCTGCAGAACTAGAGAACACAGAGAGAGAGAGCAAAACCCCGCCTGTAAAACTGGAGAACAGAGAGACAGAGCAAAACCCCGCCTGTAAAACTAGAGAACACAGAGACAGAGCAAAACTCCACCTGAAAAACTAGAGAACAGAGAGACAGAGCAAAACTCCACCTGAAAAACTAGAGAACAGAGAGACAGAGCAAAACTCCACCTGTAAAATTAGAGAACACAGAGACAGACAGCAAAACCCCACCTGTAAAACTAGAGAACACAGAGAGACAGAGCGAAACCCCGCCTGCAGAATCAGAGAGACAGACAGCAAAACCCCGCCTGTAAAACTAGAGAACAGAGAGAGGAAAACCCCGCCTGCAAAACTAGAGAACAGAGAGAGAGACAGAGCAAAACTCCGCCTGCAAAACTAGAGAACACAGAGAGACAGAGCAAAACCCCACCTGTAAAACTAGAGAACAGAGAGTGACAGAGCAAAACCCCGCCTGCAGAACTAGAGAACACAGAGAGAGAGAGCAAAACTCCGCCTGTAAAACTAGAGAACACAGAGAGACAGAGCAAAACCCCACCTGTAAAACTAGAGAACAGAGTGACAGAGCAAAACCCCGTCTGCAGAACTAGAGAACACAGAGAGACAGAGAGAGCAAAACTCCGCCTGTAAAACTAGAGAATACAGATAGAGAGAGCAAAACCCCGCCTGCAGAATCAGAGAGACAGAGCAAAACCCTGCCTGCAAAACTAGAGAACACAGAGACAGACAGAGCAAAACTCCGCCTGCAGAATCAGAGAGAGAGACAGACAGCAAAACACCACCTGTAAAACTAGAGAACACAGAGAGAGAGAGCAAAACCCTGCCTGTACAACTAGAGAACACAGAGAGACAGAGCAAAACTCCACCTGTAAAACTAGAAAACAGAGAGGCAGAGCAAAACCCCGCCTGCAGAACTAGAGAACACAGAGAGAGAGAGCAAAACTCCGCCTGTAAAACTAGAGAACACAGAGAGACAGAGCAAAACCCCGCCTGCAAAACTAGAGAATAGAGAGACAGAGCAAAACCCCGCCTGTAAAATTAGAGAACACAGAGAGACAGAGAGAGCAAAACTCCGCCTGTAAAACTAGAGAATACAGATAGAGAGAGCAAAACCCCGCCTGCAGAATCAGAGACAGAGCAAAACCCTGCCTGCAAAACTAGAGAACACAGAGACAGACAGAGCAAAACGCCGCCTGCAGAATCAGAGAGAGAGACAGACAGCAAAACACCGCCTGTAAAACTAGAGAACACAGAGAGAGAGCAAAACTCTGCCTGTAAAACTAAAGAACACAGAGAGACAGAGCAAAACTCTGCCTGTAAAACTAGAGAACACAGAGACAGACAGCAAAACCCCGCCTGTAAAACTAGAGAACACAGAGACAGAGCATAACTCCGCCTGCAAAACTAGAGAACACAGAGAGACAGAGCGAAACCCCGCCTGTAAAACTAGAGAATACAGAGAGCGAGCAAAACTCCACCTGCAGACTCAGAGAGACAGAGAGAGAGAGAGTAAAACTCCACCTGTAAAACTAGAGAACACAGAGAGACGGAGCAAAACCCCGCCTGCAGAATCAGAGAGACAGACAGCAAAACCCCGCCTGTAAAACTAGAGAACAGAGAGAGAGAGCTAAACCCCGCCTGCAAAACTAGAGAACACAGAGAGACAGACAGCAAAACACCGCCTGTAAAACTAGAGAACACAGAGAGAGAGCAAAACCCTGCCTGTGAAACTAAAGAACACAGAGAGACAGAGCAAAACTCCGCCTGTAAAACTAGAGAACACAGAGACAGACAGCAAAACCCCGCCTGTAAAACTAGAGAACACAGAGACAGAGCACAACTCCGCCTGCAAAACTAGAGAACACAGAGAGACAGAACGAAACCCCGCCTGTAAAACTAGAGAATAGAGAGACGGAGCAAAACTCCACCTGCAGAATCAGAGAGACAGAGAGAGAGAGAGCAAAACTCCGCCTGTAAAACTAGAGAACACAGAGAGACGGAGCAAACCCCGCCTGCAGAATCAGAGAGACAGACAGCAAAACCCCGCCTGTAAAACTAGAGAACAGAGAGAGAGAGCAAAACCCCGCCTGCAAAACTAGAGAACACAGAGAGACAGAGCAAAACCCCGCCTGTAAAACTAGAGAACACAGAGAGAGAGAGAGCAAAACCCTGCCTGCAAAACTAGAGAACACAGAGAGAGAGAGCAAAACCCCGCCTGCAAAACTAGAGAACACAGAGCGACAGAGCAAAACCCCGCCTGCAAAACTAGAGAATACAGAGAGAGAGAGAGCAAAACTCCGCCTGCAAAACTAGAGAACACAGAGAAACAGAGAGAGCAAAGCTCCGCCTGTAAAACTAGAGAATACAGATAGAGAGAGCAAAACCCCGCCTGCAGAATCAGAGAGACAGAGCAAAACACTGCTTGCAAAACTAGAGAACACAGAGACAGACAGAGCAAAACTCCGCCTGCAGAATCAGAGAGAGAGACAGACAGCAAAACCCCGCCTGTAAAACTGGAGAACAGAGAGTGAGAGCAAAACCCCGCCTGTAAAACTAGAGAACAGAGAGACAGAGCAAAACTCCACTTGTAAAACTAGAGAACACAGAGAGACAGAGCGAAACCCCACCTGCAGAATCAGAGAGACAGACAGCAAAACCCCGCCTGTAAAACTAGAGAACAGAGAGAGAGAGGAAAACCCCGCCTGCAAAACTAGAGAACAGAGAGAGAGACAGAGCAAAACTCCGCCTGCAAAACTAGAGAACACAGAGAGAGAGAGCAAAACTCCGCCTGTAAAACTAGAGAACAGAGAGTGACAGAGCAAAACCCCGCCTGCAGAACTAGAGAACACAGAGAGAGAGAGCAAAACTCCGCCTGTAAAACTAGAGAACACAGAGAGACAGAGCAAAACCCCACCTGTAAAACTAGAGAACAGAGAGTGACAGAGCAAAACCCCGCCTGCAGAACTAGAGAACACAGAGAGAGAGAGCAAAACCCCGCCTGTAAAACTGGAGAACAGAGAGACAGAGCAAAACCCCGCCTGTAAAACTAGAGAACACAGAGACAGAGCAAAACTCCACCTGAAAAACTAGAGAACAGAGAGACAGAGCAAAACTCCACCTGAAAAACTAGAGAACAGAGAGACAGAGCAAAACTCCACCTGTAAAATTAGAGAACACAGAGACAGACAGCAAAACCCCACCTGTAAAACTAGAGAACACAGAGAGACAGAGCGAAACCCCGCCTGCAGAATCAGAGAGACAGACAGCAAAACCCCGCCTGTAAAACTAGAGAACAGAGAGAGGAAAACCCCGCCTGCAAAACTAGAGAACAGAGAGAGAGACAGAGCAAAACTCCGCCTGCAAAACTAGAGAACACAGAGAGACAGAGCAAAACCCCACCTGTAAAACTAGAGAACAGAGAGTGACAGAGCAAAACCCCGCCTGCAGAACTAGAGAACACAGAGAGAGAGAGCAAAACTCCGCCTGTAAAACTAGAGAACACAGAGAGACAGAGCAAAACCCCACCTGTAAAACTAGAGAACAGAGTGACAGAGCAAAACCCCGTCTGCAGAACTAGAGAACACAGAGAGACAGAGAGAGCAAAACTCCGCCTGTAAAACTAGAGAATACAGATAGAGAGAGCAAAACCCCGCCTGCAGAATCAGAGAGACAGAGCAAAACCCTGCCTGCAAAACTAGAGAACACAGAGACAGACAGAGCAAAACTCCGCCTGCAGAATCAGAGAGAGAGACAGACAGCAAAACACCGCCTGTAAAACTAGAGAACACAGAGAGAGAGAGCAAAACCCTGCCTGTACAACTAGAGAACACAGAGAGACAGAGCAAAACTCCACCTGTAAAACTAGAAAACAGAGAGACAGAGCAAAACCCCGCCTGCAGAACTAGAGAACACAGAGAGAGAGAGCAAAACTCCGCCTGTAAAACTAGAGAACACAGAGAGACAGAGCAAAACCCCGCCTGCAAAACTAGAGAATAGAGAGACAGAGCAAAACCCCGCCTGTAAAATTAGAGAACACAGAGAGACAGAGAGAGCAAAACTCCGCCTGTAAAACTAGAGAATACAGATAGAGAGAGCAAAACCCCGCCTGCAGAATCAGAGACAGAGCAAAACCCTGCCTGCAAAACTAGAGAACACAGAGACAGACAGAGCAAAACGCCGCCTGCAGAATCAGAGAGAGAGACAGACAGCAAAACACCGCCTGTAAAACTAGAGAACACAGAGAGAGAGCAAAACTCTGCCTGTAAAACTAAAGAACACAGAGAGACAGAGCAAAACTCTGCCTGTAAAACTAGAGAACACAGAGACAGACAGCAAAACCCCGCCTGTAAAACTAGAGAACACAGAGACAGAGCATAACTCCGCCTGCAAAACTAGAGAACACAGAGAGACAGAGCGAAACCCCGCCTGTAAAACTAGAGAATACAGAGAGCGAGCAAAACTCCACCTGCAGACTCAGAGAGACAGAGAGAGAGAGAGTAAAACTCCACCTGTAAAACTAGAGAACACAGAGAGACGGAGCAAAACCCCGCCTGCAGAATCAGAGAGACAGACAGCAAAACCCCGCCTGTAAAACTAGAGAACAGAGAGAGAGAGCTAAACCCCGCCTGCAAAACTAGAGAACACAGAGAGACAGACAGCAAAACACCGCCTGTAAAACTAGAGAACACAGAGAGAGAGCAAAACCCTGCCTGTGAAACTAAAGAACACAGAGAGACAGAGCAAAACTCCGCCTGTAAAACTAGAGAACACAGAGACAGACAGCAAAACCCCGCCTGTAAAACTAGAGAACACAGAGACAGAGCACAACTCCGCCTGCAAAACTAGAGAACACAGAGAGACAGAACGAAACCCCGCCTGTAAAACTAGAGAATAGCGAGACGGAGCAAAACTCCACCTGCAGAATCAGAGAGACAGAGAGAGAGAGAGCAAAACTCCGCCTGTAAAACTAGAGAACACAGAGAGACGGAGCAAACCCCGCCTGCAGAATCAGAGAGACAGACAGCAAAACCCCGCCTGTAAAACTAGAGAACAGAGAGAGAGAGCAAAACCCCGCCTGCAAAACTAGAGAACACAGAGAGACAGAGCAAAACCCCGCCTGTAAAACTAGAGAACACAGAGAGAGAGAGAGCAAAACCCTGCCTGCAAAACTAGAGAACACAGAGAGAGAGAGCAAAACCCCGCCTGCAAAACTAGAGAACACAGAGCGACAGAGCAAAACCCCGCCTGCAAAACTAGAGAATACAGAGAGAGAGAGAGCAAAACTCCGCCTGCAAAACTAGAGAACACAGAGAAACAGAGAGAGCAAAGCTCCGCCTGTAAAACTAGAGAATACAGATAGAGAGAGCAAAACCCCGCCTGCAGAATCAGAGAGACAGAGCAAAACACTGCTTGCAAAACTAGAGAACACAGAGACAGACAGAGCAAAACTCCGCCTGCAGAATCAGAGAGAGAGACAGACAGCAAAACACCGCCTGTAAAACTAGAGAACAGAGACAGAGTGAAACTCCACCTGCAGAATCAGAGAGAGACAGACAGCAAAACACTGCCTGTAAAACTAGAGAATACAGACAGAGACAAACTCCGCCTGTAAAACTAGAGACTACAGACAGAGCAAAACTCCGCCTGCAGAATCAGAGAGACAGACAGCAAAACCCCGCCTGCAAAACTAGAGAACAGAGAGAGAGACAGAGCAAAACTCCGCCTGCAAAACTAGAGAACAGAGAGTGACAGAGCAAAACCCCGCCTGCAGAACTAGAGAACACAGAGAGAGAGAGCAAAACTCCGCCTGTAAAACTAGAGAACACAGAGAGACAGAGCAAAACCCCACCTGTAAAACTAGAGAACAGAGTGACAGAGCAAAACCCCGTCTGCAGAACTAGAGAACACAGAGAGACAGAGAGAGCAAAACTCCGCCTGTAAAACTAGAGAATACAGATAGAGAGAGCAAAACCCCGCCTGCAGAATCAGAGAGACAGAGCAAAACCCTGCCTGCAAAACTAGAGAACACAGAGACAGACAGAGCAAAACTCCGCCTGCAGAATCAGAGAGAGAGACAGACAGCAAAACACCGCCTGTAAAACTAGAGAACACAGAGAGAGAGAGCAAAACCCTGCCTGTACAACTAGAGAACACAGAGAGACAGAGCAAAACTCCACCTGTAAAACTAGAAAACAGAGAGACAGAGCAAAACCCCGCCTGCAGAACTAGAGAACACAGAGAGAGAGAGCAAAACTCCGCCTGTAAAACTAGAGAACACAGAGAGACAGAGCAAAACCCCGCCTGCAAAACTAGAGAATAGAGAGACAGAGCAAAACCCCGCCTGTAAAATTAGAGAACACAGAGAGACAGAGAGAGCAAAACTCCGCCTGTAAAACTAGAGAATACAGATAGAGAGAGCAAAACCCCGCCTGCAGAATCAGAGACAGAGCAAAACCCTGCCTGCAAAACTAGAGAACACAGAGACAGACAGAGCAAAACGCCGCCTGCAGAATCAGAGAGAGAGACAGACAGCAAAACACCGCCTGTAAAACTAGAGAACACAGAGAGAGAGCAAAACTCTGCCTGTAAAACTAAAGAACACAGAGAGACAGAGCAAAACTCTGCCTGTAAAACTAGAGAACACAGAGACAGACAGCAAAACCCCGCCTGTAAAACTAGAGAACACAGAGACAGAGCATAACTCCGCCTGCAAAACTAGAGAACACAGAGAGACAGAGCGAAACCCCGCCTGTAAAACTGGAGAATACAGAGAGCGAGCAAAACTCCACCTGCAGACTCAGAGAGACAGAGAGAGAGAGAGTAAAACTCCACCTGTAAAACTAGAGAACACAGAGAGACGGAGCAAAACCCCGCCTGCAGAATCAGAGAGACAGACAGCAAAACCCCGCCTGTAAAACTAGAGAACAGAGAGAGAGAGCTAAACCCCGCCTGCAAAACTAGAGAACACAGAGAGACAGACAGCAAAACACCGCCTGTAAAACTAGAGAACAGAGAGTGACAGAGCAAAACCCCGCCTGCAGAACTAGAGAACACAGAGAGAGAGAGCAAAACCCCGCCTGTAAAACTGGAGAACAGAGAGTGAGAGCTAAACCCCGCCTGCAAAACTAGAGAACACAGAGAGACAGACAGCAAAACACCGCCTGTAAAACTAGAGAACACAGAGAGAGAGCAAAACCCTGCCTGTGAAACTAAAGAACACAGAGAGACAGAGCAAAACTCCGCCTGTAAAACTAGAGAACACAGAGACAGACAGCAAAACCCCGCCTGTAAAACTAGAGAACACAGAGACAGAGCACAACTCCGTCTGCAAAACTAGAGAACACAGAGAGACAGAACGAAACCCCGCCTGTAAAACTAGAGAATAGAGAGACGGAGCAAAACTCCACCTGCAGAATCAGAGAGACAGAGAGAGAGAGAGCAAAACTCCGCCTGTAAAACTAGAGAACACAGAGAGACGGAGCAAACCCCGCCTGCAGAATCAGAGAGACAGACAGCAAAACCCCGCCTGTAAAACTAGAGAACAGAGAGAGAGAGCAAAACCCCGCCTGCAAAACTAGAGAACACAGAGAGACAGAGCAAAACCCCGCCTGTAAAACTAGAGAACACAGAGAGAGAGAGAGCAAAACCCTGCCTGCAAAACTAGAGAACACAGAGAGAGAGAGCAAAACCCCGCCTGCAAAACTAGAGAACACAGAGCGACAGAGCAAAACCCCGCCTGCAAAACTAGAGAATACAGAGAGAGAGAGAGCAAAACTCCGCCTGCAAAACTAGAGAACACAGAGAAACAGAGAGAGCAAAGCTCCGCCTGTAAAACTAGAGAATACAGATAGAGAGAGCAAAACCCCGCCTGCAGAATCAGAGAGACAGAGCAAAACACTGCTTGCAAAACTAGAGAACACAGAGACAGACAGAGCAAAACTCCGCCTGCAGAATCAGAGAGAGAGACAGACAGCAAAACACCGCCTGTAAAACTAGAGAACAGAGACAGAGTGAAACTCCACCTGCAGAATCAGAGAGAGACAGACAGCAAAACACTGCCTGTAAAACTAGAGAATACAGACAGAGACAAACTCCGCCTGTAAAACTAGAGACTACAGACAGAGCAAAACTCCGCCTGCAGAATCAGAGAGACAGACAGCAAAACCCCGCCTGCAAAACTAGAGAACAGAGAGAGAGACAGAGCAAAACTCCGCCTGCAAAACTAGAGAACACAGAGAGACAGAGCAAAACCCCACCTGTAAAACTAGAGAACAGAGAGTGACAGAGCAAAACCCCGCCTGCAGAACTAGAGAACACAGAGAGAGAGAGCAAAACTCCGCCTGTAAAACTAGAGAACACAGAGAGACAGAGCAAAACCCCACCTGTAAAACTAGAGAACAGAGTGACAGAGCAAAACCCCGTCTGCAGAACTAGAGAACACAGAGAGACAGAGAGAGCAAAACTCCGCCTGTAAAACTAGAGAATACAGATAGAGAGAGCAAAACCCCGCCTGCAGAATCAGAGAGACAGAGCAAAACCCTGCCTGCAAAACTAGAGAACACAGAGACAGACAGAGCAAAACTCCGCCTGCAGAATCAGAGAGAGAGACAGACAGCAAAACACCGCCTGTAAAACTAGAGAACACAGAGAGAGAGAGCAAAACCCTGCCTGTACAACTAGAGAACACAGAGAGACAGAGCAAAACTCCACCTGTAAAACTAGAAAACAGAGAGACAGAGCAAAACCCCGCCTGCAGAACTAGAGAACACAGAGAGAGAGAGCAAAACTCCGCCTGTAAAACTAGAGAACACAGAGAGACAGAGCAAAACCCCGCCTGCAAAACTAGAGAATAGAGAGACAGAGCAAAACCCCGCCTGTAAAATTAGAGAACACAGAGAGACAGAGAGAGCAAAACTCCGCCTGTAAAACTAGAGAATACAGATAGAGAGAGCAAAACCCCGCCTGCAGAATCAGAGACAGAGCAAAACCCTGCCTGCAAAACTAGAGAACACAGAGACAGACAGAGCAAAACGCCGCCTGCAGAATCAGAGAGAGAGACAGACAGCAAAACACCGCCTGTAAAACTAGAGAACACAGAGAGAGAGCAAAACTCTGCCTGTAAAACTAAAGAACACAGAGAGACAGAGCAAAACTCTGCCTGTAAAACTAGAGAACACAGAGACAGACAGCAAAACCCCGCCTGTAAAACTAGAGAACACAGAGACAGAGCATAACTCCGCCTGCAAAACTAGAGAACACAGAGAGAGAGAGCGAAACCCCGCCTGTAAAACTGGAGAATACAGAGAGCGAGCAAAACTCCACCTGCAGACTCAGAGAGACAGAGAGAGAGAGAGTAAAACTCCACCTGTAAAACTAGAGAACACAGAGAGACGGAGCAAAACCCCGCCTGCAGAATCAGAGAGACAGACAGCAAAACCCCGCCTGTAAAACTAGAGAACAGAGAGAGAGAGCTAAACCCCGCCTGCAAAACTAGAGAACACAGAGAGACAGACAGCAAAACACCGCCTGTAAAACTAGAGAACACAGAGAGAGAGCAAAACCCTGCCTGTGAAACTAAAGAACACAGAGAGACAGAGCAAAACTCCGCCTGTAAAACTAGAGAACACAGAGACAGACAGCAAAACCCCGCCTGTAAAACTAGAGAACACAGAGACAGAGCACAACTCCGCCTGCAAAACTAGAGAACACAGAGAGACAGAACGAAACCCCGCCTGTAAAACTAGAGAATAGAGAGACGGAGCAAAACTCCACCTGCAGAATCAGAGAGACAGAGAGAGAGAGAGCAAAACTCCGCCTGTAAAACTAGAGAACACAGAGAGACGGAGCAAACCCCGCCTGCAGAATCAGAGAGACAGACAGCAAAACCCCGCCTGTAAAACTAGAGAACAGAGAGAGAGAGCAAAACCCCGCCTGCAAAACTAGAGAACACAGAGAGACAGAGCAAAACCCCGCCTGTAAAACTAGAGAACACAGAGAGAGAGAGAGCAAAACCCTGCCTGCAAAACTAGAGAACACAGAGAGAGAGAGCAAAACCCCGCCTGCAAAACTAGAGAACACAGAGCGACAGAGCAAAACCCCGCCTGCAAAACTAGAGAATACAGAGAGAGAGAGAGCAAAACTCCGCCTGCAAAACTAGAGAACACAGAGAAACAGAGAGAGCAAAGCTCCGCCTGTAAAACTAGAGAATACAGATAGAGAGAGCAAAACCCCGCCTGCAGAATCAGAGAGACAGAGCAAAACACTGCTTGCAAAACTAGAGAACACAGAGACAGACAGAGCAAAACTCCGCCTGCAGAATCAGAGAGAGAGACAGACAGCAAAACACCGCCTGTAAAACTAGAGAACAGAGACAGAGTGAAACTCCACCTGCAGAATCAGAGAGAGACAGACAGCAAAACACTGCCTGTAAAACTAGAGAATACAGACAGAGACAAACTCCGCCTGTAAAACTAGAGACTACAGACAGAGCAAAACTCCGCCTGCAGAATCAGAGAGACAGACAGCAAAAACCCACCTGGAAAACTAGAGAACAGAGAGTGGTACTGGAGCGCCCCCTAGGGTTGGGGGGTGGTACTGGAGCGCACCCTAGGGTTGGGGAATGGTACTGGAGCGCCCCCTAGGGTTGGGGAATGGTACTGGAGCGCCCCCTAGGGTTGGGGAATGTACTGGAGTGTCCCCTAGGGTTGGGGAATGTACTGGAGCGCCCTCTAGGGTTGGGGAATGGTATTGGAGTGTCCCCTAGGGTTGGGGAATGGTACTAGAGCGCCCCCTAGGGTTGGGGAATGGACTGCAGCACCCCCCTAGGGTTGGGGAATGGTACTGGAATGTCCCCGAGGGTTGGGGGTGGTAGTGGAGTGTTCCCTAGGGTTGGGTTAGGGTTAGGGTTAGGGCTCACTAGCTGACTCCTCCCACTCACTGACTCCTCCCACTCATTGACTCCTCCCACTCCACGGACATCTCCCACTCACTGACTCCTACCACTCACTGACTCCTCCCACCCACTGACTCCTCCCACCCCTGACTCCTCCAACCCCACTGACTCCTCCCACCCTGCTGACTCCTCCCACCCTGCTGACTCCGCCCACCCTGCTGACTCCTCCCACCCGCTGACTCCTCCCACCCACTGACTCCTCCCACCCAGTGACTCCTCCCACCAACAGGGCGGGGCTGGGGGAGGGAGTGTGGTCAGTGTTGGCCTGGAGGGAATCAGCTCTAGGGCTCACTAATCATGGGGTGGTCATCTAGGGTCGTAATCTGATGACCCCTGACTCCACGACCCCTCCTCTCAGACCCCCACTCCACGCCCCCATCTCCCTTTAAGCTTTAACTCCTGATTTCCATTGGCCAGAACCCAGGGTGAGAAAGGATGGAGGGAGGAGGAGGAGTATGAGGGGGGAGGAGGAGTGTGAGGGAGGATGGAGGGGGAGGAGGAGTATGAGGGAGGATGGAGGAGGAGGAGTATGAGGATGGAGGGGGAGGAGGAGTGTGAGGGAGGATGGAGGAGGAGGAGTATGAGGGAGGATGAGGGAGGAGGAGGAGTATGAGGGAGGATGGAGGGGGCGGAGGAGTGTGAGGGAGGATGGAGGGAGGAGGAGGAGTATGAGGGAGGAAGGAGGAGGGGGAGTATGAGGGAGGATGGAGGGGAGGAGTATGAGGGAGGATGGAGGGGGAGGAGGAGTATGAGGGTGGATGGAGGGAGTAGGAGGAGAATGAGAGAGGATGGAGGGGAGGGAGCGTAAGAGGGAGGATGGAGGGAGGAGGGGGAGTATGAGGAGAATGGAGGGAGTAGGGGGAGTGTGAGGAGGATGGAGGGGGAGGAGGAGTGTGAGGGAGGATGGAGGGAGGAGGGGGAGTATGAGGGAGAATGGAGGGAGTAGGGGGAGTGTGAGGGAGGATGGAGGGGAAGGAGGAGTGTGAGGTGAGGGAGGATGGAGGAGGAGGGGGAGTATGAGGGAGAATGGAGGGAGTAGGGGGAGTGTGAGGGAGGATGGAGGGAGGAGGAGGAGTGTGAGGGATGATGGAGGGAGGAGGAGTGTGAGGGAGGATGGAGGGAGGAGGGGGAGTGTGAGGGAGGATGGAGGGAGGAGGAGGAGTGTGAGGGAGGATGGAGTGAGGAGGAGGAGTGTGAGGGAGGATGGAGGGAGGATGGGAGTGTGAGGGAGGATGGAGGAGGAGGAGGAGTGTGAGGGAGGATGGAGGGGAGGAGTAGGAGTGAGGGAGGATGGAGTGAGGAGGAGGAGTGAGGGAGGATGGAGGGAGGAGGAGGTGTGTGAGGGAGGATGGAGGGAGGAGGAGGAGTGTGAGGGAGGATGGAGGGAGGAGGAGGAGTGTGAGGGAGGATGGAGGGAGCAGGAGGAATGTGAGGGGATGGAGGGAGGAGGAGTATGAGGGAGGATGGAGGGAGGAGGGGAAGTGTGAGGGAGGATGGAGGGAGCAGGAGGAGTGTGAGGTAGGATGGAGGAGGAGGAGGAGTGTGAGGGAGGGAGGTGGAGGAGTGTGTGGGAGGATGGTGGAGGAGGAGGAGTGTGAGGGAGGATGCAGTGAGGAGGAGAGTGTGAGGAGGCTGGAGGGAGGAGGAGTGTTGGGGAGGAGGAGGAGTTTGAGGGAGGACGGAGGGAGGATGAGGAGTATGAGGGAGGATGGAGGGAGGAGGAGGAGTGAGGAGGATGGACGGAGGAGGAGG
>NC_141019.1:37533479-37579696 GCF_052327205.1 Somniosus microcephalus | reverse complement strand
GTTACAGAGATAGGGAGGGGGAGCGAGGAAGGATTTGAACAGGAGGAGGAGAATTTTAAAATCGAGGCGTTGTCGAAGCGGGAGCCAATGTAGGTCATTGAGCAACGTGTTGGGTGATGGGTGAACAGGACTCGGTGCGAGTTAGGACACGGCGGGGGGGGGGGGGGGCAGAAGTTTACAGAGGGGGTGGGGGGGGGGGGGGGGGGAGATTGGCGGCCGGCCAGATCATCACACAAACACACACAGACCGAGCCTGGCACTAGGGGTAGGTTCGAGGGCGAAGCAGGGAGCCGGGGATCTTGCATTGAGCCCCAAGGATATACTCCATCAGAGATCCTGTGCACCCAGAATCCCAGCTCCTTGCCCTGCCCTGATCTACAATCTGGAAAAAAAGCCACAGTCCGCTTTCCCTCCCCCACCCCCATCTCCCCTCTCAAAAGGAGCTTAACATCCCATATCCTGGCAGCGATTCAGTCCCACCGCACGATAAATCCTCGTCCAGCCTGCCAAGATGTGCTGGGTTTGATTCAGGGACGAGATGTGAACTGCAAGCTAAGGGGAAAAGCATATCCACACAGCATTGAAATTACCAGGACATGTTCGTCCAAATAAAACTGCTCCTTTTACACACTGTGAGCTGGCAGCGAGTGTGGGGACCGAGCCTTGGGAAACGCACTCACTCAATGCTCTCTCTCTCACACTCACACACACTCGCACCCACCTCGCTCACACACACTCGCACGCACCTCGTTCTTACTCCTCGCACACTCACACGCATACTCAGCTCGCGCACATACACTCGCACCTCGAACACATACACATTCGCACCTCGCTCGCACCCACACAAACTCGCACTTACAAACTCGCACACAGCTCGCACACATACACACTCACACACAACTCGCTCACAAACACACACTTGCATGTGCCTCGCTCTCACACTCACAACCGAACCTCTCTCACAATCGCACCTGCACCTCACACACGCACTCATCCTCTCTCACTCTCTGGTCGGGGATTGTCTGAAGATTCTGCACGGTGAGAATTCATGACAATTTTCTCTTTGACGTCAGTGGGTGATGGCGTCAGTGATTCCTGCTGCGTCACCTCAAACACACAGAATGTCAGTGAGTCACTCCCTGCCCACGGTTTATCCGCTATCCCACTTAACCCAACTGTTCAAGCTTCAACACACCCACTCAGAGATTTTATTAGGAGTTAAGTTACACAAATCACTGCAATATCCATGCGAGCGCGAGAGACGGGGGACCGAGCGCGAGAGACGGGGGACCGAGCGCGAGAGACGGGGGACCGAGCGCGAGAGACGGGGGACAGAGCGCGAGAGACGGGGGACAGAGCGCGAGAGACGGGGGACAGAGCGCGAGAGACGGGGGACAGAGCGCGAGAGACGGGGGACAGAGCGCGAGAGACGGGGGACAGAGCGCGAGAGACGGGGGACAGAGCGCGAGAGACGGGGGACAGAGCGCGAGAGACG
Source organism: Somniosus microcephalus (assembly GCF_052327205.1). Taxonomy (NCBI): domain Eukaryota; kingdom Metazoa; phylum Chordata; class Chondrichthyes; order Squaliformes; family Somniosidae; genus Somniosus; species Somniosus microcephalus. The sequence continues at coordinate 37,578,201 of NC_141019.1, read as the reverse complement.
GGGGACAGAGCGCGAGAGACGGGGGACAGAGCGCGAGAGACGGGGGACAGAGCGCGAGAGACGGGGGACAGAGCGCGAGAGACGGGGGACAGAGCGCGAGAGACGGGGGACAGAGCGCGAGAGACGGGGGACAGAGCGCGAGAGACGGGGGACAGAGCGCGAGAGACGGGGGACAGAGCGCGAGAGACGGGGGACAGAGCGCGAGAGACGGGGGACAGAGCGCGAGAGACGGGGGACAGAGCGCGAGAGACGGGGGACAGAGCGCGAGAGACGGGGGACAGAGCGCGAGAGACGGGGGACAGAGCGCGAGAGACGGGGGACAGAGCGCGAGAGACGGGGGACAGAGCGCGAGAGACGGGGGACAGAGCGCGAGAGACGGGGGACAGAGCGCGAGAGACGGGGGACAGAGCGCGAGAGACGGGGGACAGAGCGCGAGAGACGGGGGACAGGGTCAGAGAGAGAGAGCAAGACAGAGAGAAAGCAGAGTTACAATCAGGGAATGACGTCAACAGGATATATTTAACAGAGTCTCTTCAAACAGCTCCACCCCAATCTGCTTCCTGGATCGACAGGATACACAAACATGACGTACACCAGCACAGCGTGAGCGATGGAACCTGGGCCCTTCCACAGGATCAGGAAGAGAAAGAGGCCATTCAGCCCCCTCGAGCCTGTTACATTAGGAACAGGAGGAGGCCGTTCAGCCCCCCTCGAGCCTGTTACATTAGGAACAGGAGGGGGCCATTCAGCCCCCTCGAGCCTGTTACATTAGTAACAGGAGGAGGCCCTTCAGCCCCCCTTGAGCCTGTTACATTAGGAACAGGAGGAGGCCATTCAGCCCCCTCGAGCCTGTTACATTAGGAACAGGAGGAGGCCATGCAGCCCCCCTCGAGCCTGTTACATTAGGAACAGGAGGAGGCCATACAGCTCCTTGAGCCTGTTACATTAGGAACAGGAGGAGGCCATTCAGCCCCTCGAGCCTGTTACATTAGGAACAGGAGGAGGCCATTCAGCCCCCCTCGAGCCTGTTACATTCGGAACAGGAGGAGGCCATTCAGCCCCTTGAGCCTGTTACATTAGGAACAGGAGGAGGCCATTCAGCCCCTCGAGCCTGTTACATTAGGAACAGGAGGAGGCCATTCAGTCCCCTCGATCCTGTTACATTAGGAACAGGAGGAGGCCATTCAGCCCCCTCGAGCCTGTTACATTAGGAACAGGAGGAGGCCATTCAGTTCCCTCGAGCCTGTTACATTAGGAACAGGAGGAGGCCATTCAGCCCCCCTCGAGCCTGTTACATTAGGAACAGGAGGAGGCCATTCAGCCCCCTCGAGCCTGTTACATTAGGAACAGGAGGAGGCCATTCAGTTCCCTCGAGCCTGTTACATTAGGAACAGGAGGAGGCCATTCAGCCCCCTCGAGCCTGTTACATTAGGAACAGGAGGAGGCCGTACTCTCTCTCACACGCACATGCTCCCAGACACACACGTTCCGTGCCCTTTGTTACCTCTAGACTTGACTATTCCTCCCTACCTAAAGTTGAGGTCATCCAAAACTCTGCAGCACCCGTGTCCTAACTCGCACCAAGTCCCGTTCGCCCATCACCCCGCCCTGTGCTCGCTGACCTGCACTGCCTCCCGGCAACGCCTCGATTTTAAAACTTTCATCCTCCTGTTCAAATCCCTCCATGGCCTCCTCGTCCCCCTCCCTATCTCTGTAACCTCCTCCAGCCCCCTACAACCCTCCCTATCTCTGTAACCTCCTCCAGCCCCTACAACCCTCCCTATCTCTGTAACCTCCTCCAGCCCCTACAACCCTCCCTATCTCTGTAACCTCCTCCAGCCCCCTACAACCCTCCCTATCTCTGTAACCTCCTCCAGCCCCTACAACCCTCCCTATCTCTGTAACCTCCTCCAGCCCCTACAACCCTCCCTATCTCTGTAACCTCCTCCAGCCCCCTACAACCCTCCCTATCTCTGTAACATCCTCCAGCCCCCTACAACCCTCCCTATCTCTGTAACCTCCTCCAGCCCCCTACAACCCTCCCTATCTCTAACCTCCTCCAGCCCCCTACAAACCGCCCTATCAATTCAATTCAAATCGCTTTATTGGCATGATGACAAGTTACATCTTATGTTGCCAAAGCATCGAAAAACATTCATGTTTGTTCACAAAAATACAGATCTATCCATACAGTGTATAAACAGATATATCCCTGAGTGTATAAATATACTTTCATATACTTTATATATACTCTTTTCTTATATTTAGTGGTTGTCCCTCTGTTTATGACAAGCTGTAACATAGTGTGCCGCTAGTGTTACACAATTTCTCTCTTCCCCCTAGTAGGTATGGGAGTTTTTGGTCGTCATTCAAATTTCTGAATTCCGGGCATATTTTTGTGAATTTTGGGTAGAAATTCTCCCTTATGCCCTGATATTTTCTACAAGCTGTGAGGAAGTGCATCTCTGTCTCCACCACTCCCTGACTGCAGTGAGAGCATATCCTGTCCTCTCTTGGTAGCCGGGTCTGCCTGTGTCTACCTTTTTCGATCGCCAGGTTATGTTCACTAAGTCTGTACCTATCTGTAACCTCCTCCAGCCCCCTACAACCCTCCCTATTTCTGTAACCTCCTCCAGCCCCCTACAACCCTCCCTATCTCTGTAACCTCCTCCAGCCCCCTACAACCCCTCCGAGATCTCTGCGCTCCTCCAATTCTGCCCTCTTGAGCATCCCCCCTGATTTTAATCGCTCCACCACTGGCGGCCATGCCTTCAGCCGCCTGGGCCCTAAGCTCTGGAATTCCCTCCCTAAACCCCTCCGCCTCTCTCTCTCGCCTCCTTTGAGAAGCTCCTTAAAACCTCCCTCTTCGACCAAGCTTTTGGTCACCTGCCCTAATAGCTGCTTATGTGGCTCAGGGTCAACTTTTTTTGATTTGTAATACTCCTGTGATTCGACAAGGGAGGGAGGGGAATGGACTGGCCTGACCTCAGTCACACACATGATTGTTCCGACCTCACTCATTTCCCTACGGCTCGAGACGGGGCGTTTGCCAATTGCACCCGTCCCTGAATCATGCAAAGCTGGAGAATGAATCATTCTTCACGGCGCTGAACTTCAAAGGGCGAACCGTCACACGCGCAGAGATCGCGACAGCCCAGAGAGGTGCGCTGGGCGGGCGTGGGGTCGGGGGTCAAGCTTTTAGCCCGGGGGGTCGGGCGAACTCAACCACACACGTGCACAATCGCAGACAGGCGCGCACACACACACAACATAAAAAAATAGGAGCAGGAGTAGGCCATACGGCCCCTCGAGCCTGCTCCACCATACAGCCCCTTGAGCCTTCTCCGCCATTTAATAAGATCATTGCTGATCATCGACCTCAACTCCACTTTCCCGACCGATCCCCATATCCCTCGATTCCCCTAGAGTCCAAAAATCTATCGATCTCAGCCTTGAATGTACTCAACGACTGAGCCTCCACAGCCCTCTGGGGCAGAGAATTCCAAAGATTCACCGCCCTCTGAGTGAAGAAATTCCTCCTCATCTCAGTCCTAAATGGCCGACCCCTTATCCTGAGACTGTGACCCCTGGTTCTAGACTCCCCAGCCAGGGGGGAAACAGCCTCTCAGCATCTACCCTGTCAATTCCCCTCAGAATCTTGTATGTTTCAATGAGATCACCTCTCATTCTTCTAAACTCCAGAGAGTATCGGCCCATTCTACTCAATCTCTCATCATAGGACAGCCCTCTCATCACAGGAATCAATCGAGTGAACCTTCGTTGCACCGCCTCCAAGGCAAGTTACTTCACTCACAAGTTACAGCACGGTGACATAGTGGTCAGCACTGTTGCCTCACAGCGCCAGGGACCCGGGTTCGAATCCGGCCTCGGGCGACTGTCTGTGTGGAGTTTGCACATTCTCCCCGTGTTTGCGTGGGTTTCCTCCGGGTGCTCCGGTTTCCTCCCACAGTCCAAAGATGTGCGGGTTAGGATGATTGGCTATGATAAATTGACCCTTAGTGTTAGGGGGATTAAATACGTGGGGTTACGGGGATAGGGTGGGATATGTGTTGGTGTAGGGGTTACGGGGATCGGGTGGGATGTGTGTCGGTGCAGGCTCGATGGGCCGAAATGGCCTCTATCTGCACTGTGGGGTTTCTGTGATACTTCCTCCAAATCAAAGGTGTTGCTATGGGAATCTGCATGGGCCCTAGCTATGATAGCAAAATACTGCAGATGTTGGAAATCCGAAACAACAGAAAATGCTGGAAAAACTCAGGTCAGGCAACATCCGTGGAGAGAAATTTGAGTTGACGTTTCGGGTTTGACCCTTCTTCAAAACTGGAGAGAAAAGGAACTAGATCGAAGGCAGGGCTGCGATCGGACAAAAGAATAAAAGAACCAAAAGAAGTACAAGAGATTAGAAGCTAGACGAGATGGTAATAGGCTGGGATTAGGTGTAAAGTGTAATGGCAGGGCAAAAGATAGCTGCCAGGTGTGAGAGAGAAACAAAAGGAAAGGGGGGGGGGGGGGGGGGAGGAAAGGAGTGGAAAAATATAAGTAAGAATGAAATAGGGGCCGAGGTTATGATCTGAAATTGTTGAACTCGATATTGAGACCGGAAGGCTGCAGAGTGCCTAATCGGAAGATGAGGTGCTGTTCCTCGAGTTTACGTTGAGCTTCCGTGGAACAGTACAAGAGGCCAAGGACGGTGAGGTCCGAGTGGGAATGGAGCGGTGAATTGAAATGACAGGCGACCGGAAGCTCGGGGTCACCCTTACGGACTGAACGGAGGTGTTCCGCAAAGCGGTCACCCAATCTGCGTTTGGTCTCCCCAATGTAGAGGAGACCGCATCGTGAGCAGCGAATACAGTATACTAGATTGCGAGAAGTACAAGTAAATTTCTCTCCACGGATGTTGCCTGACCTGCTGAGTTTTTCCAGCATTTTCTGTTGTTATTTGGGCCCTAGCTATGCCCGCCTTTTCGTGGGATATGTGGAACATTCTTTGTTCCAGTCCTACTCAGGTCCCCTCCCTCACCTCTTTTTCCGGTACATTGATGACTGTATCGGTGCCGTTTCCTGCTCTCGCCCTGAACTAGACAATTTCATTCACTTTGCTTCCAATTTCCACCCTTCCCTCACCTTCACATGGTCCATCTCTGACTCTTCCCTTCCCTTCCTCGACTTCTCCATCTCCGTCTCTGGGGATAGGCTATTGACAAACATTCACTACAAGCCCACTGACTCCCACAGCTACCTGGACTACACTTCCTCCCACCCCGCCTCCTGTAAGGACTCTATTCCATTCTCCCAGTTTCTCCGTCTCCGCCGCATCGGTTCTGACGATGCCACCTTCCATACCAGTGCTTCCGACATGTCTTCCTTTTTCCTCAACCGAGGATTCCCCTCTACTGTGGTTGACACGGCCCTCGACCGTGTCCGTTCTATCTCCCGCACTTCTGCCCTCACCCCTTCCCCTCCCTCCCGGAACCACGATCGGGTTCTCCTTGTCCTCACCTTTCACCCCACCAGCCTCCACATTCAACGGATCATCCTCCGCCACCTCCAGCGTGATCCCACCACCAAACGCATCTTCTCCTCACCTCCCTTTTCAGCATTCCCAAGGAACCGCTCCCTCCGCGACACCCTGGTCCACTCCTCAATCACCCCCAACACCCCTTCCCCTTCGCCCGGCACCTTCCCGTGCAAGCGCAGTAGATAGAAACATAGAAGATAGGAGCAGGAGTCGGCCATTCGGCCCCTCGAGCCTGCTCCGCCATTCAATGAGATCATGGCTGATCATCCAAATTCAGTACCCTGTCCCTGCCTTCTCCCCATATCCCTTGATCCCTTTAGCCTTAAGAAATATATCTAAGATGCAACAACTGCCCTTTTACCTCCTCCCTTCCCACTGTCCAGGGCCCCAAACACCCCTTCCAGGCGAAACAGCGATTTACTTGTACTTCTTGCAATCTAGTATTACTGTATTCGTGGCTCACGATGCGGTCTCCTCTACATTGGGGGAGACCAAACGCAGATTGGGCGACCGCTTTGCGGAACACCTCCGTTCAGTCCGTAAGGGGGACCCCGAGCTTCCGGTCGCCTGTCACTTTAATTCACCGCTTCACTCCCGCTCTGACCTCACCGTCTGTGGCCTCTGACACTGTTCCAACAAAGCTCAGTGTAAGCTCGAGGAACAGCACCTCATCTTCTGATAAGGCACTTTACAGCCTTCTGGACCCAACATCGAGTTCAGCAATTTCAGATCATAACCTCGGCCCCTATTATATTTATATATTTTTTTTATCCACACTTTTTTCTTCTCCCCCACATGGCAGCTGTCTTTCACTCTGCCAGCGCAATTCACACTCCATCTAGAGCCACCCTTTGTTTCTGAACCTGTCCCATTACCATCTCCTCTTGCCTTGAATATCTCTTCATGTCTCTTAATCTCTCCTGCCTTCTATCCAATCACAGACCTTCCCTTTTGTCCTTTCCCAGCCCCTACACTTGCTTAATAATCTGTTCCATTTCCTGTTTCTTTCCAGTTCTGACGAAAGGTCATCGACCTGAAACGTTAACTCTGTTTCTCTCTTCACAGATGCTGCCTGACCTGCTGAGTATCTCCAGCAGTTTCTGTATTTATATTATATAAAGTATATCCTTCCTTAGATAAGGAGACCAGAACTGTGCACAGTACTCCCGGTGTGGTCTCACCAAGGCCCTGCACAATTGGAGCAAGACTTCCTCACTCTTATACTCCAACCCCCTTACAATAAAGGCCAACATGCCATTTGCCTTCCTTATTGCTTGCTGTACCTGCATACTAGGTTTCTGTGTTTCCTGTACAATCGCAGACACCCACACACAGACAGACAGACACACACAGCAGGAAAGTCCCAGGCTCCGTCCTCGGCCTAGTGCTGAGCGAGCCAATCTCACCCGCTGTGGTACCGAGACACACACCAGGAAAGTCCCAGGCTCCATCCTCGGCCTAGTACTGAGCGAGCCAATCTCACCCGCTGTGGTACCGAGACACACACACCAGGAAAGTCCCAGGCTCCGTCCTCGGCCTAGTGCTGAGCGAGCCAATCTCTCACCCGCTGTGGTACCGACACACACACACCAGGAAAGTCCCAGGCTCCGTCCTCGGCCTAGTGCTGAGCGAGCCAATCTCTCACCCGCTGTGGTACCGACACACACACACCAGGAAAGTCCCAGGCTCCGTCCTCGGCCTAGTGCTGAGCGAGCCAATCTCACCCGCTGTGGTACCGACACACACACACACACCAGGAAAGTCCCAGGCTCCGTCTTCGGCCTAGTGCTGAGCGAGCCAATCTCTCACCCGCTGTGGTACCGAGCCCCATCCACACACACACACAGCGCGGGCTCCCTCCCCCAGCCTGTAAGGGGCATCTCTGAGAGATGGGGAAAGGGGGGCTGTAAACAGATCGGGTGGGGGTACGGCCTCACGGGGCGGATGGACTGCACAGTGCGTCACTGACCCGGGAGGGGCCCAGGATCCCTTCCACAGTCTACATCAGCCCATCTCCGATTTAAAATTAACAATTGACCCCCCCAGCATCAATGGTGGTTTGCGGAAGAGAGTTCCAAACTTCTACCAACCCTTTGTGTGTCGAAGTGTTTCCGAACTTCACTCCTGAAAGGTCTGGCTCTAATTTTTAGACTATGCTCCCCTAGTCCTAGACTCCCCGACCAGCGGAAATAGTTTCTCTCTATCCACCCAATCAGTTCCCCTTAATATCTTGAAAACGTAATGGCAAGAAACTGGAAAGTACTGAAGTACAAAGGGATCTGGGGGGTCCTGGTGCACCAAACTCAAAAAGGTTAGTATACAGGTGCAGCAAGTGATTAAGAAGGCCAATGGAATGTTGGCTTTCATTGCTAGGGGAATAGAATATAAAAACAGGGAGGTATTGCTTCAGTTGTACAAGGTATTGGTGAGACCGCACCTGGAATACTGCATACAGTTTTGGTGTCCATACTTAAGAAAAGACATACTTGCTCTCGAGTCAGTACAAAGAAGGTTCACTCGGTTAATCCCGGGGATGAGGGGGTGGACATATGAGGAGAGGTGGAGTAGATTGGGACTCTACTCATTGGAGTTCAGAAGAATGAGAGGCGATCTTATTGAAACATAAGATTGTGAAGGGGCTTGATCAGGTGGATGTGGTGAGGATGTTCCCAATGATGGGTGAAACTAGAACTAGGGGGCATAGTCTTAGAATAAGGGGCTGCTCTTTCAAAACTGAGATGAGGAGAAACTTCTTCACTCAGAGGGTGGTAGGTCTGTGGAATTTGCTGCCCCAGAAAGCTATGGAAGCTACATCATCAAATAAATTTAAAACAGAAATAGATAGTTTCTTAGAAGTAAAGGGAATTAGGGGTTACGGGGAGCGGGCAGGAAATCGGACATGAGTCTAGGTTCGGAATGGTCATGGCCCTGTGGGTAACGGAGCGGGCCCAGGGGCCGTGTAGCCTGGTTCTGCTCCTACTTCTTGTGTTCGAATTATGTGTTAGATTTCAGGAGATTGTTCTATTCCTGTTTCTGGCTGGGGTGGAGATCACCTTTTACAGAAGGTAAGTTCTGTAGAAAATATAGGGACAGTGATCTCCTGGACGAGTTTCGATCGCCTAGATGGGTCGGAGAGGAATTTCCCAGATTTTTTTCTCCCAAATTGGCCATTGGGTTTTTTTATCTGGTTTTTCGCCTCTCCCGGGAGATCACATGGGTTCGGGAGGGATGTAGAGTGACAGTAGATTTGAGGTTAGGATCAGATCAGCCATGATCTTATTGAATAGTGGAGCAGGCTCGAGGGGCCGATTGGCCTACTCCTGCTCCTATTTCTTATGTTCTTATGATCAGATCACCCCATAACCTGTGTGTGTGTGTGTGTGTGTGTGTGTGTGTGTGTGTGTGTGTGTGTGTGTGTGTGAGTGTGTGAAGTGTGAGAGTGTGAGTGAGCGCGCGCGCGAGAGAGGGCGCAAGGGCGAGTGTGTGTGTGTTTAAGAGTGTGTGTGAAAGTGAGTGTGAGCGTGTGCGCGTAAGAGTGTGTAGGCTTGCGTGTGCGAGAGCGAGTGCGTGCGAGAGCGAGTGCGTGAACACCAAGCGAGGACAGGACCGGTCCGGACTCTTGATGCCCTTCATGGTCGAATATCCCGTTGATGCTGGACGCCTTGGCTCACACGCCATCATGGGGGCCAATCGGGGCAAAATACTCGGGGGTCCCGAAACCTCAGTGAGGAGACGGTGCCCCCGAGAGGAGCAGGGGAGGAGTGAGCGGGCAGAGAAATCGATACAGGTCAGGCAGAGACGCAGAGTTTGGTCTCGACTAGTTCTATCACCACACAAACTGGTCTTTCGAGTTTATCGTCAATCACGGAATCAGCTACAAGCCTTCAGCACACAATCTGCAGACCCAGGGACCGCTGCTGTGTGATTACAGCAACACTCAGTACCTCCCCTACGCCACACAATGGGGCAGAGAAAGAGGATTAATAACTCGCCGTGATAGGGTTACACTGTAACACAAACCTTCCCCGTGCACAATCTATAGCCCACACTCCATCCCGGCCTGTGTTGGCCGATCTCACTCCCGGTGTGGTACAGAGCCCCACACAGAAGGTGGGGTTGAGGGATATGGGGAGAAGGTGGGTGGGAGGGGTTGGGGGATATGGGGAGAAGGTGGGGTTGGGGGATATGGGGAGAAGGTGGGGTTGGGGGATATGGGGAGAAGGTGGGGTTGGGGGATATGGGGAGAAGGTGGGTGGGTGGGGTTGGGGATATGGGGAGAAGGTGGGTAGGTGGGGTTGAGGGATATGGGGAGAAGGTGGGTAGGTGGGGTTGGGGGATATGGGGAGAAGGTGGGTAGGTGAGGTTGGGGGATATGGGGAGAAGGTGGGGTTGGGGGATATGGGGAGAAGGTGGGGTTGGGGGATATGGGGAGAAGGTGGGTAGGTGAGGTTGGGGGATATGGGGAGAAGGTGAGGTTGGGGGATATGGGGAGAAGGTGGGGTTGGGGGATATGGGGAGAAGGTGGGTAGGTGGGGTTGGGGGATATGGGGAGAAGGTGGGTAGGTGGGGTTGGGGGATATGGGGAGAAGGTGGGTCGGTGGGGTTGGGGATATGGGGAGAAGGTGGGGTTGAGGGATGGGGAGAAGGTGGTTAGGTTGGGTTTTGGGATATGGGGAGAAGGTGGGATTGAGGGATACGGGGAGAAGGTGGGGTTGGTCTGTGAATATGGGGCAGGTGTTTCTGGGACCTAATGCCCTAATCCTGATCTTAAAACTACTTCCGCGGAGACATGGCACTATACAGCTTGCAAGCCGGATAATCGCTTCCCTTAGCCCTCGGGGCCCAGGCAGCTGAAGGCACGGCCGCTAATGGTGGAGCAATTAAAATCGGGGGGATGCGCGAGAGGCCGGAATTGGAGGAGCGCAGAGATCTCGGAGGGTTATAGGGGCTGGTGGAGGTTACAGAGATAGGAAGGGTTGTAGGGGGCTGGAGGAGGTTACAGAGATAGGGAGGGGTGTAGGGGCTGGAAGAGGTTACAGAGATAGGGAGGGTTGTAGGGGCTGGAGGAGGTTACAGAGATAGGGAGGGTTGTAGGGGCTGGAGGAGGTTACAGAGATAGGGAGGGTTGTAGGGGCTGGAGGAGGTTACAGAGATAGGGAGGGTTGTAGGGGCTGGAGGAGGTTACAGAGATAGGAAGGGTTGTAGGGGGCTGGAGGAGGTTACAGAGAGAGGGTTGTAGGGGCTGGAGGAGGTTACAGAGATAGGGAGGGGTGTAGGGGCTGGAAGAGGTTACAGAGATAGGGAGGGTTGTAGGGGCTGGAGGAGGTTACAGAGATAGGGAGGGTTGTAGGGGGCTGGAGGAGGTTACAGAGATAGGAAGGGTTGTAGGGGGCTGGAGGAGGTTACAGAGATAGGGAGGGTTGTAGGGGCTGGAGGAGGTTACAGAGATAGGGAGGGGTGTAGGGGGCTGGAGGAGGTTACAGAGATAGGGAGGGTTGTAGGGGCTGGAGGAGGTTACAGAGATAGGGAGGGTTGTAGGGGGCTGGAGGAGGTTACAGAGATAGGAAGGGTTGTAGGGGGCTGGAGGAGGTTACAGAGATAGGGAGGGTTGTAGGGACTGGAGGAGGTTACAGAGATAGGGAGGGTTGTAGGGGCTGGAGGAGGTTACAGAGATAGGGAGGGTTGTAGGGGCTGGAGGAGGTTACAGAGATAGGGAGGGTTGTAGGGGCTGGAGGAGGTTACAGAGATAGGGAGGGTTGTAGGGGCTGGAGGAGGTTACAGAGATAGGGAGGGGTGTAGGGGGCTGGAGGAGGTTACAGAGATAGGGAGGGTTGTCGGGGCTGGAGGAGGTTACAGAGATAGGGAGGGTTGTAGGGGCTGGAGGAGGTTACAGAGATAGGGAGGGTTGTAGGGGCTGGAGGAGGTTACAGAGATAGGGAGGGTTGTAGGGGCTGGAGGAGGTTACAGAGATAGGGAGGGGTGTAGGGGCTGGAGGAGGTTACAGAGATAGGGAGGGTTGTAGGGGGCTGGAGGAGGTTACAGAGATAGGGAGGGTTGTAGGGGGCTGGAGGAGGTTACAGAGATAGGGAGGGTTGTAGGGGGCTGGAGGAGGTTACAGAGATAGGGAGGGTTGTAGGGGCTGGAGGAGGTTACAGAGATAGGGAGGGTTGTTGGGGCTGGAGGAGGTTACAGAGATAGGGAGGGTTGTAGGGGGCTGGAGGAGGTTACAGAGATAGGGAGGGGTGTAGGGGCTGGAGGAGGTTACAGAGATAGGGAGGGTTGTAGGGGGCTGGAGGAGGTTACAGAGATAGGGAGGGGTGTAGGGGCTGGAGGAGGTTACAGAGATAGGGAGGGTTGTAGGGGCTGGAGGAGGTTACAGAGATAGGGAGGGTTGTAGGGGGCTGGAGGAGGTTACAGAGATAGGGAGGGGTGTAGGGGCTGGAGGAGGTTACAGAGATAGGGAGGGGTGTAGGGGCTGGAGGATTTGATGACGGGATGAGAATCTGCGGTTTGTAGGGAACAAGGGATGTCAGACAGAGAGAGAACGCGTCAGCGGTTGAGTAACACCTACAGGTGACTCAACACCTGGACGTAATGTTTAGTCAATGCAGGTTGGTTGACTCACTCACACACCTGTGTCACACCCATATCAGAGTGATCGAGCTCGTAACAAGGCTGTAATCCTGCTCTCAGACTCCGCTCTCACAGGACCATTCCGCTTCTGGCTCTTCCCGACACACGGGAGGAACGGGATGTCCTACTGCGCGACCCCCCCCCCCCCCCCCACATACACACACACACAGACAGCAGGAAGGGGACCAGGCTCCATCCCACCGCCCTCCCATCAGTGGAAGGAGCATGCACGTGCAGGCAATAATAATGAAGCAGTCCGTGCCCGCACGCAACAAGACCTGGACGACGTTCAGGCTTGGGCTGGTAAGTGGCAGGTAACATTCGCGCCACACAAGTGCCAGGCAATGACTATCTCCAACAAGCGAGAGTCTAACCACCGCCCGTTGGCATTCAACGGCATTACCATCACCAAATCTCCCACCATCAACATCCTGGGGGGTCACCATTGACCAGAAACTTAACTGGACCAGCCACATAAATACTGTGGCAACAAGAGCAGGTCAGAGGCTGGGTATTCTGCGGCGAGTGTCTCACCTCCTGACTCCCCAAAGCCTTTCCACCATCTACAAGGCACAAGTCAGGAGTGTGATGGAATACTCTCCACTTGCCTGGATGAGTGCAACTCCAACAACATTCAAGAAGCTCAACACCATCCAGGACAAAGCAGCCCGTTTGATTGGCACCCCATCCACCACCTTAAACATTCACTCCCTCCACCACCGGCGCACCGTGGCTGCAGTGTGTACCATCTGCAAGATGCACTGCAGCAACTCGCCAAGGCTTCTTCGGCAGCACCTCCCAAACCCGCGACCTCTTCCACCTAGAAGGACAAGGGCAGCAGGCGCATGGGAACACCACCACCTCCAAGTTCTCCTCCAAGTCACACACACCATCCTGACTTAGAAATATAATCGGCCGATCCTTCATCGTCGCTGGGTCAAAATCCTGGAACTCCCTCGCTAACAGCGCTGTGGGAGCACCTTCACCACACGGACTGCAGCGGTTCAAGAAGGCGGCTCACCACCACCTTCTCAAGGGGCGACTAGGGATGGGCAATAAATGCTGGTCTTGCCAGCGACGCCCACATCCCATATACGAATTTTTTTTTAAAGGGACGGATCGAGCGCGCCATATATATATGTATATTTATATATGATCTGGACGAGGGAGCTAGATGTAATATCTCCAAGTTTGCAGATGACACAAAGCTGGGTGGGCGTGTGTGCTGTGAGGAGGATGCCGAGAAACTCCAGTATGATTTGGACAGGTTGGGTGATTGGGCAGATGCATGGCAGATGCAATATAACGTGGATAAATGCGAGGTTATCCACTTTGGTGTCAAAAACAGGAAGGCAGATTATTATCTGAACGGCAATAGATTGGGAGAAGGGGAAGTGCAACGAGACCTGGGTGTCCTTGTGCACCAGTCGCTGAAGGTAAGCATGCAGGTGCAGCAGGCGGTTAAGAAGGTAAATGGTATGTTGGCCTTCGTAGCGAGAGGGTTTGAGTACAGGAACAAGGATGTATTGCTGCAGTTGTACAGGGCCTTGGTGAGACCACACCATGAGTATTGTGTGCAGTTTTGGTCGCCTTATCTGAGGAAGGATGTTCTTGCCATGGAGGGAGTGCAGCGAAGATTCACCAGGCTGATACCTGATGGCAGGGATGACGTACGAGGAGAGATTGGGTCGATTGGGCTTATACTCGCTGGAGTTTAGAAGAATGAGAGGGGATCTCATTGAAACTTATAAAATTCTAACAGGACTAGACAGACTAGATGCAGGGAGGATGTTCCCGATGGCCGGGGGAGTCCAGAACCAGGGGTCACAGTCTAAGGATAAGGGGTAAGCCATTTAGGACAGAAATGAGGAGGAATTTCTTCACCCAGAGAGTGGTGAACCTGTGGAATTTTCTACTACACAAGACAGTTGAGGCCAATTCATTAAATATATTCAAGAAGGAGTTGGATATATTTCTTAACACTAAAGGGATCAAGGGATATGGGGAGAAGGCAGGGACAGGGTACTGAATTTGGATGATCAGCCATGATCGCATTGAATGGCGGAGCGGGCTCGAGGGGCCGAATGGCCTACTCCTGCTCCTATCTTCTATGTTTCTATGACCCTGATCTGGTCGCTGTGTGCGGGAGCTTGCTGTGCGCAAATTAGCTGCCGCTTTTCCGACACTGCGACGGCGCCGTTATTGCGTCCCCAGACGCAGAGGTCAGGGTCCGCAGCGCCCGCGATCGGCACTCCGTGACTGGCTGGCCGATCGATTCACGGGACCCAAAAACCGTTTCCCCCTCTCGAATACAGAAGGAAACCGAACTCCGAGTGACGCCACTCCAGGCACACTCATACACAATCAGCAACCCTCCCTCCCCCCCAGTTACAATCTGACCTTCGCTCGCACCAGCTTCCGCAAGACAAGGGAAACAGGATAAAATAAAACAGCCTCGACTTCAATAAAGGCACAAACCGCAAGCCCATCGAGCATAAAAACAGGAACATCACTTAATCGCCCGAGAGTGACCTCGGAACAGCACAGTGGGATTTAAACCGTACGCACAGACCCCACTCGGTGAGACAGACAGAGAGACATCCCCACATAGTATCGGCCTTCAACCACCACTCCCCATCCAGGTATTGGGAGGACGACCTGTCTAAACCCCATTCCCCATTCCCCCGTGCCTGGATAAACCCCCGTCCAACAAACGAGAGCTGGGAGAAGGGTCACTCTGTATTAAATGCTTCACACTCCAACCCCCTGCCAACTGTACCAGCAGGTCAATAAAGCAAGACTTGCCTTTCTCCAGCGCCTGTCGCCACCTCAGGACGTCCCAAAGCGCTTTACAGCCAATGAAGTACTTTTTTTTGAAGTGTGGTCACTGTTGTAATGTAGGAAACGCGGTAGCTGATTTGCGCACAGCAAGCTCCCACAAACAGCAATGAGATAAATGACCGGATCATCTGTTTTAGTGATGTTGGTTGAGGGATAAATATTGGCCCCAGGACACTGGGGAGAACTCCCCCCTGCTCTTCATCGAAATGGTAGCCATGGCATCTTTTACGTCCACCTGAGAGGGCAGACGGGGCCTCGGTTTAACGTCTCATCCGAAAGACGGCATCTCCGACAGTGCGGCGCTCCCTCAGTACTGCCCCTCCGACAGTGCGGTGCTCCCTCAGTACTGCCCCTCCGACAGTGCGGCGCTCCCTCAGTACTGCCCCTCCGACAATGCGGCGCTCCCTCAGTACTGTCCCTCCGACAGTGCGGCGCTCCCTCAGTACCGCCCCCCCCGACAGTGCGGCGCTCCCTCAGTACTGCCCCTCCGACAGTGCGGCGCTCCCTCTGTACTGTCCCTCCGACAGTGCGGCGCTCCCTCAGTACTGCCCCTCCGACAGTGCGGCGCTCCCTCAGTACTGCCCCTCCGACAGTGCGGCGCTCCCTCTGTACTGCCGCTCCGACAGTGCGGCGCTCCCTCAGTACTGCCGCTCCGACAGTGCAGCGCTCCCTCAGTACTGCCCCTCCGGGGAGTGTCGGCCTGGATTATGGGGCTCACATCTGTGGAGTGGGGGCTCAAACCCACGACCCTCAGACTCAGAGACGAGAGAGAGAGTGCCCTACCCACCAAGTGACGGCTGACACGGGTCGGAAGGGAGGTTTGGAGACGCAGACACCAACAGGACAAGGGAGCGGGTGGGAGAGAGGATCGAAACACTCCAGAAATCCTGGTTTCAATTTTGGGGATTGAAATCAGGAACTCAGGAAATAAACAGGGAGAGACGGGCAGGAATCAGAGACACAATGCTAAGTTCGACAGACAATAAGAGTAATTTTAGCAGCAGGCAAGGGGGGGGCAAAATAATAAATATCCACCCCCCTCCGCCCCGGCCCCACAAACATAAACAAAGCACAGACCCCCCCCCCGCCTCCCCCTCCAGCCATCTACCCACACTTCACTCAAAACACACACAACTTCCTCCCAGTTTAAATCGATCAACTTCTGTCTGTTCCTGATTTCAGGACTAGTTACAATCTCTCCGGACTGAAATCCGGAGACAATCCCCGAAGATGGGTGGGGGGGGGGCAAGGAAAACACCCGGGTGATTTATCTTTAAATAAATCCCCGGGTCCCAATGACGGCGTTTACGGCCAGTTTTTAAACACCCTGGCATTTTTAAACACCCGATTCCCAGGATTTTTAAACACCCGATTCCCAGGATTTTTAAACACCCGATTCCCAGGATTTTTAAACACCCGATCCTGGGATTTTTAAACACCCGATCCTGGGATTTTTAAACACCCGATCCCCGGGATTTTTGAACTCTCAGGTCTCCGGCTTTTTAAACACTCAAATCCTAGGATCTTAAACACTCAATCCCCAGGATTTTTAAGCGAGCGAGCCCCTGGATATTAAAACACCCGCTTCCCGGGATTTTAAAAACACCAGATCTGTGGGACTTGTAAACGTCCAAATCCCCGGGATTTTTAAATACCCAATCCTGGATCTATTCCGGAGAATTTTTAATCCCCGGTTCCCCTCCTCAATCCCGATCCAGCTCCCGTGATCTTACGCGACGCGCCCAGATCCAGGGGGATTTTGTTTAGTTACAAGTCTTGGGATCTGGTCTCGCCCTGGATTCCCCCAGGAACTTTTAAACCCACCCCCACTCTGGATTGCTGGGGATTTTGACCTGAGATCTCAGGGGATTTTACACCTGGGTTTCTGGGGATCTTTACCCGAATCCCTGGGAATTTTTTTTTTAAGACCCCGATTACTGGGGATTTTGACCCCAGATTCCGGGGAGGTTTTTTTTCCCCCCAATCCCTGGATCCCTAGGGATCGTTACACCCCCAGGATTCTGGGGGGAATTTTCACTCCTAGTTACCGGGGATTTTGATGCTAAATTGCAGGGATTTTGATCCTAAATCCTGGGAATTTTGACCCTGAATACTAGGGATTTTTTTTTTTTTTTTTTTTTAACAATCCCTGGGATTTGTCCTTGCCCAGAATCCCTGGGATTTAAACCCTGGATTCCCTGGGAATTTTTAACCCAGATCCTGGCGATGTTGACCCTAAATCCTGGGGGATATTATTTTTTTGCAATTCCTGGGATATTCAAAAACCCCGCATTCCCGGGGATTTAAACCCACAGATCCCAGGAATAATTCCACCCCGGATTCCGCAGATGTTTTTCCAAGTCTTCCTTCTCCCTCCTGGGGGGGGGGGGGGGGGGACATTTAAACCCCGAATTATCAGGCATTTAAACCCCAGGGAAGGCGGGGACTGACATTAAATTGCTGGGAGTTTAAACCCCAGATTCCGGTGGATAATTGGGAGGTTCCCCAGTCTCTGTCGCCTTCTCTGTGTCTCTCTCTCTGTTTTCTTTCTCTCTTTCTCTCCCCCCTTCCTTCCCTCTCTCCTTCCTTCCTTCCCTCCTTCTCTCTCTCTCTCTCTCTCTCTCTTTCTCGCTCTCTCTCTTTCTCTCTCTCCCTCCCTCTTTCTCTCATTCTCTCTCTCCTTCCCTCCCTCCGCCTTTTACCTTCCGACAGTTCCAGCTCCAATTCGGCCAGCTGGTCCCGCACGGCCCGAGGCAGAGCGACCATGTCCACAGCCCGGTCCGCCATCCCCAAAGCAAACAAAAAATTAAAAAATAAACCGAGAGAGCAAAAAAAATCAATTAAACCCAAGGCTCGCGCTCCGCAGATCCGGCAGAGGAGAGAAATGCAAACTGGCTCCCCATGTTCCGGGCTCCACATCATGTGATGGGCTGGATCACAGAGACAGACAGAACGAAACCCCGCCTGTAAAACTAGAGAACACAGAGACAGAGCGAAACCCCGCCTGCAGAATCAGAGACAGACAGACAGAGTGAAACCCCGCCTGTAAAACTAGAGAATACAGAGACAGAGCGAAACCCCGCCTGCAGAATCAGAGACAGACAGACAGAGCGAAACCTCGCCTGCAGAATCAGAGACAGACAGAGAGACAGACAGACAGAGCGAAACCCCGCCTGTAAAACTAGAGAACACAGAGACAGAGTGAAACCCCGCCTGCAGAATCAGAGACAGACAGAGTGAAACCCCGCCTGCAGAATCAGAGACAGACAGAGCGAAATTCCACCTGCAGAATCAGAGACAGACAGAGAGACAGACAGACAGAGCGAAATTCCGCCTGCAGAATCAGAGACAGACAGAGAGACAGACAGACAGAGCGAAACTCCACCTGCAGAATCAGAGACAGACATAGAGACAGACAGACAGAGCGAAACCCCGCCTGCAGAATCAGAGACAGACAGAGCGAAACTCCGCCTGTAAAACTAGAGAACACAGAGCCAGAGCAAAACTCCGCCTGCAGAATCAGAGAACACAGAGAGACAGAGCGAAACCCCGCCTGTAAAACTAGAGAACAGAGTCAGAGCGAAACTCCACCTGCAGAATCAGAGAATACAGACAGAGAGACAGACAGACAGAGCGAAACCCCGCCTGCAGAATCAGAGAATACAGACAGAGAGACAGACAGACAGAGCGAAACCCCGCCTGCAGAATCAGAGACAGACAGAGAGACAGACAGACAGAGCGAAACCCCACCTGCAGAATCAGAGACAGACAGAAAGACAGAGCGAAACCCCGCCTGCAGAATCAGAGAATACAGACAGAGAGACAGACAGACAGAGCGAAACCCCACCTGCAGAATCAGAGAACACAGAGAGACAGACAGACAGAGCGAAACCCCGCCTGCAGAATCAGAGACAGACAGAGAGACAGACAGACAGAGCAAAACCCCGCCTGCAGAATCAGAGACAGACAGAAAGACAGACAGACAGAGCGAAACCCCGCCTGCAGAATCAGAGAATACAGACAGAGAGACAGACAGACAGAGCGAAACCCCACCTGCAGAATCAGAGAACACAGAGAGACAGACAGACAGAGCGAAACCCCACCTGCAGAATCAGAGACAGACAGAGAGACAGACAGACAGAGCGAAACCCCGCCTGCAGAATCAGAGAATACAGAGACAGAGCGAAACGCCGCCCGTAAAATTGGAGAACACAGAGTCAGAGCGAAACTCCGCCTGCAGAATCAGAGACAGACAGAGAGACAGACAGACAGAGTGAAACCCCGCCTGCAGAATCAGAGAATACAGACAGAGAGACAGACAGAGCGAAACTCCGCCTGTAAAACTAGAGAATACAGAGACAGAGCGAAACTCCGCCTGCAGAATCAGAGACAGACAGAGAGACAGACAGAGCAAAACTCCACCTGCAGAATCAGAGAATACAGACAGAGAGACAGACAGACAGAGCGAAACTCCGCCTGTAAAACTAGAGAATACAGAGACAGGGCGAAACTCCGCCTGCAGAATCAGAGACAGACAGAGAGACAGACAGAGCGAAACCCCGCCTGTAAAACTAGAGAACACAGAGAGAGAGCAAAACTCCGCCTACAGAATCAGAGAACACAGACAGAGCGAAACTCCGCCTGTAAAACTAGAGAACACAGAGACAGAGCGAACCGCCGCCTGCAGAATCAGAGAACACAGACAGACAGAGCGAAACCCTGCCTGCAGAATCAGAGAATACAGACAGAGAGACAGACAGAGCGAAACCCCGCCTGTAAAACTAGAGAACACAGAGACAGAGCGAAGCCCCGCCTGCAGAATCAGAGAATACAGACAGAGCGAAACCCCGCCTGCAGAATCAGAGAATACAGACAGAGAGACAGACAGCAAAACCCCGCCTGTAAAACTAGAGAACACAGAGACAGAGCGAAACCCCGCCTGCAGAATCAGAGAGAGAGACAGACAGACAGAGCGAAACCCCGCCTGCAGAATCAGAGAATACAGACAGAGAGACAGACAGAGCGAAACTCTGCCTGCAGAATCAGAGAATACAGACAGAGAGACAGACAGAGCGAAACTCCGCCTGTAAAACTAGAGAACACAGAGACAGAGCGAAACTCCGCCTGCAGAATCAGAGAATACAGACAGAGGAAAACCCCGCCTGTAAAACTAGAGAACACAGAGGCAGAGCGAAACTCCGCCTGCAGAATCAGAGAATACAGACAGAGACACAGACAGAGCGAAACTCCGCCTGCAGAATCAGAGAGACAGAGTGAAACCCCACCTGCAGAATCAGAGAATACAGAGAGCGAAACTCCGCCTGCAGAATCAGAGAGACAGACAGAGCGAAACTCCGCCTGCAGAATCAGAGAATACAGACAGCAAAACCCCGCTTGCAGAATCAGAGAGACAGACAGAGCAAAACCCCGCCTGCAGAATCAGAGAATACAGACAGAGCGAAACTCTGCCTGTAAAACTAGAGAACACAGAGACAGAGCGAAACTCCGCCTGCAGAATCAGAGAGACAGACAGCAAAACCCCGCCTGTAAAATTAGAGAACGCACAGAGACAGAGCGAAACCCCGCCTGCAGAATCAGAGAGACAGACAGAGCGAAACCCCGCCTGCAGAATCAGAGACAGACAGAGCAAAACCCCGCCTGTAAAACTAGAGAACACAGACAGCAAAACCCCGCCTGCAGAATCAGAGAGACAGACAGCAAAACCCCGCCTGTAAAACTAGAGAACACAGAGAGACAGAGCGAAACCCCGCCTGCAGAATCAGAGAGACAGACAGCAAAACCCGGCCTGTAAAACTAGAGAACACAGAGAGACAGAGCAAAACTCCGCCTGCAGAATCAGAGAGACAGACAGAGCGAAACTCCGCCTGCAGAATCAGAGAGACAGACAGCAAAACTCCGCCTGTAAAACTAGAGAACACAGAGACAGAGCAAAACTCCGCCTGCAGAATCAGAGAGACAGACAGCAAAACCCCGCCTGTAAAACTAGAGAACACAGAGACAGACAGACCAAAACTCCGCCTGCAGAATCAGAGAGACAGACAGAGTGAAACCCCGCCTGCAGAATCAGAGAATACAGACAGAGCGGAACCCCGCCTGCAGAATCAGAGACAGACAGAGCGAAACTCCACCTGCAGAATCAGAGAATACAGAGAGAGCGAAACCCCACCTGCAGAATCAGAGACAGAGAGAAAGACAGAGCGAAACTCCGCCTGCAAAACTAAAGAACACAGCGACAGAGCAAAACCCCGCCTGCAGAATCAGAGAGACAGACAGAGCGAAACTCCGCCTGCAAAATCAGAGAGACAGACAGCAAAACCCCGCCTGCATAACTAGAGAATACAGAGTCAGAGCGAAACTCCGCCTGCAGAATCAGAGACAGACAGAGAGACAGACAGACAGAGCGAAACTCCGCCTGTAAAACTAGAGAATACAGAGACAGAGCGAAACTCCGCCTGCAGAATCAGAGACAGACAGAGAGACAGACAGGGCAAAACTCCACCTGCAGAATCAGAGAATACAGACAGAGAGACAGACAGACAGCGCGAAACTCCGCCTGTAAAACTAGAGAATACAGAGACAGAGCGAAACTCCGCCTGCAGAATCAGAGACAGACAGAGAGACAGACAAAGCGAAACCCCGCCTGCAGAATCGGAGAATACAGAGACAGAGCGAAACTCCGCCTGCAGAATCAGAGACAGACAGAGAGACAGACAGAGCGAAACCCCGCCCGTAAAACTAGAGAACACAGAGACAGAGCGAAACTCTGCCTGCAGAATAAGAGAATACAGACAGAGCGAAACTCCGCCTGTAAAACTAGAGAACACAGAGACAGAGCGAAACCCCGCCTTCAGAATCAGAGAATACAGACAGAGAGACAGACAGAGCGAAACCCCGCCTGCAGAATCAGAGAGACAGACAGAGAGACAGACAGAGCGAAACTCCGCCTGCAGAATCAGAGAATACAGACAGAGCGAAACCCCGCCTGTAAAACTAGAGGACACAGAGACAGAGCAAAACTCCGCCTGCAGAATCAGAGAATACAGACAGAGTGAAACCCCGCCTGTAAAACTAGAGAACACAGAGACAGAGCGAAACTCCGCCTGCAGAATCAGAGAGACAGACAGAGAGACAGACAGAGCGAAACTCCGCCTGCAGAATCAGAGAATACAGACAGAGCGAAACCCCGCCTGTAAAACTAGAGGACACAGAGACAGAGCGAAACTCCGCCTGCAGAATCAGAGAATACAGACAGAGTGAAACCCCGCCTGTAAAACTAGAGAACACAGAGACAGAGCGAAACTCCGCCTGCAGAATCAGAGAATACAGAGACAGACAGACAGAGCGAAACCCCGCCTGCAGAATCAGAGAATACAGACAGAGAGACAGACAGACAGAGCGAAACCCCGCCTGTAAAACTAGAGAACACAGAGACAGAGCAAAACTCCGCCTGCAGAATCAGAGACAGACAGAGCGAAACTCCGCCTACAGAATTAGAGAACACAGACAGAGAGACAGACAGACAGAGCGAAACCCCGCCTGCAGAATCAGAGAATACAGACAGAGAGACAGACAGACAGAGCGAAACCCCGCCTGCAGAATCAGAGAATACAGACAGAGAGACAGACAGACAGAGCGAAACTCCGCCTGCAGAATCAGAGAATACAGACAGAGAGACAGACAGACAGAGCGAAACTCCGCCTGCAGAATCAGAGAATACAGACAGAGAGACAGACAGACAGAGCGAAACCCCGCCTGCAGAATCAGAGAATACAGAGACAGAGCGAAACCCAGCCTGTAAAACTAGAGAACACAGAGACAGAGCGAAACTCCGCCTGCAGAATCAGAGACAGACAGAGAGACAGACAAAGCGAAACCCCGCCTGCAGAATCAGAGAATACACAGACAGAGCGAAACCCCGCCTGTAAAACTAGAGAACACAGAGAGAGAGCAAAACTCCGCCGACAGAATCAGAGAACACAGACAGAGCGAAACTCCGCCTGTAAAACTAGAGAACACAGAGACAGAGCGAAACGCCGCCTGCAGAATCAGAGAACACAGACAGACAGAGCGAAACCCTGCCTGCAGAATCAGAGAATACAGACAGAGAGACAGACAGAGCGAAACCCCGCCTGTAAAACTAGAGAACACAGAGACAGAGCGAAACCCCGCCTGCAGAATCAGAGAATACAGACAGAGCGAAACCCCGCCTGCAGAATCAGAGAATACAGACAGAGAGACAGACAGCAAAACCCCGCCTGTAAAACTAGAGAACACAGAGACAGAGCGAAACCCCACCTGCAGAATCAGAGAGAGAGACAGACAGAGCGAAACCCCGCCTGCAGAATCAGAGAATACAGACAGAGAGACAGACAGAGCGAAACTCTGCCTGCAGAATCAGAGAATACAGACAGAGAGACAGACAGAGCGAAATTCCGCCTGTAAAACTAGAGAACACAGAGACAGAGCGAAACTCCGCCTGCAGAATCAGAGAATACAGAGACAGAGTGAAACTCCGCCTGTAAAACTAGAGAACACAGAGACAGAGCGAAACCCCGCCTGCAGAATCAGAGAATACAGACAGAGCGAAACTCCGCCTGCAGAATCAGAGAATACAGACAGAGGAAAACCCCGCCTGTAAAACTAGAGAACACAGAGGCAGAGCGAAACTCCGCCTGCAGAATCAGAGAATACAGACAGAGACACAGACAGAGCGAAACTCCGCCTGCAGAATCAGAGAGACAGAGTGAAACCCCGCCTGCAGAATCAGAGAATACAGAGAGTGAAACTCCGCCTGCAGAATCAGAGAGACAGACAGAGCGAAACTCCGCCTGCAGAATCAGAGAATACAGACAGCAAAACCCCGCTTGCAGAATCAGAGAGACAGACAGAGCAAAACCCCGCCTGCAGAATCAGAGAATACAGACAGAGCAAAACTCCGCCTGTAAAACTAGAGAACACAGAGACAGAGCGAAACTCCGCCTGCAGAATCAGAGAATACAGACAGAGCGAAACTCTGCCTGTAAAACTAGAGAACACAGAGACAGAGCGAAACTCCGCCTGCAGAATCAGAGAGACAGACAGCAAAACCCCGCCTGTAAAACTAGAGAACGCACAGAGACAGAGCGAAACCCCGCCTGCAGAATCAGAGAGACAGACAGAGCGAAACCCCGCCTGCAGAATCAGAGACAGACAGAGCAAAACCCCGCCTGTAAAACTAGAGAACACAGAGAGACAGACAGCAAAACCCCGCCTGTAAAACTAGAGAACACAGACAGCAAAACCCCGCCTGCAGAATCAGAGAGACAGACAGCAAAACCCCGCCTGTAAAACTAGAGAACACAGAGAGACAGAGCGAAACCCCGCCTGCAGAATCA
Source organism: Somniosus microcephalus (assembly GCF_052327205.1). NCBI lineage: Eukaryota > Metazoa > Chordata > Chondrichthyes > Squaliformes > Somniosidae > Somniosus > Somniosus microcephalus. The sequence goes on along the minus strand of NC_141019.1, from coordinate 37,553,793 downwards.
GAGAGACAGACAGCAAAACCCGGTCTGTAAAACTAGAGAACACAGAGAGACAGAGCAAAACTCCGCCTGCAGAATCAGAGAGACAGACAGAGCGAAACTCCGCCTGCAGAATCAGAGAGACAGACAGCAAAACTCCGCCTGTAAAACTAGAGAACACAGAGACAGAGCAAAACTCCGCCTGCAGAATCAGAGAGACAGACAGCAAAACCCCGCCTGTAAAACTAGAGAACACAGAGACAGACAGAGCAAAACTCCGCCTGCAGAATCAGAGAGACAGACAGAGTGAAACCCCGCCTGCAGAATCAGAGAATACAGACAGAGCGGAACCCCGCCTGCAGAATCAGAGACAGAGAGAGCGAAACCCCACCTGCAGAATCAGAGACAGAGAGACAGGCAGAGCGAAACTCCGCCTGCAAAACTAAAGAACACAGCGACAGAGCAAAACCCCGCCTGCAGAATCAGAGAGACAGACAGAGCGAAACTCCGCCTGCAAAATCAGAGAGACAGACAGCAAAACCCCGCCTGCATAACTAGAGAATACAGAGTCAGAGCGAAACTCCGCCTGCAGAATCAGAGACAAACAGAGAGACAGACAGACAGAGCGAAACCCCGCCTGCAGAATCAGAGAATACAGACAGAGAGACAGAGAGACAGAGCGAAACTCCGCCTGTAAAACTAGAGAATTCAGAGACAGAGCGAAACTCCGCCTGCAGAATCAGAGACAGACAGAGAGACAGACAGGGCAAAACTCCACCTGCAGAATCAGAGAATACAGACAGAGAGACAGACAGACAGCGCGAAACTCCGCCTGTAAAACTAGAGAATACAGAGACAGAGCGAAACTCCGCCTGCAGAATCAGAGACAGACAGAGAGACAGACAAAGCGAAACCCCGCCTGCAGAATCGGAGAATACAGAGACAGAGCGAAACTCCGCCTGCAGAATCAGAGACAGACAGAGAGACAGACAGAGCGAAACCCCGCCCGTAAAACTAGAGAACACAGAGACAGAGCGAAACTCCGCCTGCAGAATCAGAGAATACAGACAGAGAGACAGACAGAGTGAAACCCCGCCTGCAGAATCAGAGAGACAGACAGAGAGACAGACAGAGCGAAACTCCGCCTGCAGAATCAGAGAATACAGACAGAGTGAAACCCCGCCTGTAAAACTAGAGAACACAGAGACAGAGCGAAACTCCGCCTCCAGAATCAGAGAATACAGAGACAGACAGACAGAGCGAAACCCCGCCTGCAGAATCAGAGAATACAGACAGAGAGACAGACAGACAGAGCGAAACTCCGCCTGTAAAACTAGAGAACACAGAGACAGAGCAAAACTCCGCCTGCAGAATCAGAGACAGACAGAGCGAAACTCCGCCTACAGAATTAGAGAATACAGACAGAGAGACAGACAAACAGAGTGAAACCCCGCCTGCAGAATCAGAGAATACAGACAGAGAGACAGACAGACAGAGCGAAACCCCGCCTGCAGAATCAGAGAATACAGACAGAGAGACAGACAGACAGAGCGAAACCCCGCCTGCAGAATCAGAGAATACAGACAGAGAGACAGACAGACAGAGCGAAACTCCGCCTGCAGAATCAGAGAATACAGACAGAGAGACAGACAGACAGAGCGAAACCCCGCCTGCAGAATCAGAGAATACAGACAGAGAGACAGACAGACAGAGCGAAACCCCGCCTGCAGAATCAGAGAATACAGACAGAGAGACAGACAGACAGAGCGAAACTCTGCCTGCAGAATAAGAGAATACAGACAGAGAGACAGACAGACAGAGCGAAACTCCGCCTGCAGAATCAGAGAATACAGACAGAGAGACAGACAGACAGAGCGAAACCCCGCCTGCAGAATCAGAGAATACAGAGACAGAGCGAAACCCAGCCTGTAAAACTAGAGAACACAGAGACAGAGCGAAACTCCGCCTGCAGAATCAGAGACAGACAGAGAGACAGACAAAGCGAAACCCCGCCTGCAGAATCAGAGAATACAGAGACAGAGCGAAACCCCGCCTGTAAAACTAGAGAACACAGAGAGAGAGCAAAACTCCGCCTACAGAATCAGAGAACACAGACAGAGCGAAACTCCGCCTGTAAAACTAGAGAACACAGAGACAGAGCGAAACGCCGCCTGCAGAATCAGAGAACACAGACAGACAGAGCGAAACCATGCCTGCAGAATCAGAGAATACAGACAGAGAGACAGACAGAGCGAAACCCCGCCTGTAAAACTAGAGAACACAGAGACAGAGCGAAACCCCGCCTGCAGAATCAGAGAATACAGACAGAGCGAAACCCCGCCTGCAGAATCAGAGAATACAGACAGAGAGACAGACAGCAAAACCCCGCCTGTAAAACTAGAGAACACAGAGACAGAGCGAAACCCCACCTGCAGAATCAGAGAGAGAGACAGACAGAGCGAAACCCCGCCTGCAGAATCAGAGAATACAGACAGAGAGACAGACAGAGCGAAACTCCGCCTGTAAAACTAGAGAACACAGAGACAGAGCGAAACTCCGCCTGCAGAATCAGAGAATACAGAGACAGAGTGAAACTCCGCCTGTAAAACTAGAGAACACAGAGACAGAGCGAAACCCCGCCTGCAGAATCAGAGAATACAGACAGAGCGAAACTCCGCCTGCAGAATCAGAGAATACAGACAGAGGAAAACCCCGCCTGTAAAACTAGAGAACACAGAGGCAGAGCGAAACTCCGCCTGCAGAATCAGAGAATACAGACAGAGACACAGACAGAGCGAAACTCCGCCTGCAGAATCAGAGAGACAGAGTGAAACCCCACCTGCAGAATCAGAGAATACAGAGAGCGAAACTCCGCCTGCAGAATCAGAGAGACAGACAGAGCGAAACTCCGCCTGCAGAATCAGAGAATACAGACAGCAAAACCCCGCTTGCAGAATCAGAGAGACAGACAGAGCAAAACCCCGCCTGCAGAATCAGAGAATACAGACAGAGCGAAACTCCGCCTGTAAAACTAGAGAACACAGAGACAGAGCGAAACTCCGCCTGCAGAATCAGAGAATACAGAGAGAGCGAAACTCTGCCTGTAAAACTAGAGAACACAGAGACAGAGCGAAACTCCGCCTGCAGAATCAGAGAGACAGACAGCAAAACCCCGCCTGTAAAACTAGAGAACGCACAGAGACAGAGCGAAACCCCGCCTGCAGAATCAGAGAGACAGACAGAGCGAAACCCCGCCTGCAGAATCAGAGAGACAGACAGCAAAACCCGGCCTGTAAAACTAGAGAACACAGAGAGACAGAGCAAAACTCCGCCTGCAGAATCAGAGAGACAGACAGAGCGAAACTCCGCCTGCAGAATCAGAGAGACAGACAGCAAAACTCCGCCTGTAAAACTAGAGAACACAGAGACAGAGCAAAACTGCACCTGCAGAATCAGAGAGACAGACAGCAAAACCCCGCCTGTAAAACTAGAGAACACAGAGACAGACAGAGCAAAACTCCGCCTGCAGAATCAGAGAGACAGACAGAGTGAAACCCCGCCTGCAGAATCAGAGAATACAGACAGAGCGGAACCCCGCCTGCAGAATCAGAGACAGACAGAGCAAAACTCCACCTGCAGAATCAGAGAATACAGAGAGAGCGAAACCCCACCTGCAGAATCAGAGACAGAGAGACAGACAGAGCGAAACTCCGCCTGCAAAACTAAAGAACACAGCGACAGAGCAAAACCCCGCCTGCAGAATCAGAGAGACAGACAGAGCGAAACTCCGCCTGCAAAATCAGAGAGACAGACAGCAAAACCCCGCCTGCATAACTAGAGAATACAGAGTCAGAGCGAAACTCCGCCTGCAGAATCAGAGACAGACAGAGAGACAGACAGACAGAGCGAAACCCCGCCTGCAGAATCAGAGAATACAGACAGAGAGACAGACAGACAGAGCGAAACTCCGCCTGTAAAACTAGAGAATACAGAGACAGAGCGAAACTCCGCCTGCAGAATCAGAGACAGACAGAGAGACAGACAGGGCAAAACTCCACCTGCAGAATCAGAGAATACAGACAGAGAGACAGACAGACAGCGCGAAACTCCGCCTATAAAACTAGAGAATACAGAGACAGAGCGAAACTCCGCCTGCAGAATCAGAGACAGACAGAGAGACAGACAAAGCGAAACCCCGCCTGCAGAATCGGAGAATACAGAGACAGAGCGAAACTCCGCCTGCAGAATCAGAGAGACAGAGTGAAACCCCGCCTGCAGAATCAGAGAATACAGAGAGTGAAACTCCGCCTGCAGAATCAGAGAGACAGACAGAGCGAAACTCCGCCTGCAGAATCAGAGAATACAGACAGCAAAACCCCGCTTGCAGAATCAGAGAGACAGACGGAGCAAAACCCCGCCTGCAGAATCAGAGAATACAGACAGAGCAAAACTCCGCCTGTAAAACTAGAGAACACAGAGACAGAGCGAAACTCCGCCTGCAGAATCAGAGAATACAGACAGAGCGAAACTCTGCCTGTAAAACTAGAGAACACAGAGACAGAGTGAAACTCCGCCTGCAGAATCAGAGAGACAGACAGCAAAACCCCGCCTGTAAAACTAGAGAACGCACAGAGACAGAGCGAAACCCCGCCTGCAGAATCAGAGAGACAGACAGAGCGAAACCCCGCCTGCAGAATCAGAGACAGACAGAGCAAAACCCCGCCTGCAAAACTAGAGAACACAGAGAGACAGACAGCAAAACCCCGCCTGTAAAACTAGAGAACACAGACAGCAAAACCCCGCCTGCAGAATCAGAGAGACAGACAGCAAAACCCCGCCTGTAAAACTAGAGAACACAGAGAGACAGAGCGAAACCCCGCCTGCAGAATCAGAGAGACAGACAGCAAAACCCGGTCTGTAAAACTAGAGAACACAGAGAGACAGAGCAAAACTCCGCCTGCAGAATCAGAGAGACAGACAGAGCGAAACTCCGCCTGCAGAATCAGAGAGACAGACAGCAAAACTCCGCCTGTAAAACTAGAGAACACAGAGACAGAGCAAAACTCCGCCTGCAGAATCAGAGAGACAGACAGCAAAACCCCGCCTGTAAAACTAGAGAACACAGAGACAGACAGAGCAAAACTCCGCCTGCAGAATCAGAGAGACAGACAGAGTGAAACCCCGCCTGCAGAATCAGAGAATACAGACAGAGCGGAACCCCGCCTGCAGAATCAGAGACAGAGAGAGCGAAACCCCACCTGCAGAATCAGAGACAGAGAGACAGGCAGAGCGAAACTCCGCCTGCAAAACTAAAGAACACAGCGACAGAGCAAAACCCCGCCTGCAGAATCAGAGAGACAGACAGAGCGAAACTCCGCCTGCAAAATCAGAGAGACAGACAGCAAAACCCCGCCTGCATAACTAGAGAATACAGAGTCAGAGCGAAACTCCGCCTGCAGAATCAGAGACAAACAGAGAGACAGACAGACAGAGCAAAACCCCGCCTGCAGAATCAGAGAATACAGACAGAGAGACAGAGAGACAGAGCGAAACTCCGCCTGTAAAACTAGAGAATTCAGAGACAGAGCGAAACTCCGCCTGCAGAATCAGAGACAGACAGAGAGACAGACAGGGCAAAACTCCACCTGCAGAATCAGAGAATACAGACAGAGAGACAGACAGACAGCGCGAAACTCCGCCTGTAAAACTAGAGAATACAGAGACAGAGCGAAACTCCGCCTGCAGAATCAGAGACAGACAGAGAGACAGACAAAGCGAAACCCCGCCTGCAGAATCGGAGAATACAGAGACAGAGCGAAACTCCGCCTGCAGAATCAGAGACAGACAGAGAGACAGACAGAGCGAAACCCCGCCCGTAAAACTAGAGAACACAGAGACAGAGCGAAACTCCGCCTGCAGAATCAGAGAATACAGACAGAGAGACAGACAGAGTGAAACCCCGCCTGCAGATTCAGAGAGACAGACAGAGAGACAGACAGAGCGAAACTCCGCCTGCAGAATCAGAGAATACAGACAGAGTGAAACCCCGCCTGTAAAACTAGAGAACACAGAGACAGAGCGAAACTCCGCCTCCAGAATCAGAGAATACAGAGACAGACAGACAGAGCGAAACCCCGCCTGCAGAATCAGAGAATACAGACAGAGAGACAGACAGACAGAGCGAAACTCCGCCTGTAAAACTAGAGAACACAGAGACAGAGCAAAACTCCGCCTGCAGAATCAGAGACAGACAGAGCGAAACTCCGCCTACAGAATTAGAGAATACAGACAGAGAGACAGACAAACAGAGTGAAACCCCGCCTGCAGAATCAGAGAATACAGACAGAGAGACAGACAGACAGAGCGAAACCCCGCCTGCAGAATCAGAGAATACAGACAGAGAGACAGACAGACAGAGCGAAACCCCGCCTGCAGAATCAGAGAATACAGACAGAGAGACAGACAGACAGAGCGAAACTCCGCCTGCAGAATCAGAGAATACAGACAGAGAGACAGACAGACAGAGCGAAACCCCGCCTGCAGAATCAGAGAATACAGACAGAGAGACAGACAGACAGAGCGAAACCCCGCCTGCAGAATCAGAGAATACAGACAGAGAGACAGACAGACAGAGCGAAACTCTGCCTGCAGAATAAGAGAATACAGACAGAGAGACAGACAGACAGAGCGAAACTCCGCCTGCAGAATCAGAGAATACAGACAGAGAGACAGACAGACAGAGCGAAACCCCGCCTGCAGAATCAGAGAATACAGAGACAGAGCGAAACCCAGCCTGTAAAACTAGAGAACACAGAGACAGAGCGAAACTCTGCCTGCAGAATCAGAGACAGACAGAGAGACAGACAAAGCGAAACCCCGCCTGCAGAATCAGAGAATACAGAGACAGAGCGAAACCCCGCCTGTAAAACTAGAGAACACAGAGAGAGAGCAAAACTCCGCCTACAGAATCAGAGAACACAGACAGAGCGAAACTCCGCCTGTAAAACTAGAGAACACAGAGACAGAGCGAAACGCCGCCTGCAGAATCAGAGAACACAGACAGACAGAGCGAAACCATGCCTGCAGAATCAGAGAATACAGACAGAGAGACAGACAGAGCGAAACCCCGCCTGTAAAACTAGAGAACACAGAGACAGAGCGAAACCCCGCCTGCAGAATCAGAGAATACAGACAGAGCGAAACCCCGCCTGCAGAATCAGAGAATACAGACAGAGAGACAGACAGCAAAACCCCGCCTGTAAAACTAGAGAACACAGAGACAGAGCGAAACCCCACCTGCAGAATCAGAGAGAGAGACAGACAGAGCGAAACCCCGCCTGCAGAATCAGAGAATACAGACAGAGAGACAGACAGAGCGAAACTCCGCCTGTAAAACTAGAGAACACAGAGACAGAGCGAAACTCCGCCTGCAGAATCAGAGAATACAGAGACAGAGTGAAACTCCGCCTGTAAAACTAGAGAACACAGAGACAGAGCGAAACCCCGCCTGCAGAATCAGAGAATACAGACAGAGCGAAACTCCGCCTGCAGAATCAGAGAATACAGACAGAGGAAAACCCCGCCTGTAAAACTAGAGAACACAGAGGCAGAGCGAAACTCCGCCTGCAGAATCAGAGAATACAGACAGAGACACAGACAGAGCGAAACTCCGCCTGCAGAATCAGAGAGACAGAGTGAAACCCCACCTGCAGAATCAGAGAATACAGAGAGCGAAACTCCGCCTGCAGAATCAGAGAGACAGACAGAGCGAAACTCCGCCTGCAGAATCAGAGAATACAGACAGCAAAACCCCGCTTGCAGAATCAGAGAGACAGACAGAGCAAAACCCCGCCTGCAGAATCAGAGAATACAGACAGAGCGAAACTCCGCCTGTAAAACTAGAGAACACAGAGACAGAGCGAAACTCCGCCTGCAGAATCAGAGAATACAGAGAGAGCGAAACTCTGCCTGTAAAACTAGAGAACACAGAGACAGAGCGAAACTCCGCCTGCAGAATCAGAGAGACAGACAGCAAAACCCCGCCTGTAAAACTAGAGAACGCACAGAGACAGAGCGAAACCCCGCCTGCAGAATCAGAGAGACAGACAGAGCGAAACCCCGCCTGCAGAATCAGAGAGACAGACAGCAAAACCCGGCCTGTAAAACTAGAGAACACAGAGAGACAGAGCAAAACTCCACCTGCAGAATCAGAGAGACAGACAGAGCGAAACTCCGCCTGCAGAATCAGAGAGACAGACAGCAAAACTCCGCCTGTAAAACTAGAGAACACAGAGACAGAGCAAAACTGCACCTGCAGAATCAGAGAGACAGACAGCAAAACCCCGCCTGTAAAACTAGAGAACACAGAGACAGACAGAGCAAAACTCCGCCTGCAGAATCAGAGAGACAGACAGAGTGAAACCCCGCCTGCAGAATCAGAGAATACAGACAGAGCGGAACCCCGCCTGCAGAATCAGAGACAGACAGAGCAAAACTCCACCTGCAGAATCAGAGAATACAGAGAGAGCGAAACCCCACCTGCAGAATCAGAGACAGAGAGACAGACAGAGCGAAACTCCGCCTGCAAAACTAAAGAACACAGCGACAGAGCAAAACCCCGCCTGCAGAATCAGAGAGACAGACAGAGCGAAACTCCGCCTGCAAAATCAGAGAGACAGACAGCAAAACCCCGCCTGCATAACTAGAGAATACAGAGTCAGAGCGAAACTCCGCCTGCAGAATCAGAGACAGACAGAGAGACAGACAGACAGAGCGAAACCCCGCCTGCAGAATCAGAGAATACAGACAGAGAGACAGACAGACAGAGCGAAACTCCGCCTGTAAAACTAGAGAATACAGAGACAGAGCGAAACTCCGCCTGCAGAATCAGAGACAGACAGAGAGACAGACAGGGCAAAACTCCACCTGCAGAATCAGAGAATACAGACAGAGAGACAGACAGACAGCGCGAAACTCCGCCTATAAAACTAGAGAATACAGAGACAGAGCGAAACTCCGCCTGCAGAATCAGAGACAGACAGAGAGACAGACAAAGCGAAACCCCGCCTGCAGAATCAGAGAATACAGAGACAGAGCGAAACTCCGCCTGCAGAATCAGAGACAGACAGAGAGACAGACAGAGCGAAACTCCGCCTGTAAAACTAGAGAACACAGAGACAGAGCGAAACCCCGCCTTCAGAATCAGAGAATACAGACAGAGAGACAGACAGAGCGAAACCCCGCCTGCAGAATCAGAGAGACAGACAGAGAGACAGACAGAGCGAAACTCCGCCTGCAGAATCAGAGAATACAGACAGAGCGAAACCCCGCCTGTAATACTAGAGGACACAGAGACAGAGCGAAACTCCGCCTGCAGAATCAGAGAATACAGACAGAGTGAAACCCCGCCTGTAAAACTAGAGAACACAGACAGAGCGAAACTCCGCCTGCAGAATCAGAGAATACAGAGACAGACAGACAGAGCAAAACCCCGCCTGCAGAATCAGAGAATACAGACAGAGAGACAGACAGACAGAGCGAAACTCCGCCTGTAAAACTAGAGAACACAGAGACAGAGCAAAACTCCGCCTGCAGAATCAGAGACAGACAGAGCGAAACTCCGCCTACAGAATTAGAGAATACAGACAGAGAGACAGACAGACAGAGTGAAACCCAGCCTGCAGAATCAGAGAATACAGACAGAGAGACAGACAGACAGAGCGAAACCCCGCCTGCAGAATCAGAGAATACAGACAGAGAGACAGACAGACAGAGCGAAACCCCGCCTGGAGAATCAGAGAATACAGACAGAGAGACAGACAGACAGAGCGAAACTCTGCCTGCAGAATCAGAGAATACAGACAGAGAGACAGACAGACAGAGCGAAACCCCGCCTGCAGAATCAGAGAATACAGACAGAGAGACAGACAGACAGAGCGAAACCCCGCCTGCAGAATCAGAGAATACAGACAGAGAGACAGACAGACAGAGCGAAACTCTGCCTGCAGAATCAGAGAATACAGACAGAGAGACAGACAGACAGAGCGAAACTCTGCCTGCAGAATCAGAGAATACAGACAGAGAGACAGACAGACAGAGCGAAACCCCGCCTGCAGAATCAGAGAATACGGAGACAGAGCGAAACCCAGCCTGTAAAACTAGAGAACACAGAGACAGAGCGAAACTCCGCCTGCAGAATCAGAGACAGACAGAGAGACAGACAAAGCGAAACCCCGCCTGCAGAATCAGAGAATACAGAGACAGAGCGAAACCCCGCCTGTAAAACTAGAGAACACAGAGAGAGAGCAAAACTCCGCCTGCAGAATCAGAGAACACAGACAGAGCGAAACTCCGCCTGTAAAACTAGAGAACACAGAGACAGAGCGAAACGCCGCCTGCAGAATCAGAGAACACAGACAGACAGAGCGAAACCCTGCCTGCAGAATCAGAGAATACAGACAGAGAGACAGACAGAGCGAAACCCCGCCTGTAAAACTAGAGAACACAGAGACAGAGCGAAACCCCGCCTGCAGAATCAGAGAATACAGACAGAGCGAAACCCCGCCTGCAGAATCAGAGAATACAGACAGAGAGACAGACAGCAAAACCCCGCCTGTAAAACTAGAGAACACAGAGACAGAGCGAAACCCCACCTGCAGAATCAGAGAGAGAGACAGACAGAGCGAAACCCCGCCTGCAGAATCAGAGAATACAGACAGAGAGACAGACAGAGCGAAACTCTGCCTGCAGAATCAGAGAATACAGACAGAGAGACAGACAGAGCGAAACTCCGCCTGTAAAACTAGAGAACACAGAGACAGAGTGAAACTCCGCCTGCAGAATCAGAGAATACAGAGACAGAGTGAAACTCCGCCTGTAAAACTAGAGAACACAGAGACAGAGCGAAACCCCGCCTGCAGAATCAGAGAATACAGACAGAGCGAAACTCCGCCTGCAGAATCAGAGAATACAGACAGAGGAAAACCCCGCCTGTAAAACTAGAGAACACAGAGGCAGAGCGAAACTCCGCCTGCAGAATCAGAGAATACAGACAGAGACACAGACAGAGCGAAACTCCGCCTGCAGAATCAGAGAGACAGACAGCAAAACCCCGCCTGTAAAACTAGAGAACACAGAGACAGACAGAGCAAAACTCCACCTGCAGAATCAGAGAGACAGACAGAGTGAAACCCCGCCTGCAGAATCAGAGAATACAGACAGAGCGGAACCCCGCCTGCAAAATCAGAGACAGACAGAGCGAAACTCCACCTGCAGAATCAGAGAATACAGAGAGAGCAAAACCCCACCTGCAGAGTCAGAGACAGAGAGACAGACAGAGCGAAACTCCGCCTGCAAAACTAAAGAACACAGCGACAGAGCAAAACCCCGCCTGCAGAATCAGAGAGACAGACAGAGCGAAACTCCGCCTGCAAAATCAGAGAGACAGACAGCAAAACCCCGCCTGCATAACTAGAGAATACAGAGTCAGAGCGAAACTCCGCCTGCAGAATCAGAGACAGACAGAGAGACAGACAGACAGAGCAAAACCCCGCCTGCAGAATCAGAGAATACAGACAGAGAGACAGAGAGACAGAGCGAAACTCCGCCTGTAAAACTAGAGAATACAGAGACAGAGCGAAACTCCGCCTGCAGAATCAGAGACAGACAGAGAGACAGACAGGGCAAAACTCCACCTGCAGAATCAGAGAATACAGACAGAGAGACAGACAGACAGCGCGAAACTCCGCCTGTAAAACTAGAGAATACAGAGACAGAGCGAAACTCCGCCTGCAGAATCAGAGACAGACAGAGAGACAGACAAAGCGAAACCCCGCCTGCAGAATCGGAGAATACAGAGACAGAGCGAAACTCCGCCTGCAGAATCAGAGACAGACAGAGAGACAGACAGAGCGAAACCGCGCCCGTAAAACTAGAGAACACAGAGACAGAGCGAAACTCTGCCTGCAGAATCAGAGAATACAGACAGAGCGAAACTCCGCCTGTAAAACTAGAGAACACAGAGACAGAGCGAAACCCCGCCTTCAGAATCAGAGAATACAGACAGAGAGACAGACAGAGCGAAACCCCGCCTGCAGAATCAGAGAGACAGACAGAGAGACAGACAGAGCGAAACTCCGCCTGCAGAATCAGAGAATACAGACAGAGCGAAACCCCGCCTGTAAAACTAGAGGACACAGAGACAGAGCGAAACTCCGCCTGCAGAATCAGAGAATACAGACAGAGTGAAACCCCGCCTGTAAAACTAGAGAACACAGAGACAGAGCGAAACTCCGCCTGCAGAATCAGAGAATACAGAGACAGACAGACAGAGCGAAACCCCGCCTGCAGAATCAGAGAATACAGACAGAGAGACAGACAGACAGAGCGAAACTCCGCCTGTAAAACTAGAGAACACAGAGACAGAGCAAAACTCTGCCTGCAGAATCAGAGACAGACAGAGCGAAACTCCACCTACAGAATCAGAGAATACAGACAGAGAGACAGACAGACAGAGTGAAACCCCGCCTGCAGAATCAGAGAATACAGACAGAGAGACAGACAGACAGAGCGAAACCCCGCCTGCAGAATCAGAGAATACAGACAGAGAGACAGACAGACAGAGCGAAACCCCGCCTGCAGAATCAGAGAATACAGACAGAGAGACAGGCAGACAGAGCGAAACTCCGCCTGCAGAATCAGAGAATACAGACAGAGAGACAGACAGACAGAGCGAAACCCCGCCTGCAGAATCAGAGAATACAGACAGAGAGACAGACAGACAGACCGAAACCCCGCCTGCAGAATCAGAGAATACAGACAGAGAGACAGACAGACAGAGCGAAACTCTGCCTGCAGAATCAGAGAATACAGACAGCGAGACAGACAGACAGAGCGAAACTCTGCCTGCAGAATCAGAGAATACAGACAGAGAGACAGACAGACAGAGCGAAACCCCGCCTGCAGAATCAGAGAATACAGAGACAGAGCGAAACCCAGCCTGTAAAACTAGAGAACACAGAGACAGAGCGAAACTCCGCCTGCAGAATCAGAGACAGACAGAGAGACAGACAAAGCGAAACCCCGCCTGCAGAATCAGAGAATACAGAGACAGAGCGAAACCCCGCCTGTAAAACTAGAGAACACAGAGACAGAGCGAAACTTCGCCTGCAGAATCAGAGAATACAGACAGAGCGAAACCCCGCCTGTAAAACTAGAGAACAGAGCGAAACCCCGCCTGCAGAATTAGAGAATACAGAGACAGAGCGAAACTCAGCCTGCAGAATCACAGAATACAGAGACAGAGCGAAACTCCGCCTGCAGAATCAGAGAATACAGAGACAGAGCGAAACTCCGCCTGTAAAATGAGAGAACACAGAGACAGAGTGAAATTCCGCCTGCAGAATCAGAGAGACAGACAGCAAAACCCCGCCTGTATAACTAGAGAACACAGAGACAGAACGAAACCCCACCTGCAGAATCAGAGAACACAGAGACAGAGCGAAACTCCGCCTGTAAAACGAGAGAACACAGAGACAGAGCGAAACTCCGCCTGCAGAATCAGAGACAGACAGCAAAACCCCGCCTGTAAAACTAGAGAACACAGAGACAGAGCGAAACTTTGCCTGCAGAATCAGAGAATACAGAGACAGAGCGAAACTCCGCCTGCAGAATCAGAGAATACAGACAGAGCGAAACTCCGCCTGTAAAACTAGAGAACACAGAGACAGAGCGAAACTCCGCCTGCAGAATCAGAGAGACAGACAGCAAAACCCCGCCTGTAAATCTAGAGAACACAGAGACAGATCAAAACCCCGCCTGCATAATCAGAGAATACAGACAGAGCGAAACTCCGCCTGTAAAACTAGAGAACAGAGTCAGCGCGAAACCCCGCCTGCAGAATTAGAGAATACAGACAGAGCGAAACCCCGCCTGTAAAACTAGAGAACACAGAGACAGAGCAAAACTCCGCCTACAGAATCAGAGAACACAGACAGAGCGAAACTCCGCCTGTTAAACTAGAGAACACAGAGACAGAGCAAAACCCCGCATGCAGAATCAGAGAATACAGACAGAGCGAAACCCCGCCTGCAGAATTAGAGAATACAGACAGAGCGAAACTCCGCCTGTAAAACTAGAGAACACAGAGACAGAGCGAAACCCCGCCTGCAGAATCAGAGAACACAGACAGACAGAGCGAAACCCCGCCTGCAGAATCAGAGAATACAGACAGAGAGACAGACAGAGCGAAACCCCGCCTGTAAAACTAGAGAACACAGAGACAGAGCGAAACCCCGCCTGCAGAATCAGAGAATACAGACAGAGCGAAACCCCGCCTGCAGAATTAGAGAATACAGACAGAGCGAAACTCCGCCTGTAAAACTAGAGAACACAGAGACAGAGCGAAACCCCGCCTGCAGAATCAGAGAACACAGACAGACAGAGCGAAACCCCGCCTGCAGAATCAGAAAATACAGACAGAGCGAAACCCCGCCTGTAAAACTAGAGAACACAGAGACAGAGCGAAACCCCGCCTGCAGAATCAGAGAATACAGACAGAGCAAAACCCCGCCTGCAGAATCAGAGAATACAGACAGAGAGACAGACAGCAAAACCCCGCCTGTAAAACTAGAGAACACAGAGACAGAGCGAAACCCTGCCTGCAGAATCAGAGAGAGATACAGACAGAGCGAAACCCCGCCTGCAGAATCAGAGAATACAGACAGAGAGACAGACAGAGCGAAACTCTGCCTGCAGAATCAGAGAATACAGACAGAGAGACAGACAGAGCGAAACTCCGCCTGTAAAACTAGAGAACACAGAGACAGAGCGAAACTCCGCCTGCAGAATCAGAGAATAGAGACAGAGCGAAACTCCGCCTGTAAAACTAGAGAACACAGAGACAGAGCGAAACCCCGCCTGCAGAATCAGAGAATACAGACAGAGACACAGACAGAGCGAAACTCCGCCTGCAGAATCAGAGAGACAGAGTGAAACCCCGCCTGCAGAATCAGAGAATACAGAGAGCGAAACTCCGCCTGCAGAATCAGAGAGACAGACAGAGCGAAACCCCGCCTGCAGAATCAGAGAATACAGAGAGCGAAACTCCGCCTGCAGAATCAGAAACAGACAGAGCGAAACTCCGCCTGCAGAATCAGAGAATACAGACAGCAAAACCCCGCCTGCAGAATCAGAGAGACAGACAGAGCGAAACCCCGCCTGCAGAATCAGAGCATACAGACAGAGCGAAACTCCGCCTGTAAAACTAGAGAACACAGAGACAGAGCGAAACTCCGCCTGCAGAATCAGAGAATACAGACAGAGCGAAACTCTGCCTGTAAAACTAGAGAACACAGAGACAGAGCGAAACTCCGCCTGCAGAATCAGAGAGACAGACAGCAAAACCCCGCCTGTAAAACTAGAGAACACACAGAGACAGAGCGAAACCATGCCTGCAGAATCAGAGACAGACAGCAAAACCCCGCCTGTAAAACTAGAGAACACAGAGAGACAGACAGCAAAACCCCGCCTGTAAAACTAGAGAACACAGACAGCAAAACCCCGCCTGCAGAATCAGAGAGACAGACAGCAAAACCCCGCCTGTAAAACTAGAGAACACAGAGAGACAGAGCGAAACCCCGCCTGCAGAATCAGAGAGACAGACAGCAAAACCCGGCCTGTAAAACTAGAGAACACAGAGAGACAGAGCAAAACTCCGCCTGCAGAATCAGAGAGACAGACAGAGCGAAACTCCGCCTGCAGAATCAGAGAGACAGACAGCAAAACTCCGCCTGTAAAACTAGAGAACACAGAGACAGAGCAAAACTCCGCCTGCAGAATCAGAGAGACAGACAGCAAAACCCCGCCTGTAAAACTAGAGAACACAGAGACAGACAGAGCAAAACTCCGCCTGCAGAATCAGAGAGACAGACAGAGCGAAACCCCGCCTGCAGAATCAGAGAATACAGAGAGAGCGAAACCCCACCTGCAGAATCAGAGACAGAGAGACAGACAGAGCGAAACTCCGCCTGCAAAACTAAAGAACACAGCGACAGAGCAAAACCCTGCCTGCAGAATCAGAGAGACAGACAGAGCGAAACTCCGCCTGCAAAATCAGAGAGACAGACAGCAAAACCCCGCCTGCATAACTAGAGAATACAGAGAGACAGAGCAAAACCCAGCCTGTAAAACTAGAGAATAGAGAGAGACAGAGCAAAACTCCACCTGCAGAATCAGAGAGAGAGACAGACAGCAAAACGCCGCATTTAAAACTACAGAATACAGAGAGACAGAGCAAAACTCCGCCTGCAAAACTAGAGTACACAGAGACAGAGCAAAACTCCACCTGTAAAACTAGAGAACACAGACAGACAGAGCAAAACTCCGCCTGTAAAACTAGAGAATACAGAGAGAGAGCAAAACTCTGCCTGTAAAACTAGAGAAGACAGAGAAAAACCCCGCCTGTAAAACTAGAGAACACAGAGAGAGAGCAAAACCACGCCTGTAAAACTAGAGAACACAGACAGACAGAGCAAAGCTCCGCCTGTAAAACTAGAGAATACAGAGAGAGAGCAAAACTCCACCTGCAAAACTAGAGAACAGAGACAGACAGCAAAACACTGCATGTAAAACTAGAGAAGACAGAGAAAAACCCCGCCTGTAAAACTAGAGAACACACATAGAGAGCAAAACCACGCCTGTAAAACTAGAGAATACAGACAGAGCAAAACTCCACCTGTAAAATTAGAGAATACAGACAGAGCAAAACTCCGCCTGCAAAACTAGAGTACACAGAGACAGAGCAAAACTCCACCAGTAAAACTAGAGAATACAGAGAGACAGAGCAAAACTCCACCTGTAAAACTAGAGAATACAGAGAGACAGAGCAAAAACCCGCCTGTAAAACTAGGGAACACACAGACAGACAGCAAAACCCCGCCTGTCAAACTAGAGAACAGAGAGAGACAGAGCAAAACTCCGCCCGTAAAACTAGAGAACAGAGAGACAGAGCTAAACTCCTCCTGTAAAACTAGAGAACACAGAGAGACAGAGCAAAACCCCACCTATAAAACTAGAGAACACAGAGACAGAGCGAAACCCCGCCTGTAAAACTAGAGAACACAGAGAGAGAGAGCAAAACCCCACCTGCAAAACTAGAGAACAGAGAGAGAGAGAGAGAGCAAAACCCCGCCTGTAAAACTAGAGAACACAGAGAGAGAGAGCAAAACCCCGCCTGCAGAATACAGAGAGACAGAGCAAAACTCTGCCTGTAAAACTACAGAATACAGAGACAGAGCAAAACCCCGTCTGTAAAACTAGAGAACACAGAGACAGAGCAAAACCCCACCTGTAAAACTAGAGAACAGAGAGTGAGAGCAAAACCCCGCCTGTAAAACTAGAGAACAGAGAGATGGAGCAAAACTCCACTTGTAAAACTAGAGAACACAGAGAGACAGAGCGAAACCCCACCTGCAGAATCAGAGAGACAGACAGCAAAACCCCGCCTGTAAAACTAGAGAACAGAGAGAGAGAGGAAAACCCCGCCTGCAAAACTAGAGAACAGAGAGAGAGACAAAGCAAAACTCTGCCTGCAAAACTAGAGAACACAGAGAGAGAGAGCAAAACCCTGCCTGTACAACTAGAGAACACAGAGAGACAGAGCAAAACCCCACCTGTAAAACTAGAGAACAGAGAGTGACAGAGCAAAACCCCGCCTGCAGAACTAGAGAACACAGAGAGAGAGAGCAAAACCCCACCTGTAAAACTGGAGAACAGAGAGTGAGAGCAAAACCCCGCTTGTAAAACTAGAGAACAGAGAGACAGAGCAAAACTCCACTTGTAAAACTAGAGAACACAGAGAGACAGAGCGAAACCCCACCTGCAGAATCAGAGAGACAGACAGCAAAACCCCGCCTGTAAAACTAGAGAACAGAGAGAGAGAGGAAAACCCCGCCTGCAAAACTAGAGAACAGAGAGAGAGACAGAGCAAAACTCCGCCTGCAAAACTAGAGAACACAGAGAGAGAGAGCAAAACTCCGCCTGTAAAACTAGAGAACAGAGAGTGACAGAGCAAAACCCCGCCTGCAGAACTAGAGAACACAGAGAGAGAGAGCAAAACTCCGCCTGTAAAACTAGAGAACACAGAGAGACAGAGCAAAACCCCACCTGTAAAACTAGAGAACAGAGAGTGACAGAGCAAAACCCCGCCTGCAGAACTAGAGAACACAGAGAGAGAGAGCAAAACCCCGCCTGTAAAACTGGAGAACAGAGAGACAGAGCAAAACCCCGCCTGTAAAACTAGAGAACACAGAGACAGAGCAAAACTCCACCTGAAAAACTAGAGAACAGAGAGACAGAGCAAAACTCCACCTGAAAAACTAGAGAACAGAGAGACAGAGCAAAACTCCACCTGTAAAATTAGAGAACACAGAGACAGACAGCAAAACCCCACCTGTAAAACTAGAGAACACAGAGAGACAGAGCGAAACCCCGCCTGCAGAATCAGAGAGACAGACAGCAAAACCCCGCCTGTAAAACTAGAGAACAGAGAGAGGAAAACCCCGCCTGCAAAACTAGAGAACAGAGAGAGAGACAGAGCAAAACTCCGCCTGCAAAACTAGAGAACACAGAGAGACAGAGCAAAACCCCACCTGTAAAACTAGAGAACAGAGAGTGACAGAGCAAAACCCCGCCTGCAGAACTAGAGAACACAGAGAGAGAGAGCAAAACTCCGCCTGTAAAACTAGAGAACACAGAGAGACAGAGCAAAACCCCACCTGTAAAACTAGAGAACAGAGTGACAGAGCAAAACCCCGTCTGCAGAACTAGAGAACACAGAGAGACAGAGAGAGCAAAACTCCGCCTGTAAAACTAGAGAATACAGATAGAGAGAGCAAAACCCCGCCTGCAGAATCAGAGAGACAGAGCAAAACCCTGCCTGCAAAACTAGAGAACACAGAGACAGACAGAGCAAAACTCCGCCTGCAGAATCAGAGAGAGAGACAGACAGCAAAACACCGCCTGTAAAACTAGAGAACACAGAGAGAGAGAGCAAAACCCTGCCTGTACAACTAGAGAACACAGAGAGACAGAGCAAAACTCCACCTGTAAAACTAGAAAACAGAGAGACAGAGCAAAACCCCGCCTGCAGAACTAGAGAACACAGAGAGAGAGAGCAAAACTCCGCCTGTAAAACTAGAGAACACAGAGAGACAGAGCAAAACCCCGCCTGCAAAACTAGAGAATAGAGAGACAGAGCAAAACCCCGCCTGTAAAATTAGAGAACACAGAGAGACAGAGAGAGCAAAACTCCGCCTGTAAAACTAGAGAATACAGATAGAGAGAGCAAAACCCCGCCTGCAGAATCAGAGACAGAGCAAAACCCTGCCTGCAAAACTAGAGAACACAGAGACAGACAGAGCAAAACGCCGCCTGCAGAATCAGAGAGAGAGACAGACAGCAAAACACCGCCTGTAAAACTAGAGAACACAGAGAGAGAGCAAAACTCTGCCTGTAAAACTAAAGAACACAGAGAGACAGAGCAAAACTCCACCTGTAAAACTAGAGAACACAGAGACAGACAGCAAAACCCCGCCTGTAAAACTAGAGAACACAGAGACAGAGCATAACTCCGCCTGCAAAACTAGAGAACACAGAGAGACAGAACGAAACCCCGCCTGTAAAACTAGAGAATAGAGAGAGAGAGCAAAACTCCACCTGCAGAATCAGAGAGACAGAGAGAGAGAGAGCAAAACTCCGCCTGTAAAACTAGAGAACACAGAGAGACGGAGCAAACCCCGCCTGCAGAATCAGAGAGACAGACAGCAAAACCCCGCCTGTAAAACTAGAGAACAGAGAGAGAGAGCAAAACCCCGCCTGCAAAACTAGAGAACACAGAGAGACAGAGCAAAACCCCGCCTGTAAAACTAGAGAACACAGAGAGAGAGAGAGCAAAACCCTGCCTGCAAAACTAGAGAACACAGAGAGAGAGAGCAAAACCCCGCCTGCAAAACTAGAGAACACAGAGAGACAGAGCAAAACCCCGCCTGCAAAACTAGAGAATACAGAGAGAGAGAGAGCAAAACTCCGCCTGCAAAACTAGAGAACACAGAGAAACAGAGAGAGCAAAGCTCCGCCTGTAAAACTAGAGAATACAGATAGAGAGAGCAAAACCCCGCCTGCAGAATCAGAGAGACAGAGCAAAACACTGCCTGCAAAACTAGAGAACACAGAGACAGACAGAGCAAAACTCCGCCTGCAGAATCAGAGAGAGAGACAGACAGCAAAACACCGCCTGTAAAACTAGAGAACAGAGACAGAGTGAAACTCCACCTGCAGAATC
>NC_141019.1:37488520-37532979 GCF_052327205.1 Somniosus microcephalus | reverse complement strand
GAGAGAGAGAGAGACTGGGGGGAAGAGAGAGAGAGACTGGGGGGGAGAGAGAGAGAGACTGGGGGAGAGAGAGAGAGACTGTGGGAGAGAGAGAGAGAGAGAGAGACTGTGGGAGAGAGCGAGAGACTGTGGGAGAGAGAGCGAGAGACTGTGGGAGAGAGAGCGAGAGACTGTGGGAGAGAGAGCGAGAGACTGTGGGAGAGAGAGCGAGAGACTGTGGGAGAGAGAGCGAGAGACTGGGAGAGAGAGCGAGAGACTGGGGGGGAGAGAGCGAGAGACTGGGGGGGAGAGAGCGAGAGACTGGGGGGGAGAGAGCGAGAGACTGGGGGAGAGAGAGAGAGACTGGGGGAGAGAGAGAGAGAGAGAGCCTGGGGGGAGAGAGAGAGAGAGAGAGAGAGACGGGTGGGGGGCAGAGAGAGAGAGAGAGAGAGAAACTGGGGAGGGGGCGGAGAGAGAGAGAGACTGGGGGAGAGAGAGAGCGACAGGTGGGGGGAGGAGGAGACCAGGTTGGGGTGGGGGGGAGACGAGACGGGGGATGGTTGTGACTGTGTTCCTGTCTCACTCCTGATTTTCTTTCCCTCCTTCTCCCCCTCAGTGCCTCCCAAGCCGTCGCACCTCCATCGCCCCCGGCGACCGGAGCCCATCCCACCGCCGCCGTCGAGACCGCTGCCGGCCGACCCCAGGAGCCCCCCGCCTGCACCGAGCCGAGACCCCGGAACCCCCGCCCGCGTCTCCTCCCTGATCGAGAAGTTCGAAAGGTAGACCGGCGCGCGGGTCTAATCTGTCCCCAGACCGAGCGCGCGGGTCTAATCTGTCCCCACCCCCAGCCCGAGCGCACAGGTCTAATCAGTCCCCCCCGCCCCCAGACCAAGCGCGCGGGTCTAACCGGCCCCCATGTGGCGGGGGGGGTACAGTGCGGGGGGGGGAATGCAAGGGGGATTCCCGCGTGTGCGCCCGGCCGTTTCTATTCCCCGCCTGGTCTCGGCCAGGGTTTAACGGGAGGGTGGGGCAGGTGCGATACTTGGCCTCAGGACCCCTGAGTTTGGGAGGAGGGGGTGAGGACGTGTGAAAGTTACTCTTCCTGAACGACGTGGTCCTCGACTCGAGATGGGGCCAAAGGGAGATGTGGGAGAGGTGTGGGAGGCTGAGGAACAGGCACGGAGCAGGACTGAAACACAGAGAGGTTTGATGGGACAGTGCAGAGGGAGCTTTACTCTGTCTCTAACCCGTGCTGTACCTGCCCTGGGAGTGTTTGATGGGACAGTGTAGAGGGAGCTTTACTCTGTATCTAACCCGTGCTGTACCTGCCCTGGGAGTGTTTGATGGGGACAGTGTAGGGGGAGCTTTACTCTGTATCTAACCCGTGCTGTACCTGCCCTGGGAGTGTTTGATGGGGACAGTGTAGGGGGAGCTTTACTCTGTATCTAACCCGTGCTGTACCTGCCCTGGGAGTGTTTGATGGGACAGTGTAGAGGGAGCTTTACTCTGTATCTAACCCGTACTGTACCTGCCCTGGGACTGTTTGATGGGACAGTGTAGAGGGAGCTTTACTCTGTATCTAACCAGTGCTGTACCTGCCCTGGGAGTGTTTGATGGTGACAGTGTAGAGGGAGCTTTACTCTGTATCTAACCCGTGCTGTACCTGCCCTGGGAGTGTTTGATGGGGACAGTGGAGAGGGAGCATTACTCTGTATCTAACCCGTGATGTACCTGCCCTGGGAGTGTTTGATGGGACAGTGTAGAGGGAGGTTTACTCTGTATCTAACCCGTGCTGTACCTGCCCTGGGAGTGTTTGATGGGACAGTGTAGAGGGAGCTTTACTCTGTATCTAACCCGTGCTGTACCTGCCCTGGGAGTGTTTGATGGGACAATGTAGAGGGAGCTTTACTCTGTATCTAACCCGTGCTGTACCGGCCCTGGGAGTGTTTGATGGGACAGTGTAGAGGGAGCTTTACTCTGTATCTAACCCGTGCTGTACCTGCCCTGGGAGTGTTTGATGGGGACAGTGTAGAGGGAGCTTTACTCTGTATCTAACCCGTGCTGTACCTGTCCTGGGAGTGTTTGATGGGACAGTGTAGAGGGAGCTTTACTCTGTATCTAACCAGTGCTGTACCTGTCCTGGGAGTGTTTGATGGGGACAGTGTAGAGGGAGCTTTACTCTGTATCTAACCAGTGCTGTACCTGTCCTGGGAGTGTTTGATGGGGACAGTGTAGAGGGAGCTTTACTCTGTATCTAACCCGTGCTGTACCTGTCCTGGGAGTGTTTGATGGGACAGTGTAGAGGGAGCTTTACTCTGTATCTAACCCGTGCTGTACCTGTCCTGGGAGTGTTTGATGGGACAGTGTAGAGGGAGCTTTACTCTGTATCTAACCAGTGCTGTACCTGCCCTGGGAGTGTTTGATGGGGACAGTGTAAAGGGAGATTTACTCTGTATCTAACCCGTGCTGTACCTGCCCTGGGATTGTTTGATGGGGACAGTGTAGAGGGAGCTTTACTCTGTATCTAACCCGTGCTGTACCTGCCCTGGGAGTGTTTGATGGGGACAGTGTAGAGGGAGCTTTACTCTGTATCTAACCAGTGCTGTACCTGCCCTGGGAGTGTTTGATGGGGACAGTGTAAAGGGAGATTTACTCTGTATCTAACCCGTGCTGTACCTGCCCTGCGAGTGTTTGATGGGGACAGTGTAGAGGGAGCTTTACTCTGTATCTAACCCGTGCTGTACCTGCCCAGGGAGTGTTTGATGGGACAATGTAGAGGGAGCTTTACTCTGTATCTAACCCGTGCTGTACCTGCCCTGGGAGTGTTTGATGGGGACAGTGTAGAGGGAGCTTTACTGTGTATCTAACCCGTGCTGTACCTGCCCTGGGAGTGTTTGATGGGACAGTGTAGAGGGAGCTTTACTCTGTATCTATCCCGTGCTGTACCTGCCCTGGGAGTGTTTGATGGGGACAGTGTAGAGGGAGCTTTACTCTGTATCTAACCCATGCTGTACCTGCCCTGGGAGTGTTTGATGGGGACAGTGTAGAGGGAGCTTTACTCTGTATCTAACCCGTGCTGTACCTGCCCTGGAGTGTTTGATGGGGACAGTGTAGAGGGAGCTTTACTCTGTATCTAACCCGTGCTGTACCTGCCCTGGGAGTGTTTGTTGGGACAGTGTAGAGGGAGCTTTACTCTGTATCTAACCCATGCTGTACCTGCCCTGGGAGTGTTTGATGGGGACAGTGTAGAGGGAGCTTTACTCTGTATCTAACCCATGCTGTACCTGCCCTGGGAGTGTTTGATGGGGACAGTGTAGAGGGAGCTTTACTCTGTATCTAACCCGTGCTGTACCTGCCCTGGGAGTGTTTGATGGGGACAGTGTAGAGGGAGCTTTACTCTGTATCTAACCCGTGCTGTACCTGCCCTGGGAGTGTTTGATGGGACAGTGTAGAGGGAGCTTTACTCTGTATCTAACCTGTGCTGTACCTGCCCTGGGAGTGTGTGATGGGGACAGTGTAGAGGGAGCTTTACTCTGTATCTAACCCGTGCTGTACCTGCCCTGGGAGTGTTTGATGGGACAGTGTAGAGGGAGCTTTACTCTGTATCTAACCCATGCTGTACCTGCCCTGGGAGTGTTTGATGGGACAGTGTAGAGGGAGCTTTACTCTGTATCAGCCCTGGGAGTGTTTGATGGGACAGTGCTTTACTCTGATGTGTTTTCTTTCTCTCTCCGCAGGGAACACATCCCATTCGGGCCGGAGATGAGCTGGCTGGGCTTTGGCCAATCGGCGGAGGGTGGCCAGGAGGTGCTCTGCCTCCCCCCTGGTAACGCCGTCCCCGCCAAGGGCAGCCAAGTGGACCGACTGAACTCGCTGGAGTCGGGCATCAGCATGAGCGACGTGGCCAACCAGCTGCTGGACTTCGCCGAGGCCCCGGAGGCCGGGGGGTGCGGCGCCGAGGCGGGGGGCGGCAGCGGCGGCGGGGGGGCCTCCACCTGCTCCTCCTCCTCCTCCTCCTGCGTCTCCGCCGCCTCGGCCAAGCGGCCCAACCGGGACAGCGGCATCGGCAGCCTCAGCTCCCCCTGCAACAGCGACGAGGTGTGCTTCGCCCCGGAGGAGGGGCCCGAGGGAGGGGGGGGAGGAGGAGGCCGGATCGCTGCCGCTGTGGCCTCGGCCCCGCTCCACCTCCTCCCCCACCACCACCCCCGCGGCAAGAGGCGCTCAGCCCGCGACTCGGAGGCCGACAGCGACCTGGAGGAGGGCAGCGGCGATGAGGAGGCCGGGCCCGCGATGCCCCCCCAGGCCGAGCGGCAGGACTCGGCAGATGTAAGCGGCCGCGCTCGCGCGTGACATAGGAACAGGAGGAGGCCGTTCAGCCCCCCTCGAGCCTGTTACATTAGGAACAGGAGGAGGCCGTTCAGCCCCCTCGAGCCTGTTACATTAGGAACAAGAGGAGCCCGTTCAGCCCCCTCGAGCCTGTTACATTAGGAACAGGAGGAGGCCGTTCAGCCCCTCGAGCCTGTTACATTAGGAACAGGAGGAGCCCGTTCAGCCCCCTCGAGCCTGTTACATTAGGAACAGGAGGAGCCCGTTCAGCCCCCTCGAGCCTGTTACATGAGGAACAGGAGGAGGCCGTTCAGCCCCTTGAGCCTGCTCCGCCATTCAGTGGGATCATGGCTGATCATCAACCTCAACTCAACTCACCCGCCCGATCCCTTGATTCCCTTAATATCCAAATATCTCTCGGTCTCGGCCTTGAATAGACTCAACGACTGAGCCTCCACAGCCCTCTGGGGCAGAGAATTCCAAAGATTCACCGCCCTCTGAGTGAAGAAATTCCTCCTCATCTCAGTCCTAAATGGCTTACCCCTTATCCTGAGACTGACCCCTGGTTCTAGACTCTCCCGCCATCGGGAACATCCTTCCTGCATCTAGTCTGTCCAGGCCTGACAGAATTTTATAGGTTTCGATGAGATCCCCTCTCATTCTTCTAAACTCCAGCGAGTATAAGCCCAATCGACCCAATCTCTCCTCATACGTCATTCCTGCCATCCCAGGTATCAGTCTGGTGAATCTTCGCTGAACTCCCTCCATGGCAAGAACATCCTTCCTCAGATAAGGCGACCAAAACTGCACACAATACTCCAGGTGTGATCTCACCAAGGCCCTGGACAACTGCAGCAAGACATCCTTACTCGTGTACATGCTGGGGGCTGGACTGCAACTCCTTTCCCCTTCCCTCCCCATCTGTGGTAAAAATCCCCCTGCCCCCCGCCACTGAGGTACTCCGTTCCCCCCTCCCCAACACCATTGAACTTCGAACACTAGTCATCGGGGAAGATGGAAGGAGAGAGGGGGAAGGTGAGAGGGAGGGCGGGGGGAGAGAGGGGGAACAAGGTGGTGGAAGGAGAGTGGGAGTTGGTGAGGGTGGGGAGGGGGGAAGGGGAGGGGTAGAGGGCGGGAGGGCCAGGGGGAGGGCGGGAGGGGCTGCCCATTCAGCGGGTCTAACGCTCTGTCTCTGTTGACAGTTCACGGTCCAGCAGAAAGTCTTCAACATCGCCAATGAGCTGCTGCTGACGGAGAAGGCCTACGTATCCAGGCTCTACCTCTTGGACAAGGTGAGCCCATCAGGACATTCAATCTCTTACTTTTCCCCCTCTCGCCGTGTCTGCCGCTACTCGGTCTGTACCACTCTCACCTCTCGAGGCAGCCGGGTTCGTGTCACTGTTGTAATGTCGGGAAACGCGGCAGCCAATTTACGCACAGCTAGATCCCACTATTGGCAATGTGATAATGACCAGATCGTCTGGGTTTTTTTTTAGGTGATGTTGGTTGAGGGATAAATATTGGCCCCAGGACTCCGGGGAGAACTCCCCCCTGCTCTTCTTCCAATAGTGGCCGTGGGATCTTTTACATCCACCTGAGAGGGCAGACGGGGGCCTCGGGTTTAACGTCTCATCACGAAAGACGGCCCCTCCGACAGTGCGGCGCTCCCTCAGTACCGCCCCTCCGACAGTGCGGCGCTCCCTCAGTACCGCCCCTCCGACAGTGCGGCGCTCCCTCAGTGCCGCCCCTCCGACAGTGCGGCGCTCCCTCAGTGCCGCCCCTCCGACAGTGCGGCGCTCCCTCAGTACCGCCCCTCCGACAGTGCGGCGCTCCCTCAGTACCGCCCCTCCGACAGTGCGGCGCTCCCTCGGTACCGCCCTTCCGACAGTGCGGCGCTCCCTCGGTACCGCCCCTCCGACAGTGCGGCGCTCCCTCGGTACCGCCCCTCCGACAGTGCGGCGCTCCCTCGGTACCGCCCCTCCGACAGTGCGGCGCTCCCTCGGTACCGCCCCTCCGACAGTGCGGCGCTCCCTCAGTACCGCCCCGCCGACAGTGCGGCGCTCCCTCGGTACCGCCCCGCCGACAGTGCGGCGCTCCCTCAGTACTGGCCCCGGGGGAGTGTCGGGCCTGGATTATGGGGCTCGGGGCTCGAACCCACGACCTTCTGACTCCGCGGCGAGAGCGAGACCCAGTGAGACACGACAGGCAGAACCACTCTAGGCCTCGTGGCTCGGGAGCGTGGGTCTGAACCCCAAGGGGAACTAGCGACGGGAGGAACGGAGAGGGAACTCTGAGCAGACCCATTGACTGTCCCGTGACTCGTGTCCCTTTCCCCCGGTGTCCAGGTGTTCTGCGCCCGGCTGATGGAGGAGGCGCGGAGCAAGAACTCGCTGCCGGTCGAGGTGGTGCTCGCCATCTTCTCCAACATCTGCTCCATCTACTGTTTCCACCAGCAGTTCCTGCTCCCAGAGCTCGAGAGACGGATGCTGGAATGGTAAGAGGGGAGGAGGGAGGGAGGGAGAAACATAGAAACATAGAAACATAGAAGATAGGAGCAGGAGTCGGCCATTCGGCCCCTCGAGCCTGCTCCGCCATTCAATGAGATCATGGCTGATCATCCAAATTCAGTACCCTGTCCCTGCTTTCTCCCCATATCCCTTGATCCCTTTAGCCTCAAGAAATATATCCAACTCCTTCTTGAATATATTTAATGAATTGGCCTCTACTGCCTTCTGTGGTAGAGAATTCCACAGGTTCACCACTCTCTGGGTGAAGAAATTCCTCCTCATTTCTGTCCTAAATGGCTTACCCCTTATCCTTAGACTGTGACCCCTGGTTCTGGACTCCCCGACCATCGGGAACATCCTTCCTGCATCTAGTCTGTCCAGTCCTGTTAGAATTTTATAAGTTTCAATGAGAGCCCCTCTCATTCTTCTAAACTCCAGCGAGTACAAGCCCAATCGACCCAATCTCTCCTCATACGTCATTCCTGCCATCCCAGGTATCAGTCTGGTGGATCTTCGCTGCACTCCCTCCATGGCAAGAACAAGGAGGGAGGGACACCTTAGGAAGGGTATATTGGCCTTGGAGGGAGTGCAGCGTAGGTTTACCAGAATGATACCCGGACCCCAAGGGTTAAGTTACGAGGAGAGATTACACAAACTAGGGTCGTATTCACTGGAGTTTAGAAGGTTAAGGGTCGATCTGATCGAAGTTCTCAGGATATTAAGGGGAACTGATAGTGCAGAGAGAGAGAAACTATTTCCGCTGGTTGGGGAGTCTCGGACTAGGGGGCAGAGTCTAAAAATTAGAGCCAGACCTTTCAGGAGTGAAGTTAGGAAACACTTCGACACACAAAGGGTGGTAGAAGTTTGGAACTCTCTTCCGCAAACGGCAATTGATGCCGGGGGTCAATTGTTCATTTTAAATCTGAGATTGATAGATTTCTGTTAACCAAAGGTATTAAGGGATACGGGGCAAAGGCGGGGAGATGGAGTTAGGTCACAGATCAGGCTCGAGGGGCTGAACGGCCTCCTCCTGTTCCTAATGTAACAGGCTCGAGGGGGCTGAACGGCCTCCTCCTGTTCCTAATGTAACAGGCTCGAGGGGCTGAATGGCCTCCTCCTGTTCCTAATGTAACAGGCTCGAGGGGGCTGAATGGCCTCCTCCTGTTCCTAATGTAACAGGCTCGAGGGGGCTGAATGGCCTCCTCCTGTTCCTAATGTAACAGGCTCGAGGGGCTGAACGGCCTCCTCCTGTTCCTAATGTAACAGGCTCGAGGGGGCTGAATGGCCTCCTCCTGTTCCTAATGTAACAGGCTCGAGGGGCTGAACGGCCTCCTCCTGTTCCTAATATAACAGGCTCGAGGGGGCTGAATGGCCTCCTCCTGTTCCTAATGTAACAGGCTCGAGGGGGCTGAATGGCCTCCTCCTGTTCCTAATGTAACAGGCTCGAGGGGCTGAACGGCCTCCTCCTGTTCCTAATGTAACAGGCTCGAGGGGGCTGAATGGCCTCCTCCTGTTCCTAATGTAACAGGCTCGAGGGGCTGAATGGCCTCCTCCTGTTCCTAATGTAACAGGCTCGAGGGGACTGAACGGCCTCCTCCTGTTCCTAATGTAACAGGCTCGAGGGGGCTGAATGGCCTCCTCCTGTTCCTAATGTAACAGGCTCGAGGGGCTGAATGGCCTCCTCCTGTTCCTAATGTAACAGGCTCGAGGGGGCTGAATGGCCTCCTCCTGTTCCTAATGTAACAGGCTCGAGGGGCTGAATGGCCTCCTGTTCCTAATGTAACAGGCTCGAGGGGCTGAATGGCCTCCTGTTCCTATGAGGGGAGGGGGAATGGGGAGCAAGTTGACGGGACTCCCCCCCACAGAGGAAATAGTTTCTCTCTGTCTATCGTATCGAATCCTCTAATCATCTTTAAACACCTCGATCAGATCGCCACCCTGCCCTCGTAATTTAGCCCCCGGTATTATTCGGGTGAATCTACACTGCCCCCTCCCCTCCGCGGCCGCTATATCCTTCGAGGTGTGTTGCCCAGGCCTGCCGCAGAGGTCAGGCAGGGTCAGGATGGGAAAGATGACAGGCTGTTCTGTGAGTCGCAGAGCGGAAAGACTAAACCACAAGGCCCAGACAGCAGTCAGTGTGTGGCTTCCTGTCTGACTCAGGGTTGGATAGAGACACAGAGAGAGCGAGCAAGGGAGGGAGGGAGGGAGGGAGACACGGAGAGAGAGAGAGATGTGGGCGGAGAGCGATGGGGTAGAGAGAGGGAGAGGAAAAACACGGGGGGGGGTGAAGCAAGAGACAGACAGAGAGAGAGAAACAGAAAGAAAGGGAGAGAAAAATACTGAAACGGGGGGGAGAAAGAGAAAGAGAGAGGAGAGGGGGAGAGAGAGGGAGAGAGACTGGGGGAGAGAGAGAGAGACTGGAGAGAGAGAGACGGGGGGAGAGAGAGAGAGACTGGGGGGGAGAGAGAGACTTGGGGGAGAGAGAGAGAGAGAGAGAGAGACTGGGGGAGGGGGAGAGAGAGAGAGACTGGGGGAGAGAGTGAGAGAGAGAGACTGGGGGGGAGAGAGAGAGAGAGAGAGAGACTGGGGGGTAGAGAGAGAGAGACTGGGGGAGAGAGAGAGAGACTGGGGGAGAGAGAGATGGGGGAGAGAGAGAGAGAGATGGGGGAGAGAGAGAGAGACTGGGGGGAGAGAGAGAGAGAGAGAGACTGGGGGGGAGAGAGAGAGACTGGGGGGGGAGAGAGAGAGACTGGGGGGGAGAGAGAGAGACTGGGGGGTAGAGAGAGAGAGACTGGGGGTAGAGAGAGAGAGAGACTGGGGGAGAGAGAGAGAGAGAGACTGGGGGGAGAGAGAGAGAGAGATGGGGAGAGAGAGAGAGAGAGACTTGGGGGTAGAGAGAGAGAGAGACTTGGGGGGTAGAGAGAGAGAGTGACTTGGGGGTAGAGAGAGAGAGTGACTGGGGGGTAGAGAGAGAGAGTGACTGGGGGGTAGAGAGAGAGAGAGACTGGGGGGTAGAGAGAGAGAGAGACTGGGGGAGAGAGAGAGAGAGACTGGGGGAGAGAGAGAGAGAGAGACTGGGGGGGAGAGAGAGAGACTGGGGGGGAGAGAGAGAGAGAGACTGGGGGGTAGAGAGAGAGAGACTGGGGGTAGAGAGAGAGACTGGGGGAGAGAGAGAGAGAGACTGGGGGAGAGAGAGATGGGGGGGAGAGAGAGAGAGAGAGATGGGGAGAGAGAGAGAGACTTGGGGGAGAGAGAGAGAGAGAGACTTGGGGGTAGAGAGAGAGAGAGACTTGGGGGTAGAGAGAGAGAGAGACTTGGGGGTAGAGAGAGAGAGTGACTGGGGGGTAGAGAGAGAGAGTGACTGGGGGGGAGAGAGAGAGAGAGAGAGAGACTGGGGGAGAGAGAGAGAGAGACTGGGGAGAGAGAGAGAGACTGATGTGGGGGAGAGAGAGAGAGATGGGGGAGAGAGAGAGAGAGATGGGGGGAGAGAGAGAGAGACTGGGAGAGAGAGAGAGCGTCTACAGCAGAACCTGGATCTGCTAGAGTTGTTCTGTCAGACCTGGGCCCTGACAATAAACCCCCAAAAAACCAAAATCCTTGTGTTCCAGCAAAGATCCAGACATCAGGGACCCAGAATAAATTTCACACTAGGAACAACTAAAATTGAACAAACCACTAACTACACATACTTGGGCTTAAAAATCAGTTCTACGGGAAATTTTCATCTGGCTGTGAATGAACTGAAAGAGAAAGCTAGAAGGGCTTTCTATGCCATTAAAAAATCAATCCAAATAGAAATCCCAATTAGCATTTGGCTCAAAATTTTTAAATCAGTAATTGAACCAATTGCACTCTATGGCAGTGAGGTGTGGGGTCTGCTAACACAACAAGAATTCGCAAAATGGGACAAACACCCCATTGAGATCCTACATGCAGAATTCTGTAAAAGTATCCTCCGGACTCAAAGGAAAACCGTAAACAATGCATGCAGGGCAGAACTAGGCCAATATCCATTAATAATTACTATCCAAAAAAGAGCCACCAAATTTTGGAAACACCTAAAAATGAGCAACCCCCATGATATCATTATGAAGCCCTGAAATGCCAAGAGAGGACCATAAAGAAGAATACCCTCAGTCAACTAGTTCTGGGACTCAGTGAAGTAACTACTAACACTACTAACAATAACCAGCCTCAGGACAGTGACATCGTAGCACAGAGAATTCGACCCAACACAATTGTCACTAAGCAAAAGGAAAAGTATCTGTCATATTGGGCAGAAACAACAAAAACCCAAAACAAACTCAATTGCTACTTGGCCCTAAACAGACAATACAACATGGCTGAATACCTGACCATGGTAAAGGATAGCAAACTGAGAAAAACCTTGACAATGTACAGACTTAGTGAACATAGCCTGGCGATCGAAAAAGGCAGACACAGACAGACCCGGCTGCCAAGAGAGGACAGGATATGCTCTCACTGCAGTCAGGGAGTGGTGGAGACAGAGATGCACTTCCTCACAGCTTGTGGAAAATATCAGGGCATAAGGGAGAATTTCGACCCAAAATTCACAAAAATATGCCCTGAATTCAGAAATTTGAATGACGACCAAAAACTCCCATACCTACTAGGGGAACAGAGAAATTGTGTAACCTTAGCGGCACACTATGTTACAGCTTGCCATAAACAGAGGGACAACCATTAAATCTAAGAAAAGAGTATATACAAATTATATTATTGTATATTTATACACTCAGGGATATATCTGTTTATACACTGTATGGATAGATCTGCGTTTATGTGTTCAACCATGAATGTTTTTCGATGCTTTGGCAACATAAGATGTACCTTGTCATGCCAATAAAGCGATTTGAATTGAATTGAATTGAGAGGGGAAGGTGAATCACTGGGATTCTGTGAGGTGTATCTTGTGAAGTGCTTGCATCAGTAGCTGGACTATAATCACGGTGTGTGTGCTCGCGAGCAGTCTTCGGGACAAAGGCCTCACTGAGAGGATTTTTAAACCAAATTAAAAGCTTTCCCGGTTCCAGGCCGCAGTGGTTTCTAGGCAAATTGTTAGTATCGTCACGGCAACTTGGCAGCAGGCTTCGGAGGGATCGCAAGGCCGTGGAGTGCTGTGCTGGAGGTTAACCCTCGACAGGCCGACCTAGGTCCCCCCACCCCACCCCACCTACGGCCTTTACAGTGGGACACAACGGGACCGGACAATCTCCAGTGTTTTTTAAAAATAGATTAAGAAAGAACTCGCATTTCTCCACCTTTCACCACCTCAGGACGTCCCAAAGCGCTTCACAGCCAATGAAGGACTTTTTTTGAAGTGTGGTCACTGTTGTAATGTAGGAAACGCAGCAGCCAATTTGCGCACAGCAAGCTCCCACAAACATCAATGTGATAAATGACCAGATCATCTGTTTTAGTGATGTTGGTTGAGGGATAAATATTGGCCCCAGGACACCGGGGAGAACTCCCCCCTGCTCTTCTTCCAATAGCGGCCGTGGGATATTTTACATCCACCTGAGAGGGCAGACGGGGGCCTCGGGTTTAACGTCTCATCCGAAAGACGGCACCTCCGACAGTGCGCCACTCCCTCAGTACCGCCCCTCCGACAGTGCGGCGCTCCCTCAGTACCGCCCCTCCGACAGTGCGGCGCTCCCTCGGTACCGCCCCTCCGACAGTGCGGCGCTCCCTCGGTACCGCCCCTCCGACAGTGCGGCGCTCCCTCAGTACCGCCCCTCCGACAGTGCGGCGCTCCCTCAGTACCGCCCCTCCGACAGTGCGGCAATCCCTCAGTACCGCCCCTCCGACAGTGCGGCGCTCCCTCAGTACTGCCCCTCCGACAGTGCGGCGCTCCCTCAGTACCGCCCCTCCGACAGTGCAGTGCTCCCTCAGTACCGCCCCTCCGACAGTGCGGCGCTCCATCAGTACCGCCCCTCCGACAGTGCGGCGCTCCCTCAGTACCGCCCCTCCGACAGTGCGGCGCTCCCTCAGTACTGGCGCCGGGGGAGTGTCGGGCCTGGATTACGGGGCTCAAGTCTCTGGATTGGAGGCTCGAACCCACGACCTTCTGACTCCGGGGAGAGAGAGACACTCTGTGAGACGGACAACACTTGATCCTAGATTTTGTGTTAATTAGCAGCCATCTTGTCTCTTCCCGGAGGAGGTTAGGGAGGGGCTGAGCGCAAACGGGATTCACTGCGGTGCGCAATGAGAACATTAATACAGAGCCTTTAATGTAGTAAAACATCCCAAGGCACTTGGGACGTAAATCGGACAAAATTTGACAGCGAGCCACGTGAGATAGTCGGGACAGGTGACCAAGAGCTGGGTCAAAGAGGTCAGTTTTAAGGAGCATCTTATAGGAGGAGAGAGAGAGGCGGAGAGGTTTAGGGAGGGATTTCCAGAGCTCGGGGGCCCTGGCGCGGTCGCCAACGGTGGAGTGATGGAAATCGGGGGATGTGCGAGGCCGGAATTGGGGGAGTGCAGAGATCTCGGAGGGTTGTAGGAGGTCACAGAGATAGGGAGAGGGCGAGGAGGCCACCGATGGGAATTTTAAAATGGAGATGCATTTTTCCCCACCTCCTTCTCCCCTCCTCACCCCTGACTCTCCACCCCACCCCACCCACCAAACCTCCGACCTGCAGGGAATCCAACCCACGTATAGGAGACATTCTCCAGAAACTTGCCCCTTTCCTGAAGATGTACGGGGAGTATGTGAAGAACTTCGACCGGGCGATGGAGCTGGTGAGCACCTGGGTGGAGAAATCGGCTCACTTCAAGACCATCATCCAGGACATCCAGGTGAGAGGAGAGAAGATTTTTTTTTAACATTTTCGTGTCGGCGAATGCGAATCTCCTCGGTCCTTCCCGATTGTCTCCTGCGGAGATTAGGAACAGGAGGAGGCCATTCAGCCCCCTCGAGCCTGTTACATTAGGAACAGGAGGAGGCCATTCAGCCCCCTCGAGCCTGTTACATTAGGAACAGGAGGAGGCCGTTCAGCCCCCTTGAGCCTGTTACATTAGGAACAGGAGGAGGCCATTCAGTCCCCTCGAGCCTGTCACATTAGGAACAGGAGGAGGCCGTTCAGTCCCCTCGAGCCTGTTACATTAGGAACAGGAGGAGGCCGTTCAGCCCCCTCGAGCCAGTTACATTTGGAACAGGAGGAGGCCGTTCAGCCCCCTCGAGCCTGTTACATTAAGAACAGGAGGAGGCCATTCAGCCCCTCGAGCCTGTTACATTAGGAACAGGAGGAGGCCATTCAGTCCCCTCGAGCCTGTTACATTAGGAACAGGAGGAGGCCATTCAGCCCCTCGAGCCTGTTACATTAGGAACAGGAGGAGGCCGTTCAGCCCCCTCGAGCCAGTTACATTAGGAACAGGAGGAGGCCATTCAGCCCCCTCGAGCCAGTTACATTAGGAACAGGAGGAGGCCATTCAGCCCCTCGAGCCTGTTACATTAAGAACAGGAGGAGGCCATTCAGCCCCTCGAGCCTGTTACATTAGGAACAGGAGGAGGCCATTCAGTCCCCTCGAGCCTGTTACATTAGGAACAGGAGGAGGCCATTCAGTCCCCTCGAGCCTGTTACATTAGGAACAGGAGGAGGCCATTCAGCCCCTCGAGCCTGTTACATTAGGAACAGGAGGAGGCCGTTCAGCCCCCTCGAGCCTGTTACATTAGGAACAGGAGGAGGCCATTCAGCCCCCTCGAGCCTGTTACATTAGGAACAGGAGGAGGCCATTCAGCCCCTCGAGCCTGTTACATTAGGAACAGGAGGAGGCCATTCAGCCCCTCGAGCCTGATCTGTGACCTAACTCCATCTACCCGCCTTTGCCCCGTATCCCTTAATACCTTTGGTTAATAAAAATCTACCAATCTCAGATGTAAAATTCACAATTGACCCCCGGCATCAGTTGCCGTTTGCGGAAGAGAGTTCCAAGCTTCTACCACCCTTTGTGTGTCGAAGTGTTTCCTAACTTCACTCCTGAAAGGTCTGGCTCTAATTTTGAGACTCTGCCCCCGAGTCCGAGACTCCCCAACCAGCGGAAATAGTTTCTCTCTCTCTACACTATCGGTGCCCCTTAATATCCTGAAAACTTCGATCAGATCGACCCTTAACCTTCTAAAGTCCAGGGAATACAACCCTAGTTTGTGTAATCGCTCCTCATAACTTAACCCTTGGAGTCCGGGTATCATTCTGGTAAACCTACGCTGCACTCCCTCCAAGGCCAATATGTCCTTCCTAAAGTGTGGGGCCCAGAACTGCTCACAGTGCTCCAGGTGTGGTCTAACCTCTACCCCCTTTATATTGACCCTGAGTTCAGAAGCTTCGGTGGTTGGATTCCGGGTCAGGAGAGGATCGGTGAGGAGTTCGGTTGTGATTCCTCCCATGGTAGAATAGACTCCGGGGTGGAGTTGCTAGCCTCACCCATGGGAGAATGGCCTGTTGGGTGAGATACCAGAGGATTGCCTGTACCCCTGTTAACTTCATTGTGATACCCCCATGGTCGAATAAGAACATAATACTAGGAGCAGGAGTCGGCCATTCGGCCCCTCGAGCCTGCTCCGCCATTCAATGAGATCATGGCTGATCATCCAAATTCAGTACCCTGTCCCTGCTTTCTCCCCATATCCCTTGATCCCTTTAGCCTTAAGAAATATATCCAACTCTTTCTTGAATATATTTAATGAACTGGCCTCCACCGCCCTCTGCGGCAGAGAATTCCACAGGTTCACCACTCTCGGGGTGAAGAAATTCCTCCTCATTTCAGTCCTAAATGGCTTACCCCTTATCCTTAGACTATGACCCCTGGTTCTGGACTCCCCGGCCATCAGAAACATCCTTCCTGCATCTAGTCTGTCCAGGCCTGACAGAATTTTATAGGATTCGATGAGATCCCCTCTCAATCTTCTAAACTCCAGTGAGTATAAGCCCAATCGACACAATCTCTCCTCATACGTCATTCCTGCCATCCCAGGTATCAGCCTGGTGAATCTTCGCTGCACTCCTTCCATGGCAAGAACGTCCTTCCTCAGGTAAGGCGACCAAAACTGCACACAATACTCAAGGCCCTGTACAACTGCAGCAAGACATCCTTGTTCTTGTACTCGAACCCTCTCGCTACGAAGGCCAACATACCATTTGCCTTCTTAACCGCCTGCTGCACCTGCATGCTTACCTTCAGCGACTGGTGCACAAGGACACCCAGGTCTCGTTGCACTTCCCCTTTTCCCAATCTATTGCCGTTCAAATAATAATCCGCCTTCCTGTTTTTGCCACCAAAGTGGATAACCTCACATTTATCCACATTATAGTGCATTTGCCATGTTTCTGCCCAATCACCCAACCTGTCCAAATCGTACTGGAGTTTCATGACATCCTCCTCACAGCATACCCTCCCACCCAGCTTTGTGTCGTCTGCAAATTTGGAGATATTACATCCAATTCCCTAGTCCAGATAATTAATATATATTGTGAACAGCTGGGGTCCTAGGACCGATCCTTGCGGTACCCCACTAGTCACTGCCTGCCACTCGGAAAACGACCCGTTTATTCCAACTCTTTGCTTTCTGTCCACCAACCAGTTCTCTATCCAAGTCAATACCTTGCCCCCAATCCCGTGTGCCTTAATTTTGCATGCTAATCTCTTATGCGGGACCTTATCGAAAGCCTTCTGAAAGTCCAAATACACCACATCCACTGGTTCTCCCTTATCTATTTTACCAGTTACATCCTCAAAAAATTCCAGTAGATTAGTCAAGCATGATTTACCTTTTGTAAATCCATGTTGACTTTGTCCGATCCAGTCACTGCTTTCCAAGTGCTCTGCTATTACATCTTTTATAATGGACTCTAGCATTTTCCCCACTACCGATGTCAAGCTTACCAGTCTATAATTCCCCGCCTTTTCTCTACCACCTTTTTTGAATAGTGGGGTAATATTAGCTACCCGCCAATCCATGGGTACTGTTCCAGAGTCTATCGAGTTCTGGAAGATGACCAGCAATGCATCTACTAGTTCTAGGGCCACTTCCTTAAGTACCCTGGGATGTAGAGTATCAGGCCCTGGGGATTTATCGGCCTTCAGTCCCATCAATTTCCCTAACACCATTTCCCTACAAATACTGATTTCTTTCAGTCCCACCCTTTCGTCAGACCCTATGTTCCCCGGCATCTCTGGGAGGTTATTTGTGTCCTCCTTTGTGAAGACAGAACCAAAATATGTATTTAGTTGGTCTGCCATTTCTTTGTTCCCCATTATAAATTCCCCCGATTCTGACTGCAAGGGACCTACGCTCGATCTCAGCCTTGAATATACTCAACGACTGAGCCTCCACAGCCCTCTGGGGCAGAGAATTCCAAAGATTCACCGCCCTCTGAGTGAAGAAATTTCTCCTCATCTCAGTTTTAAATGGCCGACCCCTTAACCTGAGACTGACCCCTGGTTCTAGCCTTTCCAGCCCAGGGGGAAACAGCCTCTCGGCATCTACCCTGTCAATCTCCCTCAGAATCTTATATGTTTCAATGAGATCACCTCTCATTCTTCTAAACTCCAGAGAGTATCGGCCCAATCTACTCAATCTCTCCTCATAGGACAATCCCCCCATCCCAGGAACCAGTCTGGTGAACCTTCGTTGCACTCCCTCTATGGCAACTATATCCTTCCTTAGCTGGTTGGATCCCGGGTCAGGAGAGGATCGGTGAGGAGCTTGGTTGTGATTCCTCCCATGGAAGAATAGACTCGGGGGGTGGAGAGGGGGGGCGGGCGAGGTGCTAGCCTCACCCATGGGAGAATGGCCTGTTGGGTGAGATACCAGAGGATTGCCTGTACCCCTATTAAGTTCATTGTGATACCCCCATGGTTGAATAGACTTGAGGGTGGTTGGGGGGGCAGGGGGCTTGGGGCTCGGCTCAGACATGGAGAATGGCCTGTTGGGTCAGATACCCAAGGATTTCCTGTAACCCCCCCCCCCCACATCAAGTCAGTTGCGAACACCCCATGGTTGAATATCAACTTCGGAAGAAGTGGGGTTGGAAAGGAAAGTACGATGATGGCTTAATTTTCCTGAATGCTCCTTGTCCAATTGGCTTCTTCCTGCAGAAGGAGGACCTGTGCGGGAACTTGACATTGCAGCATCACATGTTGGAGCCAGTACAGAGGATCCCACGCTATGAGCTCCTGCTTAAGGACTACCTGAAGAAACTGCCCAACGACTCGCCCGATCGGAAGGACTCGGAAAGTACGCGCGCTGCCTCTTGAATCCTCCCTTCCTGCTGAAATGTCTAGGCAGATCAACCAGAGTAGCACCCAGCTAAGTCTGGGAACGACGGGGAAGGGGTTTGGTTCCGCTGGGATTGTGTACAGTGGGAGTGATTGGGAAGGGGTTGTGTCCATTGGGATTCTGTAGAAGGGGAGTGAATGGGAAGGGTTTGGGTCCATTGGGATTCTGTACAATGGAAGAGAATGGGAAGGGTTTGGGTCCATTGGGATTGTGTACAATGGGAGTGTTTGGGAAGGGGTTGGGTCCATTGGGATTGTGTACAATGGGAGTGAATGGGAAGGGGTTGAGTCCACTGGGATTCTATACAGTGGGAGTGAATGGGAAGGGGTTGCGTCCACTGGGATTCCGTACAGTGGGAGTGAATGGGAAGGGGCTGGGTCCATTGGGATTGTGTACAGTGGGAGTGAATGGGAAGGGGTTGGGTCCATTGGGATTGTGAACAGTGGGAGTGAATGGGAAGGGGTTGGGTCCATTGGGATTGTGTACAATGGGAGTGAATGGGAAGGGGTTGGGTCCATTGGGATTGTGTACAGTGGGAGTGAATGGGAAGGGGTTGGGTCCATTGGGATTGTGAACAGTGGGAGTGAATGGGAAGGGGTTGGGTCCATTGGGATTGTGTACAATGGGAGTGAATGGGAAGGGGTTGGGTCCATTGGGATTGTGTACAGTGGGAGTGAATGGGAAGGGGTTGGGTCCATTGGGATTGTGTACAATGGGAGTGATTGGGAAGGGGTTGGGTCCATTGGGATTGTGTACAATGGGAGTGAATGGGAAGGGGTTGGGTCCATTGGGATTGTGTACAATGGGAGTGAATGGGAAGGGGTTGGGTCCATTGGGATTGTGTACAGTGGGAGTGAATGGGAAGGGGTTGGGTCCATTGGGATTGTGTACAATGGGAGTGAATGGGAAGGGGTTGGGTCCATTGGGATTGTGTACAATGGGAGTGATTGGGAAGGGGTTGGGTCCATTGGGATTGTGTACAATGGGAGTGAATGGGAAGGGTTTGCATACATTGGGATTGTGTACAATGGGAGTGAATGGGAAGGGGTTGGGTCCATTGGGATTGTGTACAATGGGAGTGAATGGGAAGGGTTTGCATACATTGGGATTCTGTACAGTGGGAGTGAATGGGAAGGGGTTGGGTCCATTGGGATTGTGTACAATGGGAGTGATTGGGAAGGGGTTGGGTCCATTGGGATTGTGTACAATGGGAGTGAATGGGAAGGGTTTGCATACATTGGGATTCTGTACAATGGGAGTGAATGGGAAGGGGCTGGGTCCATTGGGATTCTGTACAATGGGAGTGAATGGGAAGGGGTTGGGTCCATTGGGATTGTATACAGTGGGAGTGAATGGGAAGGGGTTGGGTCCATTGGGATTCTCTACAATGGGAGTGAATGGGAAAGGGTTGGGTCCATTGGGATTCTGACAATGCGATTGTTGGTCTTCTTTTGCAGAATCTCTTGAGTTGATCTCGACTGCAGCCGATCATTCCAATGCAGCCATTCGCAAGATGGTGAGAGGGAATGGGAAGGGGTTGCATCCATTGGGATTCTGTACGATGGGAGTGAATGGGAAGGGGTTGGGTCCATTGGGATTGTGTACAATGGGAGTGAATGGGAAGGGGTTGGGTCCATTGGGATTGTGTACAATGGGAGTGAATGGGAAGGGTTTGCATACATTGGGATTGTGTACAATGGGAGTGAATGGGAAGGGGTTGGGTCCATTGGGATTCTGTACAGTGGGAGTGAATGGGAAGGGGAAGTGCAATGAGACCTGGGTGTCCTTGTGCACCAGTCGCTGAAGGTAAGCATGCAGGTGCAGCAGGCGGTTAAGAAGGCAAAATGTATGTTGGCCTTCGTAGCGAGTGGATTCGAGTACAGGAGCAAGGATGTCTTGCTGCAGTTGTACAGGGCCTTGGTGAGACCACACCTGGAGCACTGTGTGCAGTTTTGGTTGCCTTATCTGAGGAAGTATGTTCTTGCCATGGAGGGAGTGCAGCGAAGATTCACCAGGCTGATACCTGGGATGGCAGGAATGACGTATGAGGAGAGATTGGGTCGATTGGGCTTGTACTCACTGGAGTTTAGAAGAATGAGAGGGGATCTCATTGAAACTTATAAAATTCTAACAGGACTAGACAGACTAGATGCAGGAAGGATGTTCCCGATGGTCGGGGGAGTCCAGAACCAGGGGTCACAGTCTAAGGATAAGGAGTAAGCCATTTAGGACAGAGATGAGGAGGAATTTCTTCACCCAGAGAGTGGTGAACCTGTGGAATTCTCTACCACAGAAGGCAGTTGAGGCCAACTCATTAAATATATTCAAGAAGGAGTTAGATATATTTCTTCAGGCTAAAGGGATCAAGGGATATGGGGAGAAGGCAGGGACAGGGTACTGAATTTGGATGATCAGCCATGATCTCATTGAATGGCGGAGCAGGCTCGAGGGGCCGAATGGCCGACTCCTGCTCCTATCGTCTATGTTTCTATGGGTTGGGTCCATTGGGATTGTGTACAGTGGGAGTGAATGGGAAGGGGTTGGGTCCATTGGGATTGTGTACAGTGGGAGTGAATGGGAAGGGGTTGGTCCATTGGGATTGTGTACAATGGGAGTGAATGGGAAGGGGTTGGTCCATTGGGATTGTGTACAATGGGAGTGAATGGGAAGGGGTTGGTCCATTGGGATTGTGTACAATGGGAGTGAATGGGAAGGGGTTGGTCCATTGGGATTGTGTACAATGGGAGTGAATGGGAAGGGGTTGGTCCATTGGGATTGTGTACAATGGGAGTGAATGGGAAGGGGTTGGTCCATTGGGATTGTGTACAATGGGAGTGAATGGGAAGGGGTTGGTCCATTGGGATTGTGTACAATGGGAGTGAATGGGAAGGGGTTGGTCCATTGGGATTGTGTACAATGGGAGTGAATGGGAAGGGGTTGGTCCATTGGGATTGTGTATAATGGGAGTGAATGGGAAGGGGTTGGTCCATTGGGATTGTGTACAATGGGAGTGAATGGGAAGGGGTTGGTCCATTGGGATTGTGTACAATGGGAGTGAATGGGAAGGGGTTGGTCCATTGGGATTGTGTACAATGGGAGTGAATGGGAAGGGGTTGGTCCATTGGGATTGTGTACAATGGGAGTGAATGGGAAGGGGTTGGTCCATTGGGATTGTGTACAATGGGAGTGAATGGGAAGGGGTTGGTCCATTGGGATTGTGTACAATGGGAGTGAATGGGAAGGGGTTGGTCCATTGGGATTGTGTACAATGGGAGTGAATGGGAAGGGGTTGGTCCATTGGGATTGTGTACAATGGGAGCGAATGGGAAGGGGTTGGTCCATTGGGATTCTTACAATAGGCGAAGGACAGAAATTGTGGCCTTTGATGGGTGTTAAGGGGACAAGTCCTATTAAAGGAACCATTGCCTATATTGCCAGGAGAGAATGCACAAGCTGCTCAAAGTCTACGAGCTCCTGGGCGGGGAGGAAGACATAGTCAACCCCACGAACGAGCTGATTAAAGAGGGCCACATTCTCAAACTGTCGGCCAAGAACGGCACCACCCAGGACCGATACCTCATACTGGTGAGTGACGGCATGGCTCCTCCGCTCTGCCAGCTCTTTCTTCGTATCTTGTCGACAAACAGCTTGACAGCACAATCCTTGACCTTTCCGCAGTTCAACAACCGCTTGCTGTATTGCGTCCCCAAGCTCAGGCTCATTGGGCAGAAGTTCAGTGTTCGAGCGAGGATTGACGTCGATGGAATGGAGGTGGGTGTTTCTCAGGTACAGAGTAAAGCTCCTTCTACACTGTCCCCATCAAACACTCCCACGGCAGGTACAGCACGGGTTAGATACAGAGTAAAGCTCCTTCTACACTGTCCCCATCAAACACTCCCACGGCAGGTACAGCACGGGTTAGATACAGAGTAAAGCTCCCTCTACACTGTCCCCATCAAACACTCCCGGGGCAGGTACAGCACGGGTTAGATACAGAGTAAAGCTCCCTCTACACTGTCCCATCAAACACTCCCAGGGCAGGTACAGCACGGGGTTAGATACAGAGTAAAGCTCCCTGTACACTGTCTCCATCAAACACTCTCAGGGCAGGCACAGCACGGGTTAGATACAGAGTAAAGCTCCCTCTACACTGTCCCATCAAACACTCCCAGGGCAGGTACAGCACGGGTTAGATACAGAGTAAAGCTCCCTCTGCACTGTCCCATCAAACACTCCCAGGGCAGGTACAGCACGGGTTAGATACAGAGTAAAGCTCCCTCCACACTGTCCCATCAAACACTCCCAGGGCAGGTACAGCACGGGGTTAGATACAGAGTAAAGCTCCCTGTACACTGCCTCCATCAAACACTCCCAGGGCAGGTACAGCACGGGTTAGATACAGAGTAAAGCTCCCTCTACACTGTCCCATCAAACACTCCCAGGGCAGGTACAGCACGGGTTAGATACAGAGTAAAGCTCCCTCTACACTGTCCCATCAAACACTCCCAGGGCAGGTACAGCATGGGTTAGATACAGAGTAAAGCTCCCTCTACACTGTCCCATCAAACACTCCCAGGGCAGGTACAGCACGGGTTAGATACAGAGTAAAGCTCCCTCTACACTGTCCCATCAAACACTCCCAGGGCAGGTACAGCACGGGGTTAGATACAGAGTAAAGCTCCCTCTACACTGTCCCCATCAAACACTCCCAGGGCAGGTACAGCACGGGTTACATTCAGAGTAAAGCTCCATCTACACTGTCCCCATCAAACACTCCCAGGGCAGGTAAAGCACGGGTTAGATACAGAGTAAAGCTCCCTCTACACTGCCCCATCAAACACTCCCAGGGCAGGTACAGCACGGGTTAGATACAGAGTAAAGCTCCCTCTACACTGTCCCCATCAAACACTCCCTGGGCAGGTACAGCACGGGTTAGATACAGAGTAAAGCTCCATCAAACACTCCCAGGGCAGGTGCAGCACGGGGTTAGATACAGAGTAAAGCTCCATCAAACACTCCCTGGGCAGGTACAGCACGGGGTTAGATACAGAGTAAAGCTCCATCAAACACTCCCAGGGCAGGTGCAGCACGGGTTAGATACAGAGTAAAGCTCCCTCTACACTGTCCCCATCAAACACTCCCAGGGCAGGTACAACACTGGGTTAGATGGACTGTCAGTACTGCTGAATGGATGAATTATTTGGGGCTTTTTTTATTCACAGCTGAAGGAGACCAGTAACCAGAACCCCTCTCGGACATTTCTCGTATCAGGGAAACAGCGATCACTGGAATTACAAGCCAGGTACAGCGTGAAGCCTGGTGTCCGAGGGACTCTGCCATTACCTCGGAGCCTGCTTATAACATCACCAGGAGCTAGTTACAGTGCATAGTGCTCCTCACTCTGCAGTGGGACTACCATCTATTGCATTCCCACTGCCGTCTTTCGGGATGAGACGTTAAACCCAAGGCCCCCGTCTGCCCTCTCAGGTGGATGTAAAAGATCCCACAGCCACTATTGGAAGAAGAGCAGGGGGGAGTTCTCCCCGGTGTCCTGGGCCCAATATTTATCCCTCAACCAACATCACTAAACACAGATGATCTGGTCATTTATCACATTGCTGTTTGTGGGAGCTTGCTGTGCGCAAATTGGCTGCCGCGTTTCCCACATTACAACAGTGAGCACACTTCAAAAAAAGTCCTTCATTGGCTGTGAAGAGCTTTGGGACGTCCTGAGGTGGGGAAAGGGGCTGGAGAAATGGGAGTCTGTCTTTCTTCTGAATAGGAACAGGAGGAGGCCGTTCAGCCCCTCGAGTCTGATACATTAGGAACAGGAGGAGGCCGTTCAGCCCCTCGAGTCTGATACATTAGGAACAGGAGGAGGCCGTTCAGCCCCCTCGAGCCTGTTACATTAGGAACAGGAGGAGGCCGTTCAGCCCCCTCGAGCCTGATAAATTAGGAACAGGAGGAGGCCATTCAGCCCCTCGAGCCTGTTTCATTAGGAACAGGAGGAGGCCATTCAGCCCCTCGAGCCTGTTACATTAGGAACAGGAGGAGGCCATTCAGCCCCCTCGAGCCTGTTACATTAGGAACAGGATGAGGCCATTCAGCCCCTCGAGCCTGTTACATTAGGAACAGGAGGAGGCCATTCAGCCCCCTCGAGCCTGTTACATTAGGAACAGGATGAGGCCATTCAGCCCCGTCGAGCCTGTTACATTAGGAACAGGAGGAGGCCATTCAGCTCCCTCGAGCCTGTTACATTAGGAACAGGAGGAGGCCATTCAGCCCCCTCGAGCCTGTTACATTAGGAACAGGAGGAGGCCATTCAGCCCCCTCAAGCCTGTTACATTAGGAACAGGAGGAGGCCAT
The DNA here is from genome assembly GCF_052327205.1 of Somniosus microcephalus. Taxonomy (NCBI): domain Eukaryota; kingdom Metazoa; phylum Chordata; class Chondrichthyes; order Squaliformes; family Somniosidae; genus Somniosus; species Somniosus microcephalus. The sequence goes on along the minus strand of NC_141019.1, from coordinate 37,508,499 downwards.
TTAGCCCCTCAAGCCTGTTACATTAGGAACAGGAGGAGGCCGTTCAGCCCCTCGAGCCTGTTACAGGAGGAGGCCGTTCAGCCCCCTCGAGCCTGTTACATTAGGAACGGGAGGAGGCCATTCAGCCCCCTCAAGCCTGTTACATTAGGAACAGGAGGAGGCCATTCAGCCCCTTGAGCCTGTTACATAAGGAACAGGAGGAGGCCATTCAGCCCCTCGAGCCTGTTACATTAAGAACAGGAGGAGGCCATTCAACCACTCGAGCCTGTTCTGCCATTCAGTCAGATCACGGCTGATCTGTAGCTGAACTCCATCCACCCGCTTTTGCTCCATATCCCGTGATGCACTTGGCTAAACAAAAAAAATCTAGCGATCTCAATCTTGAAAGCTCCAAGTGACCCCCAGCCTCCACAGCCTTTTTGAGGGGGGGGGGGGGGTGAGTTCCAGATCCCAGCCCCTACAACCCTCCGAGATCTCCGCGCTCCTCCAATTCTGGCCTCTTGCGCATCCCCCGATTTCCATCACTCCACCATTGGCGACCGCGTCAGGGCCCCCGAGCTCTGGAATTCCCTCCCTAAACCTCTCCACCTCTCTCTCTCCTCCTTTAAGACGCTCCTTAAAACCGACCTCTGTGACCCAGCTTTTGGTCACCTGTCCCTAATATCTCCTTATGTGGCTCGGGGTCAAATTTTGTCTGATTTACGTTCCTGTGAAGCATCTTGGGACGTTTTACTACGTTAAAGGTGCTGGATAAATGCAAGTTGTGTGTTTATGCGTTTTTTTTCTATTCGGTTATGGGTTCTGGGCGTCGCTGGCAAGGCCAGCATTTATTGCCCATCCCTAATCGCCCCTTGAGAAGGTGGCGGTGAGCCGCCTTCTTGAACCGCTGCAGTCCGTGTGGTGAAGGTGCTCCCACAGCGCTGTTAGGGAGGGAGTTCCAGGATTTTGACCCAGCGACGACGAAGGATCGGCCGAGATATTTCCAAGTCAGGATGGTGTGTGTGACTCGGAGGGGAACTTGGAGGTGGTGGTGTTCCCATGCGCCTGCTGCCCTTGTCCTTCTAGGTGGAAGAGGTGGCGGGTTTGGGAGGTGCTGCCGAAGAGGCCTTGGCGAGTTGCTGCAGTGCATCTTGTAGATGGTCCACACTGCAGCCACGGTGCGCTGGTGGTGGAGGGAGTGAATGTTTAAGGTGGTGGATGGGGTGCCGATCAAGCGGGCTGCTTTGTCTTGGATGGTGTCGAGCTTCTGGAGTGTTGTTGGAGCTGCAACTCATCCAGGCAAGTGGAGAGTATTCCATCACACTCCTGACTTGTGCCTTGTAGATGGTGGAAAGGCTTTGGGGAGTCAGGAGGTGAGACACTCGCCGCAGAATACCCAGCCTCTGACCTGCTCTTGTTGCCACAGTATTTATGTGGCTGGTCCAGTTAAGTTTCTGGTCAATGGTGACCCCCAGGATGTTGATGGTGGGGGATTCGGCGATGGTAATGCCTTTGAATGTCGAGGGGCGGTGGTTAGACTCTCGCTTGTTGGAGATAGTCATTGCTTGGCACTTGTGTGGCGCGAATGTTACCTGCCACTTATTAGCCCAAGCCTGAATGTTATCCAGGTCTTGCTGCATGCGGTACATCTTGTGTTTAAGTGTGTATAATGGAGTGGGTTGTTGGCGGGGGGGAGAGGACAGGCTAAGGCTTGGCTGGTCACCCCATGGTTGAATAGCCTACCGACTCCGGCTCTCCGGCCCCGTGCGTGAAGAGCGGGCCCCTTCGGGTCAACTCCCAGGCTTGAGCCTCGGTGCCCATGGGCCCTGTGTCCCACTGGCGAGGCGGTGTCCGGGACAGGAGGTTGAGCTCTTCCACCGCAGGCGTCGGCGCCGTTCTGTTTTCGGACCCTGAGTTAAAAGGCGAAAGCGTTAAGGAGCTGAAGCGGGTGGCCTCGTTAATTAACTGACACGTAGCGGAGAGCCCCCGCCCCTCCCCAGAGAGGCGGGAGTGTTTCCCCGGGCGACGGTTGCCCCAGTACCTCTCCCGTGGGCCGTATCTTCATGTGTGAGCTTACAATGCATTCATATAGTGCCGTTAACATCCTAAGGCGCTTCACAGGAGCGTAAATGGGACAAAATTTGACCCCGAGCCACATAAGGAGATATTAGGGATAGGCGACCAACGGCTGGGTCAGAGAGGTGGGTTTTAAGGAGCGTCTTAAAGGAGGAGAGAGAGGCGGAGAGGTTTAGGGAGGGGATTCCAGAGCTTGGGGCCCTGGCGCGGTCGCCAATGGTGGAGCGATGGAAATCAGGGGGATGCGCGAGAGGCCAGAATTGGCTTTGACAGCGATCAAGATCGGGACATTCAACCATGGAAGCAGGGAGTGTCATAGCTGAGTCCCTTCTTGGGCGCCCCTGCCCACTTCCCAGGAGCCTGCAGTGCTGACCTCTCAACTTAGAGTCAATCTGAGTTCAGGGGGCACAAATCCTATCCCTCCCCCCTCCGTTCAACTTGTGTACATTAAAGTTTGGGAGCTCATTTTGATTTCTGTCCATTTCTAACTGGTGATTGTCCACTTTATCCTCACAGGACGGCAGAAGAGAAGAAAGACTGGATCCAGGTAAAGCTGCCTCTACACTGTCCCATCAAACACTCCCAGGGCAGGTACAGCACGGGTTAGATACAGAGTAAAGCTCCCTCTACACTGTCCCCATCAAACACTCCCAGGGCAGGTACAGCACGGGTTAGATACAGAGTAAAGCTGCCTCTACACTGTCCCATCAAACACTCCCAGGGCAGGTACAGCATGGGTTAGATACAGAGTAAAGCTCCCTCTACACTGTCCCCATCAAACACTCCCAGGGCCGGGACAGCACGGGTTAGATACAGAGTAAAGCTCCCTCTACACTGTCCCCATCAAACACTCCCAGGGCAGGTACAGCATGGGTTAGATACAGAGTAAAGCTCCCCCTACACTGTCCCATCAAACACTTCCAGGGTAGGTACAGCACGGGTTAGATACAGAGTAAAGCTCCCTCTACACTGTCCCATCAAACACTCCCAGGGCAGGTACAGCACGGGTTAGATACAGAGTAAAGCTCCCTCTACACTGTCCCATCAAACACTCCCAGGGCAGGTACAGCACGGGTTAGATACAGAGTAAAGCTCCCTCTACACTGTCCCATCAAACACTCCCAGGGCAGGTACAGCACGGGGTTAGATACAGAGTAAAGCTCCCTCTACACTGTCCCATCAAACACTCCCAGGGCAGGTACAGCACGGGGTTAGATAAAGAGTAAAGCTCCCTCTACACTGTCCCTATCAAACACTCCCAGGGCAGGTACAGCACAGGTTAGATACAAAGTAAAGCTCCCTCTACACTGTCCCCATCAAACACTCCCAGGGCAGGTACAGCACAGGTTAGATACAGAGTAAAGCTCCCTCTACACTGTTTGAGGGATGGGCGTGAAGTTTGAGACGTGCGTGCGATGGGGAGTGGAGTTTGGGAGGGGCGCGGGATGTGTTTCTAGTGCGAATGCTTAGCCTGTTTCTTCCCCCGCCCTATCCCCAGGCGATCCAGGCCACCATCCAGAAGTACGGGCAGACTCTGGAGACCTGCAAAGCGCTGAGCGGCTCGTTCAGGGATGACGAGACGCCCCCAGACTCTCCGGTGAGTGGGGGAGGGGAGCGTGGTGGGGGTTGAGCAGAGCGTGGGTGCTGGGTGAAGGGGAGGGGAACGTGGAGGAGAGGGCAGCATGGTGGGGGGACGTGGTGAGGAGGTGTTGAGGGACGCGGGGAGAAGGTGAGTTTGAGGGACGCGGGGAGAAGGTGAGTTTGAGGGACGCGGGGAGAAGGTGAGTTTGAGGGACGCGGGGAGAAGGTGAGTTTGAGGGACGGGGGGGAGAAGGTGAGTTTGAGGGACACGAGGAGAAGGTGAGTTTGAGGGACACGGGGAGAAGGTGAGTTTGAGGGACACGAGGAGAAGGTGAGTTTGAGAGACGCGGGGAGAAGGTGAGTTTGAGGGACACGAGGAGAAGGTGGGGTTGAGGGACACGGGGAGAAGGTGAGTTTGAGGGACAGGGGAGAAGGTGAGTTTGAGGGACATGGGGAGAAGGTGGGGTTGAGGGACACGGGGAGAAGGTGAGTTTGAGGGACAGGGGAGAAGGTGGGGTTGAGGGACGGGGGGGAGAAGATGGGGTTGAGGGACGGAGGGAGAAGGTGGGGTTGAGGGACGGGGGGGAGAAGGAGGTGTTGAGGGAGAAGGTGAGTTTGAGGGACACGGGGAGAAGGTGAGTTTGAGGGACGGGGGAGAAGGTGAGTTTGAGGGACACGGGGAGAAGGTGAGTTTGTGGGACGCGGGGTTGAGGGACGGGGGAGAAGGTAGGGTTGAGGGACGGGGGGAGAAGGTGGGGTTGAGGGACGGGGGGAGAAGGTGGGGTTGAGGGACGGGGGGAGAAGGTGGGATTGAGGGACGGGGGGAGAAGGTGGGATTGAGGGACGGGGGAGAAGGTGGGGTTGAGGGACGGGGGGAGAAGGTGGGATTGAGGGACGGGGGGAGAAGGTGGGATTGAGGGACGGGGGGAGAAGGTGGGATTGAGGGACGGGGGAGAAGGTGGGGTTGAGGGACGGGGGAGAAGGTGGGGTTGAGGGACGGGAGAGAAGGTGGGGTTGAGGGACGCGGGGAGAAGGTAGGGTTGAGGCACGGGGGAGAATGTAGGATTGAGGGACGGGGGGAGAAGGTGAGGTTGAGGGACGGGGAGAAGGTGGGGTTGAGGGACGGGGGGAGAAGGTGGGGTTGAGGGACGGGGGAGAAGGTGGGGTTGAGGGACGCGGGGAGAAGGTAGGGTTGAGGCACGGGGGAGAATGTAGGATTGAGGGACGGGGGGAGAAGGTGAGGTTGAGGGACGGGGAGAAGTTGGGGTTGAGGGACGGGGAGAAGGTGGGGTTGAGGGACGGGGAGAAGGTGGGGTTGAGGGACGCGGGGAGAAGGTGAGTTTGAGGGACGGGGGAGAATGTAGGTTTGAGGGACGGGGAGAAGGTGGGGTTGAGGGACGGGGAGAAGGTGGGGTTGAGGGACGGGGAGAAGTTGGGGTTGAGGGACGGGGAGAAGTTGGGGTTGAGGGACGGGGAGAAGGTGAGGTTGAGGGACGGGGAGAAGGTGGGGTTGAGGGACGGGGAGAAGTTGGGGTTGAGGGACGGGGAGAAGGTGGGGTTGAGGGACGCGGGGAGAAGGTGAGTTTGAGGGACGGGGGAGAATGTAGGTTTGAGGGACGGGGAGAAGGTGGGGTTGAGGGACGGGGAGAAGGTGGGGTTGAGGGACGGGGAGAAGTTGGGGTTGAGGGACGGGGAGAAGGTGAGTTTGAGGGACGGGGAGAAGGTGGGGTTGAGGGACGGGGAGAAGTTGGGGTTGAGGGACGGGGAGAAGGTGAGGTTGAGGGACGGGGAGAAGGTGGGGTTGAGGGACGCGGGGAGAATGTAGGATTGAGGGACGGGGGAGAAGGTGGGGTTGAGGGATGGGGAGAAGGTGGGGTTGAGGGACGGGGAGAAGGTGAGGTTGAGGGACGGGGAGAAGGTGGGGTTGAGGGACGCTGGGAGAAGGTGAGTTTGAGGGACGCGGGGAGAAGGTGAGTTTGAGGGACGGGGAGAAGGTGGGGTTGAGGGACAGGGAGAAGGTGAGTTTGAGGGACGTGGGGAGAAGGTGAGTTTGAGGGACGCGGGGAGAAGGTGAGTTTGAGGGACGCGGGGAGAAGGTGAGTTTGAGGGACGCGGGGAGAAGGTGAGTTTGAGGGACGCGGGGAGAAGGTGAGTTTGAGGGACACGGGGAGAAGGTGAGTTTGAGGGACGCGGGGAGAAGGTGAGTTTGAGGGACACGAGGAGAAGGTGAGTTTGAGGGACACGAGGAGAAGGTGAGTTTGAGGGACACGAGGAGAAGGTGAGTTTGAGGGACGTGGGGAGAAGGTGAGTTTGAGGGACACGAGGAGAAGGTGGGGTTGAGGCACACGGGGAGAAGGTGAGTTTGAGGGACGGGGAGAAGGTGAGTTTGAAGGACACGGGGAGAAGGTGGGGTTGAGGGACACGGGGAGAAGGTGAGTTTGAGGGACGGAGGGAGAAGGTGGGGTTGAGGGATGGGGGGGAGAAGGAGGTGTTGAGGGAGAAGGTGAGTTTGAGGGACACGGGGAGAAGGTGAGTTTGAGGGACACGGGGAGAAGGTGAGTTTGAGGGACGGGGGAGAAGGTGGGGTTGAGGGACGGAGGGAGAAGGTGGGGTTGAGGGATGGGGTGGAGAAGGTGGGGTTGAGGGACGGGGGGAGATGGAGGTGTTGAGGGAGAAGGTGAGTTTGAGGGACATGGGGAGAAGGTGAGTTTGTGGGACGCGGGGAGAAGGTGAGTTTGAGGGACGCGGGGAGAAGGTGAGTTTGTGGGACGCGGGGAGAAGGTGAGTTTGAGGGACGCGGGGAGAAGGTGAGTTTGAGGGACACGGGGAGAAGCTGAGTTTGAGGGACACGGGGAGAAGGTGAGTTTATGGGACGCGGGGTTGAGGGACGGGGGAGAAGGTGGGGTTGAGGGACGCGGGGAGAAGGTGGGGTTGAGGGACGGGGGGAGAAGGTGGGATTGAGGGACGGGGGGAGAAGGTGGGGTTGAGGGACGGGGGGAGAATGTGGGGTTGAGGGACGGGGGGAGAAGGTGGGGTTGAGGGACGGGGGGAGAATGTGGGGTTGAGGGACGGGGGGAGGTGGGGTTGAGGGACGGGGGGAGGTGGGGTTGAGGGACGGGGGGAGAAGGTGGGGTTGAGGGACACGGGGAGAATGTGGGGTTGAGGGACGCGGGGAGAAGGTGGGGTTGAGGGACGGGGGGAGAATGTGGGGTTGAGGGACGGGGGGAGGTGGGGTTGAGGGACGGGGGGAGAAGGTGGGGTTGAGGGACACGGGGAGAATGTGGGGTTGAGGGACGGGGGGAGAAGGTGGGGTTGAGGGACGGGGGGAGAAGGTGGGGTTGAGGGACACGGGGAGAAGGTGAGTTTGTGGGACGCGGTGTTGAGGGACGGGGGAGAAGGTAGGGTTGAGGGACGCGGGGAGAAGGTAGGGTTGAGGGAGAGGGGGAGAATGTGGGGTTGAGGGACGGGGGGAGAAGGTGGGGTTGAAGGACGGGGGGAGAAGGTAGGGTTGAGGGACGGGGGGAGAAGGTGGGGTTGAGGGACGGGGGGAGAAGGTGGGATTGAAGGACGGGGGGAGAAGGTGAGGTTGAGGGACGGGGGAGAAGTTGGGGTTGAGGGACGGGGGAGAATGTGGGGTTGAGGGACGGGGGGAGAAGGTGGGGTTGAGGGACGGGGGAGAATGTGGGGTTGAGGGACGGGGGGAGAAGGTGGGGTTGAGGGACGGGCGGAGAAGGTGGGATTGAGGGACGTGGGGAGAAGGTGGGGTTGAGGGACGGGGGGAGAAGGTGGGGTTGAGGGACGGGGGGAGAAGGTGGGATTGAGGGACGTGGGGAGAAGGTGAGGTTGAGGGACGGGGGAGAAGGTGAGTTTGAGGGACGGGGAGAAGTTGGGGTTGAGGGACGGGGAGAAGGTGAGGTTGAGGGACGGGGAGAAGGTGGGGTTGAGGGACGGGGAGAAGGTGAGTTTGAGGGACGCGGGGAGAAGGTGAGTTTGAGGGACGGGGAGAAGGTGGGGTTGAGGGACAGGGAGAAGGTGAGTTTGAGGGACGTGGGGAGAAGGTGAGTTTGAGGGACGCGGGGAGAAGGTGAGTTTGAGGGACGCGGGGAGAAGGTGAGTTTGAGGGACGCGGGGAGAAGGTGAGTTTGAGGGACGCGGGGAGAAGGTGAGTTTGAGGGACACGGGGAGAAGGTGAGTTTGAGGGACGCGGGGAGAAGGTGAGTTTGAGGGACACGAGGAGAAGGTGAGTTTGAGGGACACGAGGGAGAAGGTGAGTTTGAGGGACGTGGGGAGAAGGTGAGTTTGAGGGACACGAGGAGAAGGTGGGGGTTGAGGGGACACGGGGAGAAGGTGAGTTTGAGGGACAGGGGAGAAGGTGAGTTTGAGGGACACGGGGAGAAGGTGGGGTTGAGGGACACGGGGGAGAAGGGTGAGTTTTGAGGGACGGAGGGAGAAGGTGGGGGTTGAGGGACGGGGGGAGAAGGAGGTGTTGAGGGAGAAGGTGAGTTTGAGGGACACGGGGAGAAGGTGAGTTTGAGGGACACGGGGAGAAGGTGAGTTTGAGGGACGGGGGAGAAGGTGGGGTTGAGGGACGGAGGGAGAAGGTGGGGTTGAGGGATGGGGGGGAGAAGGTGGGGTTGAGGGACGGGGCGGAGAAGGAGGTGTTGAGGGAGAAGGTGAGTTTGAGGGACCCGGGGAGAAGGTGAGTTTGAGGGACACGGGGAGAAGGTGAGTTTGAGGGACACGAGGTGAAGGTGAGTTTGAGGGACATGGGGAGAAGGTGAGTTTGTGGGACGCGGGGAGAAGGTGAGTTTGTGGGACGCGGGGAGAAGGTGAGTTTGAGGGACGCGGGGAGAAGGTGAGTTTGAGGGACACGGGGAGAAGGTGAGTTTGAGGGACACAGGGAGAAGCTGAGTTTGAGGGACACGGGGAGAAGGTGAGTTTGTGGGACGCGGGGTTGAGGGACGGGGGAGAAGGTGGGGTTGAGGGACGGGGAGAAGGTGGGGTTGAGGGACGGGGGGAGAATGTGGGGTTGAGGGACGGGGGGAGAAGGTGGGGTTGAGGGACGGGGGGAGAAGGTAGGGTTGAGGGACGGGGGGAGAATGTGGGGTTGAGGGACACGGGGTGAAGGTGAGTTTGTGGGACGCGGGTTTGAGGGACGGGGGAGAAGGTAGGGTTGAGGGACGCGGGGAGAAGGTAGGGTTGAGGGACAGGGGAGAATGTGGGGTTGAGGGACGGGGGGAGAAGGTGGGGTTGAGGGACGGGGGGAGAAGGTGGGGTTGAAGGACGGGGGGAGAAGGTAGGGTTGAGGGACGGGGGGAGAAGGTGGGGTTGAGGGACGGGGGGAGAAGGTGGGGTTGAGGGACTGGGGGAGAAGGTGGGGTTGAGGGACGGGGGAGAAGGTGGGGTTGAGGGACGGGGGGAGAAGGTGGGGTTGAGGGATGGGGGAGAAGGTGGGGTTGAGGGATGGGGGAGAAGGTGGTGTTGAGGGACGGGGGGAGAAGGTGGGGTGGAGGGACGGGGAGAGAAGGTGGGGTTGAGGGACAGGGGAGAAGGTGGGGTTGAGGGACGGGGGAGAAGGTGGGGTGGAGGGACGGGGGGAGAAGGTGGGGTTGAGGGACGGGGGGAGAAGGTGGGGTTGAGGGACGGGGGGAGAAGGTGGGGTTGAGGGACAGGGGAGAATGTGGGGTTGAGGGACGGGGGGAGAAGGTGGGGTTGAGGGACGGGGGGAGAAGGTGGGGTTGAGGGACGGGGGGAGAAGGTGGGGTTGAGGGACGGGGGGAGAAGGTGGGGTTGAGGGACGGGGAGAGAAGGTGGGATTGAGGGACGGGGGGAGAAGGTGGGATTGAGGGACGGGGGGAGAAGGTGGGATTGAGGGACGGGGGGAGAAGGTGGGATTGAGGGACGGGGGAGAAGGTGGGATTGAGGGACGGGGGGAGAAGGTGGGGTTGAGGGACATGGGGAGAAGGTGGGATTGAAGGACGGGGGGAGAAGGTGAGGTTGAGGGACGGGGGTAGAAGGTGGTGTTGAGGGACCGGGGGAGAAGGTGGGGTTGAGGGACGGGGGGAGAAGGTGGGATTGAGGGACGGGGGGAGAAGGTGGGGTTGAGGGACGGGGGGAGAAGGTGGGATTGAGGGACGGGGGGAGAAGGTGGGGTTGAGGGACGGGGGGAGAAGGTGGGGTTGAGGGACGGGGGGAGAAGGTGGGATTGAGGGACGGGGGGAGAAGGTGGGATTGAGGGACGGGGGGAGAAGGTGGGATTGAGGGACGGGGGGAGAAGGTGGGATTGAGGGACGGGGGGAGAAGGTGGGGTTGAGGGACGGGGGGAGAAGGTGGGATTGAGGGACGGGGGGAGAAGGTGGGATTGAGGGACGGGGGGAGAAGGTGGGATTGAGGGACGGGGGGAGAAGGTGGGATTGAGGGACCGGGGGAGAAGGTGGGGTTGAGGGACCGGGGGAGAAGGTGGGGTTGAGGGACGGGGGGAGAAGGTGGGATTGAGGGACGGGGGGAGAAGGTGGGGTTGAGGGACGGGGGGAGAAGGTGGGGTTGAGGGACGGGGGGAGAAGGTGAGGTTGAGGGACGGGGGGAGAAGGTGGGGTTGAGGGACGGGGGGAGAAGGTGGGGTTGAGGGACGGGGGAGAAGGTGGGATTGAGGGACGGGGGGAGAAGGTGGGGTTGAGGGACGGGGGGAGAAGGTGGGATTGAGGGACGGGGGGAGAAGGTAGGGTGGAAGGACGGGGGGAGAAGGTGGGGTTGAGGGACGGGGGGAGAAGGTGGGGTTGAGGGATGGGGGGGAGAAGGTGGGGTTGAGGGACGGGGGGAGAAGATGGGGTTGAGGGACGGGGGGAGAAGGTAGGGTTGAGGGACGGGGGGAGAAGGTAGGGTTGAGGGACGGGGGGAGAAGGTGGGGTTGAGGGACGGGGGAGAAGGTGGGGTTGAGGGACGGGGGGAGAAGGTGGGGTTGAGGGACGGGGGGAGAAGGTGGGATTGAGGGACGGGGGAGAAGGTGGGGTTGAGGGACGGGGGGAGAAGGTGAGGTTGAGGGACGGGGGGAGAAGGTGGGATTGAGGGATGGGGGAGAAGGTGAGGTTGAGGGACGGGGGGAGAAGGTAGGTTTGAAGGACGGGGGGAGAAGGTGGGGTTGAGGGACGGGGGGAGAATGTGGGATTGAGGGACAGGGGGAGAAGGTGGGGTTGAGGGACGGGGGGAGAAGGTGGGGTTGAGGGACGGGGGGAGAAGGTGGGGTTGAGGGACGGGGGGAGAAGGTGGGATTGAGGGACGGGGGGGAGAAGGTGGGATTGAGGGACGGGGGGAGAAGGTGAGGTTGAGGGACGGGGGGAGAAGGTGGGGTTGAGGGACGGGGGGAGAAGGTGGGGTTGAGGGACGGGGGGAGAAGGTGGGGTTGAGGGACGGGGGGAGAAGGTGGGGTTGAGGGACGGGGGGAGAAGGTGGGGTTGAGGGACGGGGGGAGAAGGTGGGATTGAGGGACGGGGGGAGAAGGTGAGGTTGAGGGACGGGGGGAGAAGGTGGGATTGAGGGACGGGGGGAGAAGGTGGGGTTGAGGGACGGGGGGAGAAGGTGGGGTTGAGGGACGGGGGGAGAAGGTGGGATTGAGGGACGGGGGGAGAAGGTGGGATTGAGGGACGGGGGGAGAAGGTGGGATTGAGGGACGGGGGGAGAAGGTGAGGTTGAGGGACGGGGGGAGAAGATGGGATTGAGGGATGGGGGAGAAGGTGGGATTGAGGGACGGGGGGGAGAAGGTGGGATTGAGGGACGGGTGGGATTGAGGGACGGGGGGAGAAGGTGAGGTTGAGGGACGGGGGGAGAAGATGGGATTGAGGGATGGGGGAGAAGGTGGGATTGAGGGACGGGGGAGAAGGTGGGATTGAGGGACGGGGGGAGAAGGTGAGGTTGAGGGACGGGGGGAGAAGATGGGATTGAGGGATGGGGGAGAAGGTGGGATTGAGATCCATGGGGAGAAGGTGGGGTTGAGGGACGGGGGGAGAAGGTGGGGTTGAGGGACGGGGGGAGAAGGTGGGATTGAGGGACGGGGGGAGAAGGTGGGATTGAGGGACGGGGGGAGAAGGTGGGATTGAGGGACGGGGGGAGAAGGTGGGATTGAGGGACGGGGGGAGAAGGTGGGATTGAGGGACGGGGGGAGAGGGTGAGGTTGAGGGACGGGGGGAGAAGGTGGGATTGAGGGACGGGGGGAGAAGGTGGGATTGAGGGACGGGGGGAGAGGGTGAGGTTGAGAGACGGGGGGAGAAGGTGGGATTGAGGGACGGGGGAGAAGGTGGGGTTGAGGGACGGGGGGAGAAGGTGGGGTTGAGGGACGGGGGGAGAAGGTGGGATTGAGGGACGGGGGAGAAGGTGGGGTTGAGGGACGGGGGGAGAAGGTGGGGTTGAGGGACGGGGGGAGAAGGTGGGGTTGAGGGACGGGGGGAGAAGGTGGGATTGAGGGACGGGGGGAGAAGGTGGGGTTGAGGGACGGGGGGAGAAGGTGGGGTTGAGGGACGGGGGGAGAAGGTGGGGTTGAGGGACGGGGGGAGAAGGTGGGATTGAGGGACGGGGGGAGAAGGTGGGATTGAGGGACGGGGGGAGAAGGTGAGGTTGAGGGACGGGGGGAGAAGGTGGGATTGAGGGACGGGGGGGAGAAGGTGAGGTTGAGGGACGGGGGGAGAAGGTGGGATTGAGGGACGGGGGGAGAAGTTGGGATTGAGGGACGGGGGGAGAAGGTGGGATTGAGGGACAGGGGAGAAGGTGGGATTGAGGGACGGGGGGAGAAGGTGGGGTTGAGGGACGCGGGGAGAAGGTGGGATTGAGGGACGGGGGGAGAAGGTGAGGTTGAGGGACGGGGGGAGAAGGTGGGGTTGAGGGACGGGGGAGAAGGTGGAGTTGAGGGACACGGGGAGAAGGTGGGATTGAGGGACGGGGGGAGAAGGTGGAGTTGAGGGACATGGGGAGAAGGTGGGGTTGAGGGACGGGGGAGAAGGTGGAGTTGAGGGACATGGGGAGAAGGTGGGATTGAGGGACGGGGGAGAAGGTGGGATTGAGGGACGGGGGGAGAAGGTGGGGTTGAGGGACACGGGGAGAAGGTGAGGTTGAGGGACGGGGGGAGAAGGTGGGGTTGAGGGACGGGGGGAGAAGGTGGGATTGAGGGACGGGGGGAGAAGGTGGGGTTGAGGGACGGGGGAGAAGGTGGGGTTGAGGGACGGGGGAGAAGGTGGGATTGAGGGACGGGGGGAGAAGGTGGGGTTGAGGGACACGGGGAGAAGGTGAGGTTGAGGGACGGGGGGAGAAGGTGGGGTTGAGGGACGGGGGGAGAAGGTGGGATTGAGGGACGGGGGGAGAAGGTGGGATTGAGGGACGGGGAGAAGGTGGGGTTGAGGGACGGGGGGAGAAGGTGGGGTTGAGGGACGGGGGGAGAAGGTGGGGTTGAGGGACGGGGGAGAAGGTGGGATTGAGGGACGGGGGAGAAGGTGGGATTGAGGGACGGGGGGAGAAGGTGGGATTGAGGGACGGGGGGAGAAGGTGGGGTTGAGGGACGGGGGGAGAAGGTGGGGTTGAGGGACGGGGGGAGAAGGTGGGATTGAGGGACGGGGGAGAAGGTGGGATTGAAGGACGGGGGGAGAAGGTGGGGTTGAGGGACGGGGGGAGAAGGTGGGATTGAGGGACGGGGGGAGAAGGTGGGATGAGGGACGGGGGAGAAGGTGGGATTGAGGACGGGGGGAGAAGGTGGGATTGAGGGACGGGGGGAGAAGGTGGGTTGAGGGACGGGGGGAGAAGGTGGTTGAGGGACGGGGGAGAAGGTGGGATTGAGGACGGGGGGAGAAGGTGGGGTTGAGGGACGGGGGAGAAGGTGGGATTGAGGGACGGGGGGAGAAGGTGGGTTGAGGGACGGGGGGAGAAGGTGGGATTGAGGGACGGGGGAGAAGGTGGGTTGAGGACGGGGGGAGAAGGTGGGGTTGAGGGACGGGGGGAGAAGGTGGGTTGAGGGACGGGGGGAGAAGGTGGGGTTGAGGGACGGGGGGAGGGAGAAGAGGTGGGGTTGAGGGACGCGGGGAGAAGGTGGGGATTGAGGGACGGGGGAGAAGGTGGGATTGAGGGACGGGGGAGAAGGTGGGGTTGAGGGACGGGGGGAGAAGGTGGGTTGAGGACGGGGGGAGAAGGTGGGTTGAGGGACGGGGGAGAAGGTGGGATTGAGGACGGGGGAGAAGGTGGGATTGAGGACGGGGGAGAAGGTGAGGGGATTGAGGGACGGGGGGAGAAGGTGGGGTTGAGGGACGGGGGGAGAAGGTGGGGTTGAGGGACGCGGGGAGAAGGTGGGGTTGAGGGACGGGGGGAGAAGGTGGGATTGAGGACGGGGGGAGAAGGTGGGGATTGAGGGACGGGGGGAGAAGGTGGGATTGAGGGACGGGGGGAGAAGGTGGGATTGAGGGACGGGGGGAGAAGGTGGGATTGAGAGGGAGGGGGGAGAAGGTGGGTTGAGGACGGGGGAGAAGGTGGGTTGAGGGACGGGGGGAGAAGGTGGGGTTGAGGGACGGGGGAGAAGGTGGGTTTGAGGACGGGGGAGAAGGTGGGATTGAGGACGGGGGGAGAGAAGGTGGGGTTGAGGGACCGGGGGAGAAGGCTGGGCGTTGAGGGGGTTGAGGGACGGGGGGAGAAGGTGGGGTTGAGGGACGGGGGGAGAAGGTGGGGTTGAGGGACGGGGGGAGAAGGTGGGATTGAGGGACGGGGGGAGAAGGTGGGATTGAAGGACGGGGGGAGAAGGTGGGATTGAGGGACGGGGGGAGAAGGTGGGATTGAGGGACGGGGGGAGAAGGTGGGATTGAAGGACGGGGGGAGAAGGTGGGATTGAGGGACGGGGGGAGAAGGTGGGATTGAGGGACACGGGGAGAAGGTGGGGTTGAGGGACGGGGGGAGAAGGTGGGATTGAGGGACGGGGGAGAAGGTGGGATTGAGGGACGGGGGAGAAGGTGGGATTGAGGGACGGGGGAGAAGGTGGGATTGAGGGACGGGGGGAGAAGGTGGGATTGAGGGACGGGGGGAGAAGGTGGGATTGAGGGACGGGGGGAGAAGGTGGGGTTGAGGGACGGGGGGAGAAGGTGAGGTTGAGGGACGGGGGGAGAAGGTGGGGTTGAGGGACGGGGAGAAGGTGGGATTGAGGGACGGGGGGAGAAGGTGGGATTGAGGGACGGGGGGAGAAGGTGGGATTGAGGGACGGGGAGAAGGTGGGATTGAGGGACGGGGGGAGAAGGTGGGGTTGAGGGACGGGGGGAGAAGGTGAGGTTGAGGGACGGGGGGAGAAGGTGGGGTTGAGGGACGGGGGAGAAGGTGGGATTGAGGGACGGGGGGAGAGAAGGTGGGGTTGAGGGACGGGGGGAGAAGGTGGGGTTGAGGGACGGGGGGAGAAGGTGGGATTGAGGGACGGGGGGAGAAGGTGTGTTTGAGGGACGGGGGGAGAAGGTGGGATTGAGGGACGGGGGGAGAAGGTGGGGTTGAGGGACGGGGAGAGAAGTGGGGTTGAGGGACGGGGAGAAGGTGGGGTTGAGGGACGGGGGGGAGAAGGTGAGGTTGAGGGACGGGGGGAGAAGGTGGGATTGAGGGACGGGGGGAGAAGGTGGGGTTGAGGGACGGGGGGAGAAGGTGGGATTGAGGGACGGGGGGAGAAGGTGGGATTGAGGGACGGGGGGAGAAGGTGGGGTTGAGGGACGGGGGAGAAGGTGTGATTGAGGGACGGGGGGAGAAGGTGGGATTGAGGGACGGGGGGAGAAGCTGGGATTGAGGGACGGGGGAGAAGGTGGGATTGAGGGACGGGGGGAGAAGGTGGGATTGAGGGACGGGGGGAGAAGGTGGGATTGAGGGACGGGGGGAGAAGGTGGGATTGAGGGACGGGGGAGAAGGTGGGATTGAGGGACGGGGGGAGAAGGTGTGATTGAGGGACGGGGGGAGAAGGTGGGATTGAGGGACGGGGGGAGAAGGTGGGGTTGAGGGACGGGGGGAGAAGGTGGGGTTGAGGGACGGGGGAGAAGGTGGGATTGAGGGACGGGGGAGAAGGTGGGATTGAGGGACACGGGGAGAAGGTGGGGTTGAGGGACGGGGGGAGAAGGTGGGATTGACGGACGGGGGGAGAAGGTGGGGATTGAGGGACGGGGGGAGAAGGTGGGGTTGAGGGACGGGGGGAGAAGGTGGGATTGAGGGACACGGGGAGAAGGTGGGGTTGAGGGACGGGGGGAGAAGGTGGGATTGAGGGACGGGGGAAGAACTCCCTCCTGCTCTTCGCCCAATAGTGGCCGTGGGCAGATGGGGGTGGCGGGGGGGGGGGCCTTCGGTTTTAACGTCTCAACCCGAAAGACGGCACCTCCGGCAGTGGCGCGCACTCAGTACCGGCGCCGGGGGTGTGTTGGGCCTGGGATTTTGGAACTGCCCGATGTCTGACCTTGTCCTTTTGTGTCCAGAACACGGACCTGGGCAAGAGAGCCCCCACTCCAATCCGGGAGAAGGAAGTCACCATGTGCATGATGTGCCAGGAACCGTTCAACTCTATCACCAAACGGCGGCACCACTGCAAGGCTTGTGGGCACGTGAGTACCGCACGTTTCCCCCGTGTTTTCCTTTCTTGATGTCCCGTTCTGGACTCCATATCACACTTGGAGCACTGTGCACAGTTCTGGTCTCCATATCACACTTGGAATACTGTGCACAGTTCTGGTCTCCATATCACACTTGGAGCACTGTGCATAGTTCTGGTCTCCATATCACACTTGGAATACTGTGCACAGTTCTGGTCTCCATATCACACTTGGAGCACTGTGCACAGTTCTGGTCTCCATATCACACTTGGAATACTGTGCACAGTTCTGGTCTCCATATCACACTTGGAGCACTGTGCACAGTTCTGGTCTCCATATCACACTTGGAGCACTGTGTTCAGTTCTGGTCTCCATATCACACTTGGAATACTGTGCACAGTTCTGGTCTCCATATCACACTTGGAATACTGTGCATAGTTCTGGTCTCCATATCACACTTGGAATACTGTGCACAGTTCTGGTCTCCATATCACACTTGGAGCACTGTGCACAGTTCTGGTCTCCATATCACACTTGGAATACTGTGCACAGTTCTGGTCTCCATATCACACTTGGAGCACTGCACAGTTCTGGTCTCCATATCACACTTGGAGCACTGTGCACAGTTCTGGTCTCCATATCACACTTGGAGCACTGTGCACAGTTCTGGTCTCCATATCACACTTGGAGCACTGTGCACAGTTCTGGTCTCCATATCACACTTGGAGCACTGTGCACAGTTCTGGTCTCCATATCACACTTGGAGCACTGTGCACAGTTCTGGTCTCCATATCACACTTGGAGCACTGTGCACAGTTCTGGTCTCCATATCACACTTGGAGCACTGTGCACAGTTCTGGTCTCCATATCACACTTGGAGCACTGTGCACAGTTCTGGTCTCCATATCACACTTGGAGCACTGTGCACAGTTCTGGTCTCCATATCACACTTGGGGCACTGTGCACAGTTCCGGTCTCCATATCACACTTGGGGCACTGTGCACAGTTCTGGTCTCCATATCACACTTGGGGCACTGTGCACTGTTCCGGTCTCCATATCACACTTGGAGCACTGTGCACAGTTCTGGTCTCCATATCACACTTGGAGCACTGTGCACAGTTCTGGTCTCCATATCACACTTGGAGCACTGTGCACAGTTCTGGTCTCCATATCACACTTGGAGTATTGAGCACAGTTCTGGTCTCCTTACCTAAGGAAGGATATACTTGCCATAGAGGGAGTGCAACGAAGGTTCACCAGACTGATTCCTGGGATGGGGGGATTGTCCGATGAGGAGAGATTGAGTAGACTAGGCCTATATTCTCTAGAGTTTAGAAGAATGAGAGGTGATCTCATTGAAACATACATAATTCTTACAGGTGTTGACAGGGTAGATGCTGAGAGGCTGTTTCCCCCTGGCTGGAGAGTCTAGAACCAGGGGTCACAGTCTCAGGATAAGGGGTCGGCCATTTAGGACTGAGATGAGGAGGAATTTCTTCACTCAGAGGGCGGTGAATCTTTGGAATTCTCTCCCCCAGAGGGCAGTGGAGGCTCAGTCGTTGAGTATATTCAAGGCTGAGATCGGTAGATTTTTGGATTCTAGGGGAATCGGGGGATATGGAGATCGGGCGGGAAAGTGGAGTTGAGTTCGATGATCGGGCCGCGATCTCATTGAATGGCGGAGCAGGCTCGATGGGCCGAATGGCCGACTCCTGCTCCTATTTCTGATTTTCTAGAGGCACTGGAGAAGGTGCAAACAGATTTACAAGGATGATCCCAGAACTGAGAGGTTCTAACGATCAGGAAAGGCTGAAGAGGCTGGGGCTCTTTTCTCTGGAAAAGAGAAGGCCGAGGGGTGACCTGATCGAGGTCTTTAAGATTATGAAGGGGTTTCGATGGGGTAGACGTAGAGAAGATGTTTCCACTTGTGGGGGAGACCAGAACTAGGGGCCGTCAATATAAGAGAGTCACTAATAAATCCAATGGGGAATTCAGGAGAAACTTCTTCACCCAGAGAGTGGTGAGAATGTGGAACTCCCTACCACAGGGAGTGCTCGAGGTGAATAGCGTCGATGTATTTAAGGGGGAAGCTGGATAAACACACGAGGGAGAAATGAATAGAAGGATATGGTGATGGGGTGAGATGAAGAGGGGCGGGAGGAGGCTCGTGTGGAGCAGGAACACTAGCACGGAGCAGAGGGGCCGAATGGCCAAAATGTTGTGTAATTCAATGTAAACTGAGACTGTGGTGTTCTGAATCCCCCCCACCAGGTTGTCTGCGGAAAGTGTTCGGAGTTCCGTGCCCGTCTGCTGTACGACAACAACCGATCTAACCGGGTGTGTCGCGACTGCTACACGGCGCTACATGGCTCACCAGCGAGCCCTGGGCACCGGGGCTCCTTCTCCCAGAGGAGGAGGTCCATCCTTGAGGTGAGAGTCATTTCCCTGCTTGTATCCGGTACAGCGCGGGTTAGATACAGAGTAAAGCTCCCTCTACACTGTCCCATCAAACACTCGCAGGGCAGGTACAGCACGGGTTAGATACAGAGTAAAGCTCCCTCTACACTGTCCCCATCAAAACACTCGCAGGGCAGGTACAGCACGGGTTAAATACAGAGTAAAGCTCCCTCTACACTGTCCCATCAAACACTCCCAGGGCAGGTACAGCACGGGGTTGGATACAGAGTAAAGCTCGCTCTACACTGTCCCCATCAAACACTCGCAGGGCAGGTACAGCACGGGTTAAATACAGAGTAAAGCTCCCTCTACACTGTCCCCATCAAACACTCCCAGGGCAGGTACAGCACGGGTTAGATACAGAGTAAAGCTCCCTCTACACTGTCCCATCAAACACTCCCAGGGCAGGTACAGCACGGGTTAGATACAGAGTAAAGCTCCCTCTGCACTGTCCCATCAAACACTCCCAGGGCAGGTACAGCACGGATTAGATACAGAGTAAAGCTCCCTCTACACTGTCCCATCAAACACTCCCAGGGCAGGTACAGCACGGGTTAGATACAGAGTAAAGCTCCCTCTACACTGTCCCATCAAACACTCCCAGGGCAGGTACAGCACAGGTTAGATACAGAGTAAAGCTCCCTCTACACTGTCCCATCAAACACTCCCAGGGCAGGTACAGCACTGGTTAGATACAGAGTAAAGCTCCCTCTACACTGTCCCATCAAACACTCCCAGGGCAGGTACAGCACAGGTTAGATACAGAGTAAAGCTCCCTCTACACTGTCCCATCAAACACTCCCAGGGCAGGTACAGCATGGGTTAGGTACAGAGTAAAGCTCCCTCTACACTGTCCCATCAAACACTCCCAGGGCAGGTACAGCACGGGTTAGATACAGAGTAAAGCTCCCTCTACACCGTCCCATCAAACACTCCCAGGGCAGGTACAGCACGGGTTAGATACAGAGTAAAGCTCCCTTCTACACCGTCCCATCAAACACTCCCAGGGCAGGTACAGCACGGGTTAGATACAGAGTAAAGCTCCCTCTACACCTGTCCCATCAAACACTCCCAGGGCAGGTACAGCACGGGTTAGATACAGAGTAAAGCTCCCTCTACACTGTCCCCATCAAACACTCCCAGGGCAGGTGCAGCACGGGTTAGATACAGAGTAAAGCTCCCTCTACACTGTCCCATCAAACACTCCCAGGGCAGGTACAGCACGGGTTAGATACAGAGTAAAGCTCCCTCTGCACTGTCCCCATCAAACACTCCCAGGGCAGGTACAGCACGGGTTAGATACAGAGTAAAGCTCC
>NC_141019.1:37470314-37477814 GCF_052327205.1 Somniosus microcephalus | reverse complement strand
AGAGCAGTGAGCAGGATGGTGGAGAAGGCCAGCAAGGAATTCCCCGATGCGCGGATTGTGATCTCCACTCTACCGCCCAGCGAGGACACCCTAGCCTATGTAATCCACAACACCAACAGGGAGATCGACATGGGATGTGCTGCCCTCCCCAACGTCCACCTGGCCCACCACCCAAACATCAACACAGGGGACCTCTATGACGGATTACATCTACTCAAACAGCGGGTGTGGATCTTCGCAAAAAACCTCATAAACACTGCCAAAGGACGCACCCCTCCCACCCACTCTACCATCGGGAGCCCTAACCCAAACAGAACCACCACTGTCCCCCACCCCCCTATACAAAACCAGCAACAGAACCGTGCTATTGTACCTGACCCCAGACCCCCCTTTAGACCACAGGCGACTGTAAACCAAGAACTGAGAAAGATCATGACGATGATAAGCACCCTGATGGAAAACAGGACAGGAATGTACTAAATTATTATTATTGTTATATTACTATTATTAGGTAGCAGTATGTGCATGCCTTATGGAATTTATACTAAATTGTCATTTAGCATTGTACATCTATAGAAACTAGTGTTTTCACACCCGTCCCACAAAATAGGTCCATTTTACTTTGTTTTTGAACTATATAGATGCGTTCTTTCCACATAAGCTGCTGGAATATCCAGGGTCTCCGCTCCTCAACTTTTGGGCTGAAGAGTACAGACCCTGAATTCCTAAAATCTATAAAAGACATTGATATAATTGTGTTAACAGAAACATGGGCCTAGAAATTCACTATGGCCCCGCCAGCTGGCTAGCGCCCAAAAGTTAGCGCTGGGCGGGAAGCCTATAGCGATCGTCAGATATTCATTGTTAGCGCCCCAATTCGGAACCGGGCGCCATACCAGGGTGTGCCCGCCTCCGCTTGGGGCGCTGACACTGAATATCAGCGCTCTTGGCGCCGCTGCGCCAGCCGCTGCGGAGCGGCAGGCTGCGGTACTGCAGGCCTCCTCCTTCTCTTAAGGGGGAGCTGCCTGCAACGGGGAGATCGCCGCTGGATAGTGCCGGCAAATGAGCCCGGCACCACGGAGAAGTGCCGGGCTCGCGGAAAGCAGCCGGCAATGCCGCGGGGGGGGGGGGGTGGTGGAGGAGGCCGGGGAAGGAGGTGCGGGCAGGCGGCCGCCGAAAAAGCGGCCGGCCGCCCCTTCCGCTTTAAAGCGCCCCACTAAGGCAGCAGGACGGCCCCGTTTTCTGGTCGCTGTTTGCGGCCGCTTCGGAGGAGGCGGCTGCTACTAAATATGGGGATCGGGCCGGTTTCGGGGCGGAACCGGGGCACTGCACACACCGATGACGTCATCGGTGCCGGCGCAGCGCTAACGGCTACCGCCGCCAATACCACTGCGCTGAATATCTGCGCAAACTCATTTCTGGCGCAAAATCACTCTTTAGGCGTTAACTGGGCGCAAAGCTGGCAGCGCCTTAATGAATTTCTAGGCCATGGTGTCAAAAGGACATGCCCACCCACTGTCCTCCAATGTACCATGAAATCATTGTGCCCTCAGTAAAGAACACTAAGATACGCAAGGGCAGAACCTCCGGGGGAATCTTGGTGTGGTATAAAGGAGAATTGGACAAACACATCTCACCGGTAAAACAGGGGAAATCACATGTATGGCTAAAATTAGATAAAAATATAGGAATAGCTAAAAAAGATGTCTACTTATGTGCGATCTACATACCTCCAATAGAATCGCCATATTTTGAAGAGGAGTTATTTGAAACTCTCCACATGGAAATCAGCCATTTCCAGGCCCAAGGAAAGGTGCTACTATGTGGGGACCTAAATGCAAGGACCGGATGTGAACATGACTTCATAGACCCACAGGGCAACAACCATGTGTTTGGCCAGACCCCTTTATATGTCACACCAGCCATCACAAATCAGAACAACCTTGACTGTGAAATAAATAAAAGCGGCAGGGAGGTAGTGCAACTCTGCCGAGCCTTAGGCCTGTACATAGTTAACGGTAGGTTCAGAGGGGACTCCTTAGGGAGACTCACATATTCCTCAACTCTTGGGTCTAGTGTGGTGGATTATACAATCACTGACATGGACCCCTGCGATATCAACGCATTCACTGTCAGGCAGCAATCCCCCCTCTCAGACCATAACCAAATAAATGTGTACCTTAAACTTTCTGCCCAAACTACAGACACAAAAAAGGAACCCAGTAAGCTCCATAAACTAAACCAGACATACAGATGGGCCCCAGACAGTGGAGATAAATTCATCACAGCACTAAATTCACCTGATCTCACAAGTAAAATGTCAAAATTTAAAGAAAATCTATATGAGATCACCAGAGATGGTGTAAACATGGCCATAGATGATATAAATATGATCTTCCATGAGGCAGCTGTAAAAGCCGACCTTGTGAAACAGAAGAGGAAACGTTACAAAAGACAAAAAAATGAGAAATGGTTTGATCACGAATGCAAAAATGCCAGAAAAGACCTGAGAAAAATATCAAACCAAAAGCATCGCCAACCAAACAACCCAGACCTGCGTATTAGATACAATGAGACCCTCAAAAGATATAAACACACCATTAGGAACAAAACACAAAATTATACCCACAAAAGACTTGAAGAAATTGAAAACTCCATTAATCAAAATCAATTCTGGGAAATGTGGAATAACCTGAGTACAACACAATTGCAAGCATTACCAATCCAAGATGGTGACATCTGGAGAACACATTTTGAAAACCTCTACAAAGACATCCCAGTAAACGAAACAAACTCAAGTCAACATCATGTCACAGAAAAACTCCACACATTAGAAGCAACAATTAAAGACAACCAAAACCCTCTGGACTCCCCAATCACTTGGAAAGAACTGGCCACAAAAACAAAATCTCTCCACCTAAAGAAAGCCTGTGGTCCAGACAACATCAAAAATGAAATGCTCAAGTTCAGCACTATGGAGATGCAGGGTGCTGTACTCAAGTTATTCAACATCATATTACGTTCAGGCTGTTTTCCCGATATCTGGTGCCAAGGACTCATCTCTCCCATATATAAAAGTGGAAACAAATCAGACCCAAATAACCACCGTGGCATCTGTGTCAACAGTTGTCTAGGGAAGTTATTCTGCAGTATTCTAAATAGTAGATTACTGGATTTTCTTAACAAACATAATATCCTTAGAAAAAATCAAATAGGCTTTCTTCCAAATCACCGCACCACCGACCATATCTATACCCTTCACACTCTCATTGAAAAACACATACACCAAACAAAAAATGGGAAAATATTCGCTTGTTTCATTGACTTCAAGAAAGCTTTTGACTCTATTTGGCACGAAGGGCTCTATTACAAACTTCTTCAGTGTGGAAAAGGGGGCAAAGTCTATGACCTTATTAAATCGATGTATCTGAAAAATAAATGCGGTGTCAAAATTGGAGACAAATGCACCGGTTTCTTCACCCAGAGAAGAGGCGTCCGGCAGGGTTGCAATTTGAGCCCGACCCTGTTCAACATATACATAAATGAGTTAGCAGACATGCTGGAGCAAAGCGAGTCACCGGGTCTCTGTCTCCTGGATGGGGAAGTGAAATCCCTGTTCTATGCGGACGACCTGGTTCTGCTGTCTCCCACAGAACAGGGATTACAGCAAAATTTAGATCTACTCGACAAATACTGCCAAAATTGGGCCCTGACAGTAAATCTAAAGAAAACCAACATCATGATTTTTCAAAAAAGGCCCAGATGTCAGGAAAACAAATACCAGTTTACTCTCAGTGATACCATCATAGGACACACTATGAGCTACACTTACCTTGGTCTAACCATTACAGCATCAGGGAGCTTCAACATAGCAGTGAATGCACTAAAAGAAAAAGCCCGAAGAGCCCTATATGCAATAAAAAGAAAATTCTACAACATCCAAATTCCAATCAAAATCTGGCTCAAAATATTTGATAGTATAATCCTGCCCATTGCGCTGTATGGTAGTGAAGTATGGGGCCCACTCAATCACCATAGCTACACTAAATGGGAAAAACACACAATAGAAGCCCTACATGCAGAATTTTGCCGAAGCATTCTTCGCACCCAAAGGAAAACACCAACAAATGCATGTAGAGCCGAACTAGGCAGATACCCACTGATAATAAACATCCAAAAACGAGCACTAAACTTTCTAAATCACCTCAAATCTAGTTCCCCAGACACCCTTCATTTTAAAGCCCTCCAGACCCAAGAGCTGAACCCAGAAATGAGTCCCCTGAGTCAGTTGTTACTGAAACTAAGTACTCCTACCCAGCCGGACCCTGACCAGTCCCAGACCAACACTGCTCTCCAAACACCAATCCGAGTGAACCAAATCATTAAACAATGCAAAGAAACCTACCTGGAACATTGGAACAAAATAACCAAAAGCCAAAGCAGATTAGAATGCTACTGGGCCCTAAAAAGAGAATATAAACTGGCAGACTATCTCTCGACCATCAGAGACACAAAACAGAGACAGACCCTCACCAGATACAGACTAAGCGACCACCAACTGGCAATTGAAAAAGGAAGATACAAGAAATCCTGGCAACCTAAAGAAAATAGAATATGTGATCACTGTCGGGCCGGCGAGGTTGAGACAGAGGTGCACTTCCTCCTAAAATGCGAAAAATTCAACAAAACAAGAAACATATATTTTGACAAGCTCAGCCTTACAACCCCAGATTTCAAAGAATTGGATGACCTGTCAAAATTAAGAATAGTCCTGGGGGAAGGAGACAGACCATATCTTGGTGCCCAATATGTAACAACATGTCACAACCTGAGGAACAGTGAGTGACTAACGAGCACACCCATAGCATATATACGCTAAAAATGTTTAAATCAATACCGAATGTACCCAACGACTGTTTAAATTAATACTGAATGTACCCAACGAGGGTCAACGACTGTTTAAATTAATACTGTCTGTACCCAATGAAGGTCAAAATTGTTTGACACCTACAGAATGTTGGAAACCTGTACTTTTTGTTATGTAAGCTTTGGCAATATGGTTCCCTGTAAACTTTCATGCCAATAAAGCATTTGAATTTGAATTTGAATTTGAATTTGAATTTGAATTTGATTTGAGAGAGAGACAGAGCAAGACAGACAGAGAGAGACAGAGAGAGACATTTGAATTGAATTGAATTGAATTGAAAATTGATAGAGAGAGAGAAAGAGACAGAGAGAGAGAGAGAGAGAGAGACAGGGAGAGAGACAGAGAGCGAGAGAGAGACAGAGAGAGAGACAGAGAGAGAGAGAGACAGAGAGAGACCGAGAGAGAGAGAGACAGAGAGTGAGAGACAGAGAGAGACCGAGAGAGAGAGAGACAGAACGAGAGAGAGAGAGATAGAGAAACCTGCCCTAGGAGTGTTTGATGGGACAGTGTAGAGGAAGCTTTACTCTGTATCTAACCCCGTGCTGTACCTGCCGTGGGAGTGATTGATGGGACAGTGTAGAGGGAGCTTTACTCTGTATCTAACCCCGTGCTGTACCTGCCCTGGGAGTGATTGATGGGACAGTGTAGAGGGAGCTTTACTCTGTATCGAACCCGTGCTGTACCTGCCCTGGGAGTGTTTGATGGGACAGTGTAGAGGGAGCTTTACTCTGTATCTAATCCGTGCTGTACCTGCCCTGGGAGTGTTTGATGGGACCGTGTAGAGTGAGCTTTACTCTGTATCTAACACGTGCTGTACCTGCCCTGGGAGTGTTTGATGGGACAGTGTAGAGGGAGCTTTACTCTGTATCTAACCCCGTGCTGTACCTGCCCTGGGAGTGTTTGATGGGACAGTGTAGAGGGAGCTTTACTCTGTATCTAACCCCGTGCTGTACCTGCCCTGGGAGTGTTTGATGGGGACAGTGTAGAGGGAGCTTTACTCTGTATCTAACCCCGTGCTGTACCTGCCCTGGGAGTGTTTGATGGGGACAGCGTAGAGGGAGCTTTACTCTGTATCTAACCCATGCTGTACCTGCCCTGGGAGTGTTTGATGGGAAAGTGCAGAGGGAGCTTTACTCTGTATCTAACCTGTGCTGTACCTGCCCTGGGAGTGTTTGATGGGACAGTGTAGAGGGAGCTTTACTCTGTATCTAACCCCGTGCTGTACCTGCCCTGGGAGTGTTTGATGGGGACAGTGTAGAGGGAGCTTTAGTCTGTATCTAACCCGTGCTGTACCTGTCCTGGGAGTGTTTGATGGGGACAGTGCAGAGGGAGCTTTACTCTGTATCTAACCCGTGCTGTACCTGCCCTGGGAGTGTTTGATGGGACAGTGTAGAGGTAGCTTTACTCTGTATCTAACCCGTGCTGTACCTGCGCTGGGAGTGTTTGATGGGACAGTGTAGAGGGAGCTTTACTCTGTATCTAACCTGTGCTGTACCTGCCCTGGGAGTGTTTGATGGGACAGTGTAGAGGGAGCTTTACTCTCTATCTAACCTCGTGCAGTACCTGCCCTGGGAGTGTTTGATGGGACAGTGTAGAGGGAGCTTTACTCTGTATCTAACCCGTGCTGTACCTGTCCTGGGAGTGTTTGATGGGGACAGTGTAGAGGGAGCTTTAGTCTGTATCTAACCCGTGCTGTACCTGTCCTGGGAGTGTTTGATGGGGACAGTGTAGAGGGAGCTTTACTCTGTATCTAACCTGTGCTGTACCTGCCCTGGGAGTGTTTGATGGGATAGTGTAGAGGGAGCTTTACTCTGTATCTAACTCGTGCTGTACCTGTCCTGGGAGTGTTTGATGGGACAGTGTAGAGGGAGTTTTACTCTGTATCTAACCCGTGCTGTACCTGCCCTGGGAGTGTTTGATGGGACAGTGTAGAGGGAGCTTTACTCTGTATCTAACCCCGTGCCGTACCTGCCCTGGGAGTGTTTGATGGGACAGTGTAGAGGGAGCTTTACTCTGTATCTAACCCGGGCTGTACATGCCCTGGGAGTGTTTGATGGGGACAGTGTAGAGGGAGCTTTACTCTGTATCTAACCCCGTGCCGTACCTGCCCTGGGAGTGTTTGATGGGACAGTGTAGAGGGAGCTTTACTCTGTATCTAACCCCGTGCTGTACCTGCCCTGGGAGTGTTTGATGGGACAGTGTAGAGGGAGCTTTACTCTGTATCTAACCCGTGCTGTACCTGCCCTGGGAGTATTTGATGGGACAGTGTAGAGGGAGCTTTACTCTGTATCTAATCCGTGTTGAACGACCTGGCTCTAATTTTAAAGTTCTGCCCCCCTTCTTCTGGACTCCACCCACCAGAGGAAATAATTTCTTGCTATCTACCCTATCAAGTTCTTTATTCATCTTAAGCACAACAATTAGATCACCCCTTAACGTTCTATATTCAAAAGAAGTTAATTTTTCCAAAAGTACAGTAACCTATATGTGATGAAATATTCCATTCATCACTGCCTGTGACTGTGGTTGGTTTCAGTTTCATTTCTCTTACCTCTGTTCCGTTTCCTCACCAT
>NC_141019.1:37441918-37456918 GCF_052327205.1 Somniosus microcephalus | reverse complement strand
CTTGTGTTTTATTCCGATGGAGTGCACTGACCACAGAAGTCAAATTAGGAGGTGGTTGGACTGGCTGCGTAATTACCTTTGCAGTCAAGAAAATGTCCTCCTGTCTCTTGCCCAGGACAGACTATTCCGGTTTGGTGGAACTTCACATCTCTTGCCAGCCCCATAAATAAAGCAGTTCCCCACCGCCCCCCCCACACCCCGCAAAAAAATGATACTCTCTAGAACCAGCATTTCAAATTGCGTACAGCTGTGACTCATTTCAGACAAGAATTGTTTCCTCAGCCCAGCCCGTCCTAATGTTGCTGGTAGCGAACTGGAGGAGCATCAGAATATAGGAGCAGGAGGAGGCCGTTCAGCCCCCCTCGAGCCTGTTGCATTAGGAATAGGAGGAGGACATTCAGCCCCCTCGAGCCTGTTACATTAGGAACAGGAGGAGGCCATTCAGCCCCCCTAGAGCCTGTTACATTAGGAACAGGAGGACGCCATTCAGTCCCTCGAGCCTGTTACATTAGGAACAGGAGGAGGCCATTCAGCCCCTCGAGCCTGTTACATTAGGAACAGGAGGAGGCTATTCAGCCCCTCGAACCTGTTACATTAGGAACAGGAGGAGGCCGTTGAGTCCCCCTCGAGCCTGTTACATTAGGAACAGGAGGAGGCCATTCAGCCCCCTCGAGCCTGTTACATTAGGAACAGGAGGAGGCCGTTGAGTCCCCCTCGATCCTGTTACATTAGGAACATGAGGAGGCTGTTCAGCCCCCGAGCCAGTTACATTAGGAACAGGAGGAGGCCATTCAGCCCCTTGAGCCTGTTACATTAGGAACAGGAGGAGGCCATTCAGCCCCCTCGAGCCTGTTACATTAGGAACAGGAGGAGGCCGTTGAGTCCCCCTCGAGCCTGTTGCATTAGGAACAGGAGGAGGCCATTCAGCCCCCCTCGAGCCTGTTACATTAGGAACAGGAGGAGGACATTCAGCCCCCGAGCCAGTTACATTAGGAACAGGAGGAGGCCATTCAGCCCCCTCGAGCCTGTTACATTAGGAACAGGAGAAGGCTATTCAGCCCCTCGAACCTGTTACATTAGGAACAGGAGGAGGCCGTTGAGTCCCCCTCGAGCCTGTTACATTAGGAACAGGAGGAGGCCATTCAGCCCCCTCGAGCCTGTTACATTAGGAACAGGAGGAGGCCATTCAGCCCCCTCGATCCTGTTACATTAGGAACAGGAGGAGGCTGTTCAGCCCCCGAGCCAGTTACATTAGGAACAGGAGGAGGCCATTCAGCCCCTTGAGCCTGTTACATTAGGAACAGGAGGAGGCCATTCAGCCCCCTCGAGCCTGTTACATTAGGAATAGGAGGAGGCCATTCAGCCCCCCTCGAGCCTGTTACATTAGGAACAGGAGGAGGACATTCAGCCCCCCTCGAGCCTGTTACATTAGGAACAGGAGGAGGCCATTCAGCCCCTCGAGCCTGTTACATTTGGAACAGGAGGAGGCTATTCAGCCCCTCGAACCTGTTACATTAGGAACAGGAGGAGGCCATTCAGCCCCCCTCGAGCCTGTTACATTAGGAACAGGAGGAGACCATTCAGCCCCCTCGAGCCTGTTACATTAGCAACAGGAGGAGGCCATTCAGCCCCCTCGAGCCTGTTCCATTAGGAACAGGAGGAGGCCCTTCAGCCCCCTCGAGCCTGTTGCAGTAGGAACAGGAGGAGGCCATTCAGCCCTCTCGAGCCTGTTCCACCATTCAATCAGATCAGGGCTGATCTGTATCTTAACTCCATCTACGCGCCTTGGTTCCATATCCCTCGATACCCTTACCCAACAAAAATCCATCGATCTCGGTTTTGAAAGCTTCAATTGACCCCCAGCCTCGACAGCTTTTTGGGGGGGGAGAGTGTTCCAGATTTCCACCACCCTTTGTGTGAAGAAGTGCTTCCTGACATCACCCCTGAACGGCGTGGCTCTAATTGTAAGGTTACGCCCCCCCCCTTGTTCTGGACTAACCCCACCAGAGGAAATAGTCTCCCTCTATCGACCCCATCGAATCCTTTAATCACCTCAAACACCTCGATTCGATCATCCCCTTAATCTTCCACACTCGAGGGATCACAAGCCTCTCGCTTCAGGAGCAGGTACCCGCTGGAAGAAAAGTTGAGGTGATCCAAACCTCTGCAGCAACCCCTCCCCCCACCGTGTCCTAACTCGCACCGAGCCCCGTTCACCCATCGCCCCCCCACTGTGCTCGCTGACCGTCACTGGCTCCCGGTCCGGCAACGCCTCGACTTCAAAATTCACAACCTCGCGTCCCAAATCCCTCCATGGCCCCTCCTCGTCACCCCCCCCCCCCCCCCTGGCCCTGCCCTCGACCAATAATAAAACAGATGATCCGGTCAGTTATCTCATTGCTGTTTGTGGGAGCTTGCTGTGCGCAAATTGACTGCCAATAACTACACTTCAAAAAGAAGTAGCTCATTGGCTGTGAAAGCGCTTTGGGACGCCCTGAGGACATGAAAGGCAAGTCTGTCCCCCTTAGAGAGGGGGCGGAGGAGATTGACCAGAATGGTACCAGGGGATGAGGGACTTCAGTGAGGTGGAGAGACTGGAGAAGCTGGGGTTGTTCTCCTTAGGGCAGAGAAAGTTAAGGGGGAGATTGACCAGAATGGTACCAGGGGATGAGGGACTTCAGTGACGTGGAGAGACTGGAGAAGCTGTGATTGTTCTCCTTGGAGCAGAGAAGGTTAAGGGGGAGATTGACCAGAATGGTACCAGGGGATGAGGGACTTCAGTTACGTGGAGAGACTGGAGAAGCTGGGATTGTTCTCCTTGGAGCAGAGAAGGTTAAGGGGGAGATTTACCGGAACAGTACCAGGGGATGAGGGACTTCAGTTATGTGGATAGACTGGAGAAGCTGGGATTGTTCTCCTTAGAGCAGAGAAGGTTAAGGGGGAGATTGACCAGAATGGTACCAGTGGATGAGGGACTTCAGTGACGTGGAGAGACTGGAGAAGCTGGGGTTGTTCTCCTTAGAGCAGAGAAGGTTAAGGGGGAGATTGACCAGAATGGTACCAGGGGATGAGGGACTTCAGTAACATGGAGAGACTGGAGAACCTGGGGTTGTTCTCCTTAGAGCAGAGAAGGTTAAGGAGGAGATTGACCAGAATGGTACCGGGGGATGAGGGACTTCAGTGACGTGGAGAGAATGGAGAAGCTGGGGTTGTTCTCCTTAGAGCAGAGACGGTTAAGGGGGAGATTGACCAGAATGGTACCAGGGGATGAGGGACTTCAGTGACGTGGAGAGACTGGAGAAGCTGGGGTTGTTCTCCTTAGAGCAGAGAAGGTTAAGGGGGAGATTGACCAGAATGGTACCGGGGATGAGGGACTTCAGTTACATAGAGAGACTGGAGAAGCTGGGGTTGTTCTCCTTGGAGCAGAGAAGGTTAAGGGGGAGATTTAATTGAGGCGTTCAAAATCAGGAAGGGTTTCGATAGAGTCAGTAAGGAGAAACTGTTCCCAATAAGAACATAATAACATAAGAATTAGGAGCAGGAGTCAGCCATTCGGCCCCTCGAGCCTGCTCCGCCATTCAATGAGATCATGGCTGATCATCGACCTCAACTCCACTTTCCTGCCCGATCCCCATATCCCTCGATTCCCCGAGAGTCCAAAAATATGTCGAACTCAGCCTTGAATATACTCAACGACTGAGCCTCCACAGCCCTCTGGGGCAGAGAATTCCAAAGATTCACCGCCCTCTGAGTGAAGAAATTCCTCCTCATCTCAGTCCTAAATGGCCGACTCCTTATCCTGAGACTGTGACCCCTGGTAGCAGGAGGGTCGGTAACCAGGGGACACAGATTGAAGATAATCGGCAAAAGAACCGGAGGGGGGGATGAGGAGAATGTTTTTAACGCAGCGAGTTGTTGTGATCTGGAACGCGCTGCCTGAAAGGGCGGTGGGAGCAGATTCAATAGTAAACTTTCACCAGGCTGATACCTGGGATGGCAGGAATGACGTATGAGGAGCGATTGGGTCGATTGGGCTTATACTCGCTGGAGTTTAGAAGAATGAGAGGGGATCTCATTGAAACTTATAAAATTCTAACAGGACTAGACAGACTAGATGAAGGAAGGATGTTCTTGATGGCGGGGGAGTCCAGAACCAGGGGTCACAGTCTAAGGATAAGGGGTAAGCCATTTAGGACAGAGATGAGGAGGAATTTCTTCACCCAGAGAGTGGTGAACCTGTGGAATTCTCTACCACACAAGGCAGTGGAGGCCAATTCATTAAATACATTCAAGAAGAAGTTGGATATATTTCTTAAGGCTAAAGGGATCAAGGGATATGGGGAGAAGGCAGGGACAGGGTACTGAATTTGGATGATCAGCCATGATCGCATTGAATGGCGGAGCAGGCTCGAGGGGCCGAAGGGCCTCCCTCCTGTGCTCAATCCTTCTATGCTTCTTCTGAGTGGGGGGCGCGGGTGAGAGCCATGAACACACAGATCCTTTCAGCCTGGCTCAGGAGCCCCTTCGCCCGCGCGTCGAGCGGAATCTGTGTCCCTCACCACATCAGAAGGCCTAAATGAACTTTTGCCCAACCATCACTTATAACTTGCATCGCTGCGAAATTCAGCCTGGGGCTCGGGCTGCCAAGAAGCCGGCAGGGTGGATTCAACGAGTGGATATCCAGCACTCTCTTGCGAATGCCAGTTCGAAATTCGCTCAGAAATCTCCTAATTCCGATCATTTTTTCCGAACTTTGAACATTGAGGTTTGCTGGGTTTAACATCAAATATTACACCAAATTCCGATTTCTTGAGTAACTCTGCTAGTATTTTTTGTACAACATTAGCGGCAGCTGAGGTATTTTTCATTAAGTTGAAACCTTTAAATGACACTGGTGGGGGGGGGGTTGGGGGAAAGGGAGTGGGTGGGGGGTGGTGGCGAGGCAGGGAGGGGCCGCTTGTGACCGCAGATACTCGCCCATCGTGGGCGCCGTGTTGGTGGGGTTTCAAAGGATATGGAGAGCAAAGGAGGGTACGGGGGGGAGCTGAGTGTTGATCTGTGACTTGGTGGGTAGTGCGCTCACTCTCTCTTGCCTCTGAGTCGGAGGGTCGTGGGTTCCGAGCCCCCACTCCAGAGACTCGAGCCCCGAAATCCCAGGACGACGCTCCCCGGTGTCAGTACTGAGGGAGCGCCGCACTGTCGGAGGGGCGGTACTGAGGGAGCGCCGCACTGTTGGAGGAGCAGTACTGAGGGAGCGCCGCACTGTCGGAGGGGCGGTACTGAGGGAGCGCCGCACTGTCGGAGGGGCGGTACTGAGGGAGCGCCGCACTGTCGGAGGGGCAGTACTGAGGGAGCGCCGCACTGTCGGAGGGGCAGTACTGAGGGAGCGCCGCACTGTCGGAGGGGCGGTACTGAGGGAGTGCTACACTGTCGGAGGGACAGTACTGAGGGAGTGCCGCACTGTCGGAGGGGCAGTACTGAGGGAGCGCCGCACTGTCGGAGGGGCAGTACTGAGGGAGCGGCGCACTGTCGGAGGGGCAGTACGGATGGAGCGCCGCACTGTCGGAGGGGCAGTACTGAGGGACCGCTGCACTGTGGGAGGGGCGGTGCTGAGGGAGCGCCGCACTGTCGGAGGGGCAGTACTGAGGGAGCGTTGCACTGTCGGAGGGGCAGTACTGAGGGACCGCTGCACTGTCGGAGGGGCAGTACTGAGGGACCGCTGCACTGTCAGAGGGGCGGTACTGAGGTAGCGCCGCACTGTCGGAGGGGCGGTACTGAGGGAGCGCTACACTGTCGGAGGGACAGTACTGAGGGAGTGCCGCACTGTCAGAGGGGCAGTACGGAGGGAGCGCTGCACTGTCAGAGGGGCAGTACGGAGGGAGCGCCGCACTGTCGGAGGGGCAGTACTGAGGGACCGCTGCACTGTCGGAGCGGCAGTACTGAGGGACCGCTGCACTGTCAGAGGGGCGGTACTGAGGTAGCGCCGCACTGTAGAAGGGGCGGTACGGAGGGAGCGCCGCACTGTCGGAGGGGCAGTACTGAGGGACCGCTGCACTGTCAGAGGGGCGGTACTGAGGTAGCGCCGCACTGTCGGAGGGGCAGTACTGAGGGAGCACCGCACTGTCGGAGGGGCAGTACTGTGGGAGTGCCGCACTGTCGGAGGGGCAGTACTGAGGGAGCGCCGCACTGTCGGAGGGGCAGTACTGAGGGAGCACCGCACTGTTGGAGGGTCAGTACTAAGGGAGCGCTGCACTGTCAGAGGGGCAGTACTGAGGGAGCGCCGCACTGTCGGAGGGGCGGTACTGAGGGAGCGCCGCACTTTCGGAGGGGCGGTACTGAGGTAGCGCCGCACTGTCGTAGGGGCAGTACTGAGGGAGCACCGCACTGTTGGAGGGTCAGTACTAAGGGAGCGCTGCACTGTCAGAGGGGCAGTACTGAGGGAGCGCCGCACTGTCGGAGGGGCGGTACTGAGGGAGCGCCGCACTGTCGGAGGGGCGGTACTGAGGGAGCGCCGCACAGTTGGAGGGGCAGTACTGAGGGAGCACCGCACTGTCGGAGGGGCAGTACTGAGGGAGCGCCGCACAGTTGGAGGGGCAGTACTGAGGGAGCATCGCACTGTCGGAGGGGCGGTCCTGAGGGAGCGCTGCACTGTCGGAGGGGCAGTAATGAGGGAGCACTGCACTGTTGGAGGAGCGGTACTGAGGGAGCGCTGCACTGTCGGAGGGGCGGTACTGAGGGAATGCCGCACTGTCGGAGGGGCGGTACTGAGGGACCGCCGCACTGTCGGAAGGGCAGTACTGAGGGAGCGCCGCACTGTCGGAGGGGCAGTACTGAGGGACTGCCGCACTGTCGGAGGGGCAGTACTGAGGGAGCGCCGCACTGTGGGATGGGTAGTACTGAGGGAGCGCCGCACTGTCAGAGGGGCAGTACTGAGGGAGCGCCGCACTGTCGGAGGGGCGGTACTGAGGGAGCGCCGCACTGTCGGAGGGCAGTACTGAGGGAGCGCCGCACTGTCGGAGGGGCAGTACTGAGGGAGCGCCGCACAGTTGGAGGGGCAGTACTGAGGGAGCGCCGCACTGTCGGAGGGCAGTACTGAGGGAGCACCGCACTGTCAGAGGGGCAGTAGAAGTAGCGATGCACGTTAATAAGGCCATAAAAATGCAAACCAAGCATTTGTGTTTATTTATAGAGGAATCGAATTAAGAAGTAGGGAAGTTATGCTAAACCTGTATCAAACCTCGGTTAGACCACACTTAGAGTACTGCGTGCAGTTCTGGTCGCCATATTATCAAAGGATATAGAGGCACTGGAGAGGGTGCAGAGAAGATTTACAAGGATGATACCAGAAATGCGAGGGTGTACAGATCAGGAAAGGATGAACAGGCTCTTGAAAAGAGAAGGCTGTGGGGTGACCTAATAGAGGTCTTTAAAATTATGAAAGGTTTTGATAGAGTGGATACAGAGAGAGTGTTTCCACTTGTGGGGAAGAGCAGAACTAGAGGCCGTCAATATAAGATAGTCACCAAGAAATCCAATGGGGAATTCAGGAGAAACTTCTTTACCCAGAGAGTGGTGAGAATGTGGAACTCGCTACCACAGGGAGTGGTGGAGACGAATAGCACAGATGCATTTAAGGGGAAGCTGGATAAACACACGAGGGAGAAAGGGATAGAAGGATATGCAGAAAGAAAGAAAGACATGTGGGAAATGCAGCAGCCAATTTGCGCACAGCAAGCTCCCACAAACAGCAATGTGATAAATGACCAGATCATCTGTTTTAGTGATGTTGGTTGAGGGATAAATATTGGCCCCAGGACACCGGGGAGAACTCCCCGCCCCCCCGCCCCCGCTGCTCTTCTTCGAAATAGGGGCCAGTGCGATCTTTAACGTCCGCCTGAGAGGGCAGACGGGGCCTCGGTTTAACGTGTCATACGAAAGACGGCATCTCCGTCAGTGCGGCGCTCCCTCAGTACTGCCCCTTCGACAGTGCGGCGCTCCCTCAGTAATGCCCCTCCGACAGTGCGGCGCTCCCTCAGTACTGCCCCTCCGACAGTGCGGCGCTCCCTCAGCACTGCTCCTCCGACAGTGCAGTGCTCACTCAGTACTGCCCCTCCGACAGTGCGGCGCTCCCTCAGCACTGCCCCTCCGACAGTGCAGTGCTCACTCAGTACTGCCCCTCCGACAGTGCCGCGCTCCCTCAGTACTGCTCCTCCGACAGTGCGGTGCTCCCTCAGTATCGCCCCTCCGACAGTGCGGCGCTCCCTCAGTACTGCCCCTCCAACAGTGCGCCGCACTCTCAGTACTGCCCCTCCGACAGTGCAGTGCTCACTCAGTACTGCCCCTCCGACAGTGCGGCGCTCCCTCAATACTGCCCCTCCGACAGTACGGCGCTCCCTCAGTACTGCCCCTCCAACAGTGCGGCGCTCCCTCAATACTGCCCCTCCGACAGTGCGGCGCTCCCTCAATACTGCCCCTCCGACAGTACGGCGCTCCCTCAGTACTGCCCCTCCGACAGTACGGCACTCCCTCAGTACTGCCCCTCCAACAGTGCAGCGCTCACTTAGTACCGCCCCCTCCGACAGTGTAGCGCTCCCTCAGTACCCGCCCCTCCGATAATGCGGCGCTCCCTCAGTACTGACCCTCCAACAGTGCGGCGCTCCCTCAGTACTGCCCCTCCGACAGTGCGGCACTCCCTCAGTGCTGCCCCTCCGACAGTGCGGCGCTCCCTCAGTACTGCCCCTCCGACAGTGCGGCGCTCCCTCGGTGCTGCCCCTCCGACAGTGCGGAGCTCCCTCAGTACTGCCCCTCCGACAGTGCAGCGCTCCCTCAGTGCTGCCCCTCCGACAGTGCGGCACTCCCTCAGTACTGCCCCCCGACAGTGCGGCGCTCCCTCAGTGCTGCCCCTCCGACAGTGTGGTGCTCCCTCAGTACTGCCCCTCCGACAGTGCAGCACTCTCTCAGTACTGCCCCTCCGACAGTGCGGCGCTCCCTCAGTGCTGCCCCTCCGACAGTGCGGCGCTCCCTCAGTACTGCCCCTCCGACAGTGCGGCGCTCCCTCAGTGCTGCCCCTCCGACAGTGCGGAGCTCCCTCAGTATTGCCCCTCCGACAGTGCGGCCCTTCGAGCCTGCTCCGCCATTCAATACGATCATGGCTGATCCTCTATCTCAATACCATATTCCTGCTCTCTCCCCATACCCCTTGATGCCTTGTGTCTAGAAATCTATCTATCTCCTTCTTAAATATATTCAGTGACTTGGCCTCCACAGCCTTCTGTGGTAAATAATTCCACAGGTTCACCACCCTCTGAGTGAAGAAATTCCTCCTCATCTCAGTCCTAAATGTCCTACCCCGTATCCTGAGACTGTGACCCCTCATTCTAGACCCCCCCCAGCCAGGGGAAACATCCTCCCTGCATCCAGTCTGTCTAGCCCTGTCAGAATTTTATACGTTTCAATGAGATCCCCTCTCATTCTTCTAAACTCTAGTGAACACAAGCCTAGTCGACCCAATCTCTCCTCATACACGACAGTCCTGCCATCCCAGGAATCAGTCTGGTGAACCTTCGCTGCACTCCCTCTATGGCAAGTATATCCTTTCTTGGGTAAGGAGACCAAAACTGCACACAGTACTCCAGGTGTGGTCTCACCCAGGCCCTGTATAACTGTAGTAAGACATACGAACAAATACGAATTAGGAGCAGGAGTAGGCCACTCGGGCCCTCGAGCCTGCTCCGCCATTCAATAAGATCATGGCTGATCCGATTACTCCACATTCCCGCCTATCCCCCTGATAACCTTTGATGTAAGAAAAAGGAGGCTTACCATCAAGTAACTTTAAAGTAAGCTTTAAGTAACTTATAAACACACTATATACAAGAGAGGTCTTTACCAAGCCTCTGGTAGAAGCCTCTTACAATACTGAACAGACCAGTATTTATACCAGTCCAACAGGAAGTGACACATGACAGGAAGTGAGGTATGTACACAGTTCATAGTTCATAGTTCACAGTTCACAGTTCACAGGAAGTGATGACATAACTTCCCGGAAGTTATTATTTTTATCACAACCTTTCACCCCCTTGCTTACCACGAATCTATCTACCTCTGCCTTAAAAATATTCAAAGACTCTGCTTCCACCGCCCTCTGAGGAAGAGAGTTCCAAAGACTCACGACCCTCTGTGAGAAAAAAATACTCCTCATCTCTGTCTTAAATGGGCGACCCCTTATTTTTAAACAGTGACCCCTAGTTCTAGATTCTCCCACAAGTAAAGTGCACCTGCTGTTACACCGTTTTTTAATGATACATTTAGAATACCGAGAGGAAAGACATGGTTCTGTAGTGCTACTAGCTGAGGTGACTGTAAGAATTGCAGGGGTCAGCAGAAAAATGACTGGAGATAATTAGCTTACATCAGCAGAAAACCTTAAAGGAAATACCACTGGAAAAGGGTATAAATATTGAACTCTCAAATGGGATAGTAGACTCGCTTAAAGGGGCAAAGCGATTCTCGGCTTCAGAGCCAGCTCTGTAAGTCTTCAACTCTTTGTACCTCGGGGATCAAAGGTACTATATTTGATTTTGGTGGATATCCTGAATAAAACTAAGAGCTGTAAAACTGTAGCAAAGTTAAGATTTGAGAGTAAGGATCTCTGATAATAGAATTGTAAGCTTTCTTTTTTTGGAACTGTTAATGTTGCGATTGACTCACCAATTGTAAATTATATGTCGGTTCTTTAATAAATCTATATATTTTTAGAATTGTCTCACATAATACTTCTGTATCAAACTCGCGAACTCAATCTCTGTATACTCTTTGGTGAGGAGTTGCAGAATTCTGGGGGAGTTTTCCGGACCCTCATAATGTCTGGAATGTTACAGTCTAGCTAAACTTATTAAAAGTGCTATCTGGAGGACGGTAACATTTTCAGGTTGCTCCTTTCCTTTAGGGAGAGATAGTCCGGACCTTTAGACCCAGTTAAGCGTCTTTAGGATTCGGTTACCTCTAACTTTAGTTGAAGGTTAACGTCTGGGGAATAGGCCTGATCCGGGATAGCCCTAAAGGGGCTAGGACTAGTACTTATCCCTTCAACCCCTCAGGATCTTCTATGATTCGATTGCTCCTGTACTCAAATCCTCTTGCAATGAAGGCCAACATGCCAATATACGGAGAGGTGGGGTCTCATAGAAACATAGAAGATAGGAGCAGGAGCAGGCCATTCGGCCCCTCGAGCCTGTTCCGCCATTTAATGAGATCATGGCTGATCATCCAAATTCAGTACCCTGTCTCTGCTTTCTCCCCATATCCCTTGATCCCTTTAGCCTTAAGAAATATATCTAACTCCTTCTTGAATATATTTAATAAGTTGGCCTCAACTGCCTTCTGTGGTAGAGAATTCCACAGGTTCACCACTCTCTGGGTGAAGAAATTCCTCCTCATCTCTGTCCTAAATGGCTTACCCCTTATCCTTAGACTGTGACCCCTGGTTCTGGACTCCCCCGCCATCGGGAACATCCTTCCTGCATCTAGCCTGCATGCTTACCTTCAGCGACTGGTGCACAAGGACACCCAGGTCTCTTTGCACTTCCCCTTTTCCCAATCTATTGCCATTCAGATAATAATCTGTCTTCCTGTTTTTGCCACCAAAGTGGATAACCTCGCATTTATCCACATTATACTGCATCTGCCATGCATCTGTCCAATCACCCAACCTGTCCAAATCATACTGGAGATTCTCGGCATCCCCCTCACAGCATACACGCCCACCCAGCTTTGTGTTGTCTGCAAACGTGGAGATAATGGCCTAGAAATTGAGTTTTGGCGCAGCCAGGGCTTTAGCGCCGGA
This sequence comes from Somniosus microcephalus, assembly GCF_052327205.1. NCBI lineage: Eukaryota > Metazoa > Chordata > Chondrichthyes > Squaliformes > Somniosidae > Somniosus > Somniosus microcephalus. The sequence goes on along the minus strand of NC_141019.1, from coordinate 37,445,073 downwards.
AGTTAGTGCTGGCGCTAAGTCCCCCTGCGCGCGCCAGAAATTCAGTGGTGCCGCGCCCAAACGGCTGCCGGCGCTACTGAAGGGTCTTTGCGGCGGTACATCGGCGCTAACTGCCGTTTCGCGCCGCAATTCCGGCGCTGCGGCACCCGATGCGGTGCGGCAGGCTGGGGACGTGCAGGCCTCCTCCTCCCGTTAAGGAGGAGCTGCCTGTACCCGGCCGCGGCCCGCGCAAATCAGCTTAAAAATGAGCCCGGCACCTCGGACAAGTGCCGGGCTTGCATCTGTTCCAGGGGGGGGTGGGGAGAAGTCCGGGGAGGGAGCTGTGGGCAGGCGGCCGGCGGGAAAGTGGCCGGCCGCCGCGGGGCCTTTAATGCGCCGGCGCAAACTGGAGTAAGGCACCTCTGACAGAACGTTGCTTGCGGCTGCCACGGGCGAGGCGGCCGCAACTCAATTTCGGAGTTCGGGCGGGTTACCACGGCAACCGGGACGCTGCGCACACCGATGACGTCATCGGTGCCGGCGCAGCGCTACCGGTGCAACGCCGATTTAGGGCCCCAGGGAATTTTTAAACTGGCCATAACTCTGGCGCTAGTCCCTCTAGCGCCTCAAAAGCGGCGCTAAGGCAACTGAATTTCTAGGCCATTACATCTAGTTCCCTCATCTAGATCATTAATAAAAATTGTGAATAGCTGGGGTCCTAGCACCGATCCCTGCGGTACCCCACTAGTCACTGCCTGCCACTCGGAAAAAGACCCATTTATACCAACTCTTTGCTTCCTGTCTGCCAACCAGTTCTCTATCCAAGTCAGTACCTTGCCCCCAATCCCATGTGCTTTAACTTTACACGCTAATCTCTTATGCGGGACCTTATCGAAAGCCTTCTAAAAGTCCAAATACACCACATCCACTGGTTCGCCCTTATCTATTCTACCAGTTACATCCTCAAAAAATTCCAGTAGATTATAGTCAAGCACGATTTACCTTTTGTAAATCCATGTTGACTTTGTCCGATCCTGTCACTGTTTTCCAAGTGCTCTGCTATTACATCTTTTATAATGGACTTGAGCATTTTCCCCACTAACGCTTGAACATGTCCGCGAGGGGTAGACCAACGGTCGAAATGCCAAGCGGGAAGCCCGTCCCAACCAGTCAGGAGGCTCCTTGCCTGCAAGGCTAAGAACCCAAATGGACTGGAAACGCAGTCAAGGTGAGCGCCTTTGAAGGCAAACAGCTGATGCCAATAGCCAGGGACCACTAGTTCTGCCTAACCCCCGTCATTTTCTTCCGCCTGAAATAATTACACTCGGAGGAGGGCTAACAAGGCAAGGGAAGACACTATAAATGGTCGGACACTGAGTAGTGTAGAGGAACAAATGGACCTTGGCGCGCATGTCCACAGATCCCTGAAGGTAGCAGGACAGGTGGATAAGGTGGTTAAGAAGGCACATGGGATACTTGCCTTTATTAGCCGAGCCATAGAATACAAGAAGGCTGCGACCTGTGATACCCGCCCTGCTGTATGCCTCAGAGACATGGACCATGTACAGCAGGCACCTCGAAGCACTGGAGAGGTACCACCAATGCTGCCTCCGCAAGATCCTGCAAATCCATTGGCAGGATAGGCGCACCAACGTCAGTGTTCTTGCTCAGGCCAACATTCCCAGCATCGAAGCTTTGACCACGCTCGATCAGCTCCGATGGACGGGTCACATCGTCCGCATGCCCGATACGAGACTCCCAAAACAAGCGCTCTACTCGGAGCTCCGGCACGGCAAGAGAGCCCCAGGTGGGCAGAGGAAACGCTTCAAGGACACCCTCAAAGCCTCCTTGGAAATGTGTAACATCCCCCCACCGACACCTGGGAATCCCTGGCCCAAGACCGCACAAAGTGGAGGAGAAGCATCCGGGAAGGCGCCGAACACCTCGAGTCTCTTCGCCGGGAGCAAGCGGAAGCCAAGCGCAGGCAGCGCACATCAACCCAAGCCCCCCACCCACCCGCCCCCTTCAACCACCGTCTGCCCCACCTGTGACAGAGACTGTAGGTCCCGCATTGGACTCATCAGTCACCTGAGAACTCATTTTTAATGTGGAAGCAAGTCATCCTCGGTTCCAAGGGACAGCCTAAGAAGAAGAAGAAGAGAGAATACAAGAGCCGGGGGGTTATGCTCGAACTGTATAAAACACTAGTTAGGCCTCAGCTAGAGTACTGCGTGCAGTTCTGGTCACCACATTACAGGAAAGATGTGATTGCACTAGAGAGGGTACAGAGGAGATTTACAAGGATGTTGCTGGGAGTAGAGAATCTTAGCTATGAGGAAAGACTGGATAGGCTGGGTCTATTTTCCTTGGAACAGAGGAGGCTGAGGGGAGACCTTATTGAGGTGTATAAAATAATGAGGGGCCTAGATAAAGTGGATAGAAAGGACCTATTTCCCTTAGCAGAGGGGTCAAAAACCATGCGGCACAGGTTTAAAGTAATTGGGGGAAGGTTTAGAGGGGATTTGAGGGGAAATTTCTTCACCCAGAGGGTTGTGGGGGTCTGGAACTCACTGCCTGAAAGGGTGGTAGAGGCAGGAACCCTAACCACATTTAAACAGTACTTGGATGTGCACTTGGGATGCTGTAACCTGCAGGGCTACGGACCATAGAGTCATAGAGTTATACAGCACAGAAAGTGACCCTTCGGCCCATCGTGTCCACGCCGGCCATCAAGCCCTGTCAATTCTAATCCCATTTTCCAGCACTTGGCCCCTAGCCTTGTATGCTATGGCGTTTCAAGTGCTCATCTAAATGCTTCTTGAATGTTGTGAGGGTTCCTACCTCTACCACCCTTTCAGGCAGAGAGTTCCAGATTCCAACCACCCTCTGGGTGAAAAAGTTTTTCCTCAAATCCCCTCTAAACCTCCTGCCCCTTACCTTGAAACTATGCCCCCCTGGTTATTGACCCCTCTACTAAGGGGAAAAGTTCCTTACTATCTACCCTATCTATGCCCCTCATAATTTTGTACACCTCAATCAGGTCCCCCTCAGCCTTCTCTGCTCTAAGGAAAACAACCCCAGCCTGTCCGGTCTCTCTTCATAGCTGAAGCGCTCCAGCCCAGGTAACGTCCTGGTGAATCTCCTCTGCACCCTCTCCAATGCAATCACATCCTTCC
>NC_141019.1:37429948-37431418 GCF_052327205.1 Somniosus microcephalus | reverse complement strand
GAGGAGAGAGAGACAGAGAGAGAGACACATAAGCTGCTGGAATATCCAGGGCCTCCGCTCCTCAACTTTTGGGATGAAGAGTACAGACCCTGAATTCCTAAAAGCTATAAAAGACATTGATATAATTGTGTTAACAGAAACATGGTGCCAAAAGGGACGTGCCGACCCACTGTCCTCCAATGTACCATGAAATCATTGTGCCCTCAGTAAAGAACACTTAAAACACGCAAGGGCAGAACCTCCGGGGGAATATTGGTGTGGTATAAGGGAGAACTGGACAAAACACATCTCACCGGTAAAACAGGGAAAATCACACGTATGGCTAAAACTAGATAAAAATATAGGAATAGCAAAAAAAGATGTTTACTTATGTGCGATCTACATACCTCCAATAGAATCGCCATATTTCGAAGAGGAGTTATTTGATACTCTCCACATGGAAATCAGCCATTTCCAGGCCCAAGGAAAGGTGATAATATGTGGGGACCTAAATGCAAGGACCGGTTGTGAACCTGACTTCATAGACCCACAGGGAAACAAACCATGTGTTTGGCCAGACCCCTTTAGATGTCACACCAGCCATCGCAAATCGGAACAACCTTGATCGTGAAATAAATAAAAGCGGTAGGGAGGTAGTGCAACTCTGCCGAGCCTTAGGCCTGTACATAGTTAACGGTAGGTTCAGAGGGGACTCCCTCGGGAGACTCACATACTCCTCAACTCTTGGGTCTAGTGTGGTGGACTATACAATCACTGACCTGGACCCCTGCGATATCAACGCATTCACTGTCAGGCAGCAATCCCCCCTCTCAGACCATAACCAAATAAATGTGTACCTTAAACTTTCTGCCCAAACTACAGACACAAAAAAGGAACCCAGTAAGCTACATAAAATAAACCAGACATACAGATAGGCCCCAGACAGTGGAGATAAATTAAATTCAATCACAAGCACTAAAGTCACCTGATCTCACAAGTAAAATATCAAAATTTAAAGAAAACCCATACGAGATCACCAGAGATGGTGTAAACATGGCCATAGAGGATATAAATATGATCTTCCATGAGGCAGCTGTAAAAGCCGACCTTGTGAAACAGAAGAGGAAGCGTCACAAAAGACAAAATAAAAATAAGAAATGGTTTGACCACGAATGCAAAAATGCCAGAAAAGACCTGAGAAAATATCAAACCAAAAGCATCGCCAACCAAACAATCCGGACCTACGTACTAGATACAATGAAACCCTCAAAAGATATAAACACACCATTAGGAACAAAACACAAAACTATACCCACAAAATACTCGAAGAAATTGAAAACTCCACCCAATCCAAAACAATTCTGGGAAATGTGGAATAACCTGAGTACAACACAATTGCAAGCATTACCAATCCAAGATGGCGACATCTGGAGAACACATTTTGAAAACCTCTACAAAGACATCCCAATAAACGAAACAAACCCAAGTCAA
>NC_141019.1:37419948-37424948 GCF_052327205.1 Somniosus microcephalus | reverse complement strand
ATTTGTTGGGTACATACAATATTACTTTTAAACAATATTAATTTTAAACAGTCTTTGTACTTCATTTGGTACATTCAATATTAATTTTAAACAGTCTTAATTTTAAACAGTCCTCAGGTTGTGACATGTTGTTACATATTTGGCCCCAAGGTATGGTCTGTCTCCTTCTCCCAGGACTAATCTCAATTTTGACAGGTCATCCAATTCCTTGAAATCTGGGGTTGTTTGGCTTAGCTTGTTGAATAATATGTTTCTTGATGTGTTGAATTTTTCGCATTTTAGGAGGAAATGCATTTCTGTTTCAACCTCGCCGGCCAGACATTGATCGCATATTCTATTCTCTCTAGGCTGCCAGGATTTCTTGTATCTGCCTTTTTCAATTTCCAGTTGGTGGTCGCTTAGTCTGTACCTGGTGAGGGTCTGTCTCTGTTTTGTGTCTCTGATGGTCGTGAGGTAGTCTGCCAGTTTATATTCTCTTTTTAGGGCCCGGTAACATTCTAATCTGCTTTGGCTTTCGGTTATTTTGTTCCAATGTTCCAGGTAGGTTTCTTTGCATTGTTTAATGATTTGGTTCACTCAGATTGGTGTTTGGACGGCTGTGTTGGTCTGGGGTTGGTCAGGGTCCGGCTGAGTACTTAGTTTCAGTAGCAGCTGACTCAGGGGACTCTTTTCTGGGTTTAGCTCTTGGGTCTGAAATGCTTTGAAATGAAGGGTGTCTGGGGAGCTAGATTTGAGGTGATTTAGGAAGTTTAGTGCTCGTTTTTGGATGTTTATTATCAGTGGGTATCTGCCTAGTTCGGCTCTGCATGCATTTGTTGGCGTTTTTCTTTGGATGCGAAGGATGCTTCAGCAGAATTCTGCATGTAGGGCTTCTATTGTGTGTTTTTCCCATTTGGTGTAGCTTTGGTGATTTAGCGGGCCCCATACTTCACTACCGTACAGTGCAATGGGCAGGATTATGCTGTCAAATATTTTGAGCCAGATTTTGATTGGGATTTGGATGTTGTAGAATTTTCTTTTTATTGCATATAGGGCTCTTCGAGCTTTTTCTTTTAGTGCATTCACTGCTATGTTGAAGCTCCCTGATGCTGTAATAGTTAGACCAAGGTAGGTGTAGCTCATAGTGTGTCCTATAGTGGTATCACTGAGGGTAAACTGGTATTTGTTTTCCTGACATCTGGGCCTTTTTTGAAAAATCATGATGTTGGTTTTTTTTAGATTTACTGTTAGAGCCCAATTTTGGCAGTATTTGTTGAGTAGGTCTAGTTGTTGCTGTAATCCCTGTTCTGTGGGAGACAGCAGGACCAGGCCGTCCGCATAGAACAGGGATTTCACTTCTCCATCCAGGAGACGGAGACCTGGTGACTCGCTTTGCTCCAGCATGTCTGCTAATTCATTTATGTATATGTTGAACAGGGTCGGGCTCAAATTGCAGCCCTGCCGGACGCCTCTTCTCTGGGTGAAGAAATCGGTGCGTTTGTCTCCAATTTTGACCCCGCATTTGTTTTTCAGATACATTGATTTAATAAGGTCATAGACTTTGCCCCCTATTCCACACTGAAGAAGTTTATAATAGAGCCCTTCGTGCCATATAGAGTCAAAGGCTTTTTTGAAGTCGATGAAACAGGCGAATATTTTCCCATTTTTTGTTTGGTGTATATGTTTTTCAATGAGGGTGTGAAGGGTATAGATATGGTCGGCGGTGCGGTGTTTTGGAAGAAAGCCTATTTGGTTTTTTCTGAGGATATTATGTTTGTTAAGAAAATCAAGTAATCTACTATTTAGAATACTGCAGAATAACTTCCCTAGACAACTCTCTCTCTCTGTCTCTCTCTCTGTCTCTCTCTCTCTGTCTCTCTCTCTCTCTGTGTCTCTCTGTCTCTCTCTCTCTCTGTCTCTCTCTCTCTTTCTCTCTCTGTCTCTCTCTCTGCCTCTCTCTCTCTCTCTCTGTCTCTCTCTCTCTCTGCCTCTCCAATTCCAATTTTCCAATTAAAATGCTTTATTGGCATGAAAGTTTACAGAGAACCATATTGCCAAAGCTTACATAGCAAAAAGGTACAGTTTTCCAACATTCTGTAGGTGTCAATCGATTTGACATTTGTTGGGTACATACAATATTACTTTTAAACAGTATTAATTTTAAACAGTCTTTGTACTTCATTTGGTACGTTCAATATTAATTTTAAACAGTCTTAATTTTAAACAGTCCTCAGGTTGTGACATGTTGTTACATATTTGGCCCCAAGGTATGGTCTGTCTCCTTCTCCTAGGACTAATCTCAATTTTGACAGATCATCCAATTCCTTGAAATCTGGGGTTGTTTGGCTTAGCTTGTTGAATAATATGTTTCTTGATGTGTTGAATTTTTCGCATTTTAGGAGGAAATGCATTTCTGTTTCAACCTCGCCAGCCAGACATTGATCGCATATTCTATTCTCTCTAGGCTGCCAGGATTTCTTGTATCTGCCTTTTTCAATTTCCAGTTGGTGGTCGCTTAGTCTGTACCTGGTGAGGGTCTGTCTCTGTTTTGTGTCTCTGATGGTCGTGAGGTAGTCTGCCAGTTTATATTCTCTTTTTAGGGCCCGGTAACATTCTAATCTGCTTTGGCTTTCGGTTATTTTGTTCCAATGTTCCAGGTAGGTTTCTTTGCATTTTTTAATGATTTGGTTCACTCGGATTGGTGTTTGGGCGGCTGTGTTGGTCTGGGGCTGGTCAGGGTCCGGCTGAGTACTTAGTTTCCGTAGCAGCTGACTCAGGGGACTCTTTTCTGGGTTTAGCTCTTGGGTCTGAAAGGCTTTGAAATGAAGGGTGTCTGGGGAGCTAGATTTGAGGTGATTTAGGAAGTTTAGTGCTCGTTTTTGGATGTCTATTATCAGTGGGTATCTGCCTAGTTCGGCTCTGCATGCATTTGTTGGCGTTTTCCTTTGGGTGCGAAGGATGCTTCGGCAGAATTCTGCATGTAGGGCTTCTATTGTATGTTTTTCCCATTTAGTGTAGCTTTGGTGATTTAGCGGGCCCCATACTTCACTACCGTACAGTGCAATGGGCAGGATTATGCTGTCAAATATTTTGAGCCAGATTTTGATTGGGATTTGGATGTTGTAGAATTTTCTTTTTATTGCATATAGGGCTCTTCGGGCTTTTTCTTTTAGTGCATTCACTGCTATGCTGAAGCTCCCTGATGCTGTAATAGTTAGACCAAGGTAGGTGTAGCTCATAGTGTGTCCTATAGTGGTATCACTGAGGGTAAACTGGTATTTGTTTTCCTGACATCTGGGCCTTTTTTGAAAAATCATGATGTTGGTTTTCTTTAGATTTACTGTTAGAGCCCAATTTTGGCAGTATTTGTCGAGTAGGTCTAGTTGTTGCTGTAATCCCTGTTCTGTGGGAGACAGCAGAACCAGGTCGTCCGGTCTCTCTCTCTCTGTCTCTCTCTCTCTCTGTCTCTCTCTCTCTCTCTCTCTGTCTCTCTCTCTCTCTCTGTCTCTCTCTCTGTCTCTCTCTGTGTCTCTCTCTCGCTCTGTCTCTCTGTCCCTCTCTCTCTCTGTCTCTCTCTCTCTTTCTCTCTCTGTCTCTCTCTCTGTCTCTCTCTCTCTCTCTCTCTCTCTGTCTCTCTCTGTCTCTGTCTCTCTCTCTGTGTCTCTCTCTCTCTGTCTCTCTGTCCCTCTCTCTCTCTCTCTCTGTCTCTCTCTCTCTCTCTCTCTCTGTCTGTCTCTGTCTCTCTCTGTGTGTCTCTCTCTCTGTCCCTCTCTCTCTCTCTCATTCACCTGTTTCCCCCTCCCTTCGCCTCGCTCTCCTTGGGGGTGGGGGGGGGGGGGGGAGACAATGATAATATTCCGATTTATCAAAATAATGAACCTTGTAAAAGCCCCACTGGCCGCAGTCAATTCTGGAAGAATTTAAATTAAGAATCGCGCCCGTCCTTTAACAAAATCCACTTCTCAAACTGTTCACAGTTACCTGCGATGTGACTCTTAATCATCGAGAAATGTCGAATGATTCTCAAAGATTAGATTAAAAGAAACGCGATTACAATTTGTGTGAAAAAATAAAGAATTAATCACAGACTTGGAGCTGCCAGTCAATATATTTAATTGTTTAAAATTCCTATTTTATAGATTTAAAATTGACCTTCGCGCCTGGCATGAGTTGAGTCTGGGAATCATTTCTACTTCCAATCGTTGTGTTCATTTTATTTGCAGGGTTTTACTCACAGTCCCCTCTCCCCGGGAATTTAGGGACAAAGGTCCTTGGGGAGAGGGGGCTGGGGGTCCTGGGCTTGGGGGCTTGGGCCAGGTTCCTCACACTTTGAATCCTGATCCTGTGATCAGGAGATTTGCAACACTCCCAAATGCTGGATGTGTTTTAACTGCCCCAGACTCTCTCTCTCTGCCCCTGAAGTCGCTGCTCAGATTCACTTGCAATTGAGGGGTGGGTGGGATGGGGTTGCGGGGGGGGGGGGGGGGGGATTTGGTGACTGGGGCAGCCCTGGAATTATTCCCTGTAGCCCAGGGCTATGGGTCCGTTCGTTTGCTGAATCTCCCGGTCTGTCTGCGGGCGAGCTCCGGAGCAGGGATTTGTGCTGTGTAATTTTAAACACAGATACACACATACAGAGATACACAGACAGACACACAGACAGACACACACACAGACACAGACACACACACAGACAGACACACAGATATATAACACACTCAGACACACAGAGACAGACATAGGCAGACATTACAGACATATAACAGAGAGAGACACACACACACACAGACAGACACACACACACAGACAGACACACACACACACAGACAGACAGACAGATATATAACACACTCACTCACACACACACACACACACACACTCACACACATTCACACTCACACACATTCACACTCACACACTCACACTCACACTCACATGCGCACACACATTCACACTCACACTCACACACACTCACATTCACACACACACTCACACACTCACACTCACACTCACAGTCTCAC
>NC_141019.1:37402448-37412448 GCF_052327205.1 Somniosus microcephalus | reverse complement strand
CCGGTTATAGTGTTTAATATAGAGGATCTATTTCAGGGCTCTCTCTCTCTCTCTCTCTCTCTGCCTCTTTTGACTCCAGTTTATTTTGAGAGCGATTTTGCTCAGGGGTCTGATTTTGCCAGATTTTTTTAATAAGCAGATATAATTATGAAAAAACGCATAAAAGTTTCAGGTTGTTTCTTTACGCAGCCAGTTGTTGTGATCTGGAACGCGCTGCCTGAAAGGGCGGTGGGAGCAGATTCAATAGTAACTTTCAAAAGGGGGAATTGGAGAAATACTCGAAGGGGAAAAATTCACAGGGCTCCGTGGGAAAGAGCAGGGGGGAGTGGGACTAATTGGAGAGCTCATTCAAAGAGCCAGGAACAGGCTCGATGGGCCGAATGGCCTCCTCCTGTGCGGTGAGGTGGCAGAAGCTGCCTTTGGTGTGTGTGTGATCGAGAGGGGAGTGCGGTGCGATGCAGGAGTTATGGAAACATAGAACAGTACAGCACTGAAGGAGGGCACTCAGCCCATCGATTCTGCGCCGGCTCTTTCGAAGAGCGAGCCAGTTAGTCTCAGTCTCGCTCCCCCCACCCCCCACCCACCCGCTCTTTCCCCATATCCCTGCAATTTTTTTCACCTTCAAGTATTTATCCGATTCCCCTTTCAACGGCGACTTCTCCTTGGAGCGGTGAAGGCTAAGGGGGGATTTGACAGAGGTTCTTGCCATGGAGGGAGTGCAGCGAAGATTCACCAGGCTGATACCTGGGATGGCAGGAATGACGTATGAGGAGAGATTGGGTCGATTGGGCTTATGCTCGCTGGAGTTTAGAAGAATGAGAGGGGATCTCATTGAAACTTATAATATTCTAACAGGACTGGACAGACTAGATGCAGGAAGGATGTTCCCGATGGTCGGGGAGTCCAGAACCAGGGGTCACAGTCTAAGGATAAGGGGTAAGCCATTTAGGGCTGAGATGAGGAGGAATTTCTTCACCCAGAGAGTGGTGAACCTGTGGAATTCTCTACCACAGAAGGCTGTGGAGGCCAAGTCACTGAATATATTTAAGAAGGAGATAGATAGATTTCTAGACACAAAAGGCATCAGGGGGTATGGGGAGAGAGCAGTAATATGGTATTGAGATAGAGGATCAGCCATGATCATGTTGAATGGTGGAGCAGGCTTGAAGGGCCAAATGGCCGACTCCTGCTCCTATTTTTATGTTCCCGCCCTTCAGTGAGATCATGGCTGATCTGTGACCTGACTCCATCTACCCGTCTTCGCTCCCTATCCCTTAATACCTTTGGTTAACAGAAAGCTATCCTTCAAGCAGAAACTATCAACTCCGACTGAACTTTACACCAACGAGTTTAAGTAAAGTGAGCAAGTAACAGTCGCATCTGCACCGGGCGGGTATTGGGGACACGGGGGGCTCGGTGTAATACACAGGCAGGGTGAGGGTCGGAAGGGAGGAGTCTCGCCGGGTTTGGACAGGAGCAGTAAGCAATCCACCGCCGCCCCCCCCCCCCCAGCTACATCAATATCTCACTAAATACAGCTCCTTGGAGCAGTGAAGGCTAAGGGGAGATTTGACAGAGGTTCTTGCCATGGAGGGAGTGCAGCGAAGATTCACCAGGCTGATACCTGGGATGGCAGGAATGACGTATGAGGAGAGATTGGGTCGATTGGGCTTGTACTCGCTGGAGTTTAGAAGAATGAGATGGGACGCGCTCCAAATCCTAACCACTCGCTGCGTATAAAAGTCTTCCCTCATCTCCCGCTCCGGTTCTTTTGCCGATTATCATAAATCTGTGACCTCTGGTTCTCGACCCTTCCTGCCACTGGAAACGGTTTCTCTTTTATTTAATCCGTGTCTGAACCCATGGTGATTTTGAACATAGAAACACAGACAATAGGAGCAGGAGTCGGCCATTCGGCCCCTCGAGCCTGCTCCACCATTCAATGCGATCATGGCTGATCATCCAAACTCAGTACCCTGTCCCTGCCTTCTCCCCATATCCCTTGATCCCTTTAGCCTTAAGAAATATATCCAACTCCTTCTTGAATATATTAAATGAATTGGCCTCAACTGCCTTGTGTGGTAGAGAATTCCACAGGTTCACCACTCTCTGGGTGAAGAAATTCCTCCTCATCTCAGTCCTAAATGGCTTACCCCTTATCCTTAGACTGTGACCCCTGGTTCTGGGCTCCCCGGCCATCGGGAACATCCTTCCTGCATCTAGTCTGTCCAGTCCTGTTAGAATTTTATAAGTTTCAATGAGATCCCCTCTCATTCTTCTAAACTCCAGCGAGTATAAGCCCAATCGACCCAATCTCTCCTCATACGTCATTCCTGCCATCCCAGGTATCAGTCTGGTGAATCTTCGCTGCACTCCCTCCATGGCAAGAACCTCTGTCAAATCTCCCCTTAGTCTTCACTGCTCCAAGGAGCTGTATTAAGTGAGATATTGAAGTAGCCGGGGGGGGTGGTGGGGGGGGGATTGTTTACTGCTCCTGTCCAAACCCAGCGAGACTCCTCCTTTCTGACCCTCACCCTGCCTGTGTATTACACCGAGCCCCTCGTGTCCCCAATACCCGCCCGGTGCAGTCGTGACTGTTAATTGCTCAATTTACTTAAACTCGTTGGTGTAACGTTCTGCTTGAAGGATAGCTTTCTGTTAACCAAAGGTATTGAGGGATATGGAGCGAAGACGGGTAGATGGAGTCAGGTCACAGATCAGCCATGATCTCACTGAAGGGCGGGAACATAACAATAGGAGCAGGAGTCGGCCATTCGGCCCTTCGAGCCTGCTCCGCCATTCAATATGATCATGGCTGATCCTCTATCTCAATATCATATTCCTGCTCTCTCCCCATACCCCTTGATGCCTTCTGTGTCCAGAAATCTATCTATCTACCTTCTTAAATATATTCAGTGACTTGGCCTCCACAGCCTTCTGTGGTACAGAATTCCACAGGTTCACCACCCTCTGAGTGAAGACATTTCTCCTCATCTCAGTCCTAAATGTCCTACCCCGTATCCTGAGACTGTGACCCCTCGTTCTAGATCCCCCCAGCCAGGGGGAAACATCCTCCCTGCATCCAGTCTGTCTAGCCCTGTCAGAATTTTATACGTTTCAATGAGATCCCCTCTCATTCTTCTAAACTCTAGTGAATACAGGCCTAGTTGACCCAATCTCCCCTCATACGACAGTCCTGCCATCCCAGGAATCAGTCTGGTGAGCCTTCGCTGCACTCCCTCGATGGCAAGCATATCCTTTTTTAGGAACATGCTCGAGGGGCTAAATGGCCTCCTCCTGTTCCTAATGTAACAGGCTCGAGGGGCTGAATGGCCTCCTCCTGTTCCTAATGCAACAAGCTCGAGGGGGCTGAATGGCCTCCTCCTGTTCCTGTGCAACAGGCTCGAGGGGGGCTGAATGGCCTCCTCCTGTTCCTAATGCAACAGGCTCGAGGGGGCTGAATGGCCTCCTCCTGTTCCTGTGTAACAGGCTCGAGGGGGGCTGAATGGCCTCCTCCTGTTCCTAATGCAACAGGCTCGAGGGACTGAATGGCCTCCTCCTGTTCCTGTGTAACAGGCTCGAGGGGGCTGAATGGCCTCCTCCTGTTCCTAATGCAACAGGCTCGAGGGGGCTGAATGGCCTCCTCCTGTTCCTAATGCAACAGGCTCGAGGGGGGCTGAATGGCCTCCTCCTGTTCCTAATGCAACAGGCTCGAGGGGGCTGAATGGCCTCCTCCTGTTCCTGTGTAACAGGCTCGAGGGGGGCTGAATGGCCTCCTCCTGTTCCTAATGCAACAGGCTCGAGGGACTGAATGGCCTCCTCCTGTTCCTGTGTAACAGGCTCGAGGGGGCTGAATGGCCTCCTCCTGTTCCTAATGCAACAGGCTCGAGGGGGCTGAATGGCCTCCTCCTGTTCCTGTGCAACAGGCTCGAGGGGGGCTGAATGGCCTCCTCCTGTTCCTAATGCAACAGGCTCGAGGGACTGAATGGCTTCCTCCTGTTCCTAATGTAACAGGCTCGAGGGGCTGAATGGCCTCCTCCTGTTCCTAATCTAACAGGCTCGAGGGGCGGAATAGCCTCCTCCTGTTCCTAATGCAACAGGCTCAAGGGGCTGAATGGCCTCCTCCTGTTCCTAAAGTAACAGGCTCGAGGGGGGCTGAATGGCCTCTTCCTGTTTCTATGTAACTAGAACATTCAGTGAGATCATGGCTGATATGCGACCTAACTCCATCTACCCGCCTTTGCCCCGTATCGCTTAATAACCTTTGGTTAACAGAAGTCTATCAATCTCTGATTTAATATTAACAATTGACCCCCCCAGCATCAATTGCCGTTTGCGGAGGAGAGTTCCAAACTTCTACCACCCTTTGTGTGTCGAAGTGTTTCCTAACGTCACTCCTAATGTCTAGTCCTAGACTCCCAAACCCGTGGGTTGATTGTAGTTTGAACTGTTCCAGATGGCTCTGGTCTTCCGCAACAGAACGTTCTTGCACGCCCATCATCACCCCACTTCCCCTTCTCTCTGTGGTCCACTCTCCCCCTGTGCCCATCCAAACCAACCAAACATGTTTGGGGATTGATACAGGGCTATGGGGAGAGAGCGGGGCAGTGGGATTAGCTTGGGATTGATACAGGGCTATGGGGAGAGAGCAGGGCAGTGGGATTAGTTTGGGGATCGATACAGGGCTATGGGGAGAGAGCGGGGCAGTGGGATTAGTTTGGGGATTGATACAAGGCTATGGGGAGAGAGCGGGGCAGTGGGATTAGTTTGGGATTGATATAGGGCTATGGGGAGTGAGCGGGGCAGTGGGATTAGTTTGGGGATTGATGCAGGGCTATGGGGAGAGAGCGGGGCAGTGGGATTAGTTTGGGATTGATACAGGGCTATGGGGAGAGAGCGGGGCAGTGGGATTAGTTTGGGGATTGATGCAGGGCTATTGGGAGAGAGCGGGGCAGTGGGATTAGTTTTGTGATTGATACAGGGCAATGGGGAGAGAGCAGGGCAGTGGGATTAGTTTGGGGATTGATACAGGGCTATGGGGAGAGAGCGGGGCAGTGGGATTAGTTTGGGGATTTGTACAGGGCTTTGGGGAGAGAGCGGGGCAGTGGGATTAGTTTGGGGATTTGTACAGGGCTATGGGGAGAGAGTGGGGGAGTGGGATTAGTTTGGGATTGATATAGGGCTATGGGGAGTGAGCGGGGCAGTGGGATTAGTTCGGGGATTGATACAGGGCTATGGGGAGAGAGCGGGGCAGTGGGATTAGTTTGTGGATTGATACAGGGCTATGGGGAGAGAGCAGAGCAGTGGGATTAGTTTGGGGTTTGATACGGGGCTATGGGGATGGAGCGGGACAGTGGGATTAGTTTGGGGTTTGATACAGGGCTATGGGGAGAGAGCGGGGCGGTGGGATTAGTTTGGGGATTGATACAGGGCTATGGGGATGGAGCGGGGCAGTGGGATTAGTTTGTGGATTGATACAGGGCTATGGGGAGAGAACGGGGCAGTGGGATTAGTTTGGGGATTGATACAGGGCTATGGGGATGGAGCGGGGCAGTGGGATTAGTTTGTGGATTGATACAGGGCTATGGGGAGAGAGCGGGGCAGTGGGATTAGTTTGGGGATTCATACAGGGCTATGGGGAGAGAGCGGGGCAGTGGGAATAGTTTGGGATTGATACAGGGCTATGGGGAGAGAGCGGGGTAGTGTGATTAATTTGGGGATTGATACAGGGCTATGGGGAGAGAGCGGGACAGTGGGATTAGTTTGGGGTTTGATACAGGGCTATGGGGAGAGAGCGGGGCAGTGGGATTAATTTGGGGATCGATACAGGGCTATGGGGAGAGAGTGGGGCAGTGGGATTAGTTTGGGGATTGATACAGGGCTATGGGGAGAGAGCGGGGCAGTGGGATTAGTTTGGGGATCGATACAGGGCTATGGGGAGAGAGCGGGGCGGTGGGATTAGTTTGGGGATTGATACAGGGCTATGGGGAGAGAGCGGGGCAGTGGGATTAGTTTGGGGATTGATACAGGGCTATGGGGAGAGAGCGGGGCAGTGTGATTAGTTTTGTGATTGATACAGGGCTATGGGGAGAGAGTGGGGCAGTGGGATTAGTTTGGGGATTGATACAGGGCTATGGGGAGAGAGCGGGGCAGTGGGATTAGTTTTGTGATTGATACAGGGCTATGGGGAGAGAGCGGGGCAGTGGGATTAGTTTGGGGATTTGTACAGGGCTTTGGGGAGAGAGCGGGGCAGTGGGATTAGTTTGGGGATTTGTACAGGGCTATGGGGAGAGAGCGGGGCAGTGGGATTAGTTTGGGGATCGATACAGGGCTATGGGGAGAGCACGGGGCAGCGGGATTAGTTTGGGGATTGATATAGGGCTATGGGGAGCGAGCGGGTCAGTGGGATTAGCTTGGGGATTGATACAGGGCTACGGGGACGGAGCGGGGCAGTGGGATTAGTTTGTGGATTGATACAGGGCTATGGGGAGAGAGCGGGTCAGTGGGATTAGTTTGGGGTTTGATACAGGGCTATGGGGACGGAGCGGGACAATGGGATTAGTTTGTGGATTGATACAGGGCTATGGGGAGAGAGCGGGGCAGTGGGATTAGTTTGAGGATTGATACAGGGCTATGGGGAGAGAGCAGGCCAGTGGGATTAGTTTGGGGATTGATACAGGGCTATGGGGAGCGAGCGGGGCAGTGGGATTAGTTTGGGGATTGATACAGGGCTATGGGGAGAGAGCGGGGCAGTGGGATTAGTTTGTGATTGATACAGGGCAATGGGGAGAGAGCGGGGCAGTTGGATTAGTTTGTGATTGATACAGGGCTATGGGGAGAGAGTGGGGCAGTGTCATTAATTTGGGGATTGATACAGGGCTATGGGGAGAGAGCGGGACAGTGGGATTAGTTTGGGGTTTGAAACAGGGCTATGGGGAGAGAGCGGGGCTGTGGGATTAGTTTGGGGATTGATACAGGGCTATGGGGAGAGAGCGGGGCAGTGGAATTAGTTTGGGGATCGATACAGGGCTATGGGGAGAGAGCGGGGCAGTGGGATTAGTTTGGGGATTGATACAGGGCTATGGGGAGAGAGCGGGGCAGTGGGATTAGTTTGGGGATCGATACAGGGCTATGGGGAGAGAGCGGGGCGGTGGGATTAGTTTGGGGATTGATACAGGGCTATGGGGGGAGAGCGGGGTAGTGGGATTAGTTTGGGGATCGATACAGGGCTATGGGGAGAGAGCGGGGCAGTGGGATTAGTTTGGGGATCGATACAGGGCTATGGGGACTGAGAGCGGGATTAATTTGGGATCGCCTCCCCCTGTGCTGTGAAGCTCTCTGGCCAGTGGTGAAATGAACGGTTTTATAACTTTGTCCCCTCACCCTCTCTCCCCTCGCAGGAAGAAGCTCGATTCGGATCCAGCCCACTGGCCATGTTGACCGCGACCTGTAACAAATTCGGGGGCTCCAGCCCTCTCAGGGACCCCTCCACTCCGGGGAAGCTCAGCAACTCTACAGGGAAGAAGTCCTACAGCCCCAACTCCGACCTCCTGGTGTCCAAGGGCCGTGGGGTGGAGGGGCTGGCCGACTCCTATGGAGGCGGCTCCGTGGGGTGTGGGAACGGCCTGATGTCCCCCCCTAGCCCGCAAGCGCCGTCCGGCTACGGGAATGATTACAGCCCCTTTGCCCACTCCTTCGCTGGCCCGTCCGCCAGCCAGGACCCTTCGCTCCTGCTGCCCAAGGGTCAGCTGCCTCCGGCCGATTGCCTTCATGGCGTCTACTCTTCGCTGGACGTGGGTCACCCTTACGGGTCATGGTACAAGACGGGCATCCACCACGGCGCCTCTGGCAACCCGGCCCCATCCTGGTGGGACGTGCACCCCAACAACAACTGGCTGAGCGCCCCCGCTCAATCCGAGGGCCTGCAGCCCTCCTACCAGTCGGTGGCCACCCAGTCCTCCATCAACCCTCAGCTTACCGGCTACGCTCCGGAATATGGCTCCATGAACCACTACGCCCCAGTGGGCCTGGGCTCGACCTCCACACTGCTGCCCACCGCCAATCAGCACCTGCTGCCCCAGGACATCTTCAAGTCCAAGCCAGCCATCAACAGCGCCTTGGTGGACGGCGGCCTCGGGCTCAAGCCGTCGCGCGGAGCATCCTTCGGTGGAGGTTCGGGGAGGGCCACCTGCGACTGCCCCAACTGCCAGGAGATCGAGAGGCTGGGGGCCTCGGGGGTCGGGCTCCGGAAGAGGGCGGTGCACAGCTGCCACATCCCCGGCTGCGGCAAGGTGTACGGCAAGGCGTCTCACCTGAAGGCTCACCTGAGGTGGCACACCGGCGAGAGGCCGTTCGTCTGCAACTGGCTCTTCTGCGGCAAGCGTTTCACCCGCTCCGACGAGCTGGAGCGGCACGTCCGCACCCACACCCGGGAGAAGAAGTTCAACTGCCTGCTGTGCAACAAGCGCTTCACCCGCAGCGACCACCTCAGCAAGCACCAGAAGACGCACAGCGAGGAGGTCAAGCCCAGCGCCGAGAGCGAGGCCGAGAGGCCCGAGACCCGCGATCCCAACTCCCCGACCAACGGCCTCCAGGAGTCAGCCCCCAACGCGTCGGAGAAAGGGACCCCGCCCGACCAAGGGGGTCTCCTGGAGATATGAGCAAGAGTTGGGCGGTTGGCTGGTTGGTTGGGTAGTGGGGGCGGTAGCGAGGGTGGGGTGTGGGGGGGTGTGGGGGTAAACAGGATGATTCGTTGGAACAATCTTAAGGCATTGGGCGTCAATTCTACCCATTGCCCTCAAACCCTCCCCACAGCCCTCAAACTCAAACCCAAATGGGGACGAGTTGAGGAGGTGAGGCATTCATCGACAAGTTGGCCATTTACTCGACAGACAGCTCCGAGACTGCCCATTGGACCGGCGGCGCGGGGGGGCAGGGGGGGGAAGGCGAGAAGGAGAAGGAAGCCTAGACGCGAGGGTGAACGCAGGACGGAGCCAAATCTCGAGAGTGGGACAGGAAGAATGGGAGCACGAAAAGCCACCGCCTTGAGATCGAAAAGAAGACGAGGAATACGATGAAGAGTCGGATGGATAAATCACTGTAACATATGGGGCCTTGCAGAGTTTATATTTAAAAAGTTAAAAAAAAAGAGACACTGTATCAGACATATTTATATAAATTATGGGGGTCGATGGGACCGTTAATGGATCGGAATGATTCGAGTCTTTGAAGAAAGGGATTGAAGACTTGGTCCAATCTTTGGGGGGGTTGGAGGGTGCGGGGGAAGACATTTTAGGAATTAAAACAAAGATTAATTTTTTTTTTAATGAGAGTATTGAACAAATAGGTTTGTTCGGAAACAAGACTCCGGCATTGCTTTGACAGGCAGCAGGAAAATACCCACGCCCGCTCGCTGAATCCCACTTAAGTGCCTTCTGGTACCATTTCAGGGTTGGGTTCCGAAGAGGCAGAGGAAGATGCCACAGATCCGGGGGGGTGGGGTGGTGTGTGTGTGTGTGTGTGTGGTCAGTCCACCCGAGGGACGGGTGGGGTGCAACGGAATTTATGTTGACGTGTCATCTTTAAGTGAGGGTGGGATTTTTGTGCCTGTGTTAAATTAACTCCCGTCTTGCTACCGGTTAACACACTCTGTGATCGTCGCTTCCTCACCTGTCTGCCCCTTCTGACCGCCCGCTTATGGTGCTGGTCGCGGCGGGAGGGTTATAGAGTTTCACTGACTGATACGCTACCTGCCTCTCTTAAACTTAATTTCCGTCTTCCTGTTCAATATGCTCGTGTCCAAATGTTTATTTAATAAGTTCTTTCTGTCTGTGTGTGCGTGTGTGTGTTTGAACATGACTGCATAAAGTGTGTCAGTGTGTTTCTGTCTGTCTGTGTTTGTGCTTCTGTCTGTGTCAGCTGTGGCTCAGTGCGTCTAAAGGTTGTGGGTTGAAGTCCCACTCCAGAGACTTGAGCACAAAACTCGAGGCTGACACTCCCA